>NC_136685.1:75775865-76281903 GCF_903797595.1 Erithacus rubecula
CATTGGATCTCTTTGCTACCTATGGGACAAGGCTGGGCAAAATCAAGCAGTGACATTGGGTTTGATGCAATAGTTGCTTGCTCCTTGATAATCCTGGGCTTTCTCTGCATGAATGCACAGTCTTTGTTGTTAGGATTCTGGCATTTTCACTCACACTATTTGATTCAAGAACAAAGTGAAGACTTCTGTCTTTGGTTAACTTCAGGAACAAGTTTCTGGTATTTTTTGGTGTGACAGAGCCCTGACTAATGATGCTCCCCATTTCTACACTGGTTCTAATATTTTGTGGCTTTTGGCACTGGTGGAAGATGCCATGGCTTACAGCCTGCTGAGCTCAGTCCTGGCTGTGATTGTCTCTGGTCTCCTGTGAAATGTATGGATTCATATTTCAAGTACTGCTCCACTTTGGAATGATGAGCTGTGATTTAATGAATAAATCTCAGGAAAAAAGTCAAGATTCCTAAGGTATTGTCCTCCCTTCCAGCAGTGCATAATATTTGGGTCAAGTAATTTCTGCATATGTGGTCAAGAAATACACAATTCTGTACCTATTTGATTGTAAATGCAAAGGTATTACAAATTAAAGGCATGGAATTGAGTGATGGATATTTGGTCTGAACAACTACAGCTTTGAGATTTAGATTTGCTCATGCTCAAGTGAAAAATGAAGGGTAATGAAGCCAGTGAAGGGGCTGGTGCACAAGCCTGAAGAGGATCAGTTGAGGGAACTGAGTTCTAGCCTGGAAAAAAGCCCCCAAGGCTCAGAGGGGACTTAATGGCTCTCTACAAGTACCTGAGAGGAGGTTGTAGTGAGGTGGGAGTCAGTCAAGAGGAAATGGCCTCAGGTTGCTCCAGGGGAGGTTTAGACTGGATATTAGAAAGAATTTCTTCATGGAAAGTGTTGTCAAGCATTGGAGCAGGCTGTCCAGGGAAGAGATTGAGTCACCATCCCTGGAGATATTTGAAAGACACGTAGATGTGGCACTTAAGGACATGGTTGTGATGGACTTGGCAGTGCTGAGTTGTACTTAGGGACCTTTTCTGACCATTATGATTCTGTGAGAAAAGACCTCTCTACTTTTCTTCCAAGGACCAAACAATAATGTACAGGAGAAGAGTAGGTCTCCAAGTAAACTCTCTGTGGTCTTGGATGAATGCACACAGTGCCAGTCATTTGAGTTCATGGAGAAATCCTGCATATTTCCTTTTACCACAGCTCACAGTGGATATCTCAGGAAGGCTCAGGCTCAGCAAGCAGCAAAAGGACTGTGTAAGGGAAGTGCACTGTAGTATGGGACATTAACTTTCTTTTTGTTGGCATCCCCAAGGAAGAGTCTGAACCTTATACTGTAAGGGGGAGCAAAACCTAGTGTCATTTCAGTGGCAGAGGTGATCCATGTGCACTTGAATGTCAGCTACTCACAAGTGTGAAACTTGATCAAAGACCTCTTCAAACAACTAAATTATTTGAGTCTTACAGAGTAGGATGCTGACTAAAATGATTATACAGAGTAGTTCTTTATTGTAGCATTCTTAGTTAAGCTGCTCTGCATTACCATGTCTGTTATTTGTATTATATTACTATTTAATATTATACTCTCAGCACTGACTATCCCAAGAGATAACATAAGTAACATTAGGAGAAAGTTACATGTATAACTTCAAATGCTGGCATATAACCAGTACAACATCATATTCAGTAGCAGATCTAAAGCAAGGGGAAGTTATTTGGAAATGGAAGTCTGTGAAACATGGTATGAACAAAAAATAGAAATTGTCTGACATGATTTCCATATACTTAAGATAAAAAAATACCATGAGTGATTTGGATAACATACTAATGAATGCATGAAATTCTGCCTCTGAACAGTTATGTCTTTGTATTATACAGCTGAGAAGCTCTGGCACATAGTAGTGAATGGATGTAAGGGAAGGTCAGTCACAAATACTTGCCTGATTTAACAGCTGTACTTTTTGAAGAGGAATATTCAAGAGTTGATGGATATGTCACACCTTTCCTTGGCTTGCCCTCTACAAAAAAATACATATTGAAAGGCATCACAAAATATTGTAAGTTTTCTTGATAAATTTCTCATCTAACATAGGCATTCAGAAACAGATCCCTCTTCTTTACTGCCCAGCTTATTTTCATGAAGATTTCTTTCATCTGATGGCAGAATCTCAAAACCATACCACTAAAAATATTGGTGCTTAAATCCAGCATCATAAAAAAAGAGTTAGAAAGCATGATAACACAGTACTGGGGAGGATTTGCAGAGGTCAGTTCATTCTTTTGCTCTCAAACGATATTAAGCACAAGAGGACCATTCCTGAAGGACATCTGTGCAACTTTTAATTAAACCCACAGCTTCCCTAGGCAGCCTTCTCCAATGCCTGACTATGCAGTTGACTTGGGAAGCATGTTTGATGTGGGATTCATTTCATCACGCACACAGCATTCTTCTCTGACCTCACTTCAGCAAGATGCCATTTCTGGCAGCAGTCTTTTGCAGTAATAACAGTGAGAGAAGGCTGTGCTTGTGTGTGGGAACATATGGTACCTATATTTAGATCTAAAATGAGAGTCCTGTCTTGAAACAATGAGGCATGTTTCCCTGTTAAGCTCTAAACCACAAATCTTTCTAGTGCCAGAGCAGACATCATCTCTGTTGATACGTGTGGCCATGCAATTCCATCTCTTGGGACAGATTTTATATTCACATACGTCACTGAATGAAAAGTGCTGCAGAGAAACCCAGCAGGGAAAACTACTTTGGCCTCTAGGAAAATGGATGTAGGTCTTCCAGACCCTGGTGACTGTCTGTGTGAGATGCTGTGCTGTGTCATGTATCTGGACCACCTCTGATGAGACCACCTGACCCCCTCCTGCAAAACCTTAGTCATGATGATCTCTCCTCTCTTCCCTTGGAGGATTATTTAAGGAGGTACATGTGGCATTGCAAGCATGTCAGTTGTCACCCTGGGTGATTGATGCAGAGACCAACAGTATGAACAGAATTAATTCCTACAGACTGAGCCACTCCTGGGTGCTGAAGGCTGTTTCCCCCATAAGGGTGATGCCTTAAGTTTTTAGCTTTTATATTTTTCAGACCCTGTATTGAATTAGTGTAAAAGTTAAGTTTAAAATTAGTGTTAAGTTCCCTTCACATTTTTGTCAGGTAAAACAGTCCTTCCAGCCTAAGAGCCTGGAAGGGCCTGCCTCAGGCCCTGAAAAGTATTAATAAAAATTTATTGGGGGAGAAGCAAACCAGGGGAATATTACTTCATTATCTGAAGTTATAATTGGGCAATGAACCTCTGATACGCAAACAGACCAAACTTATATCTGTCTAAGAAACTGGGGACTGTCATCCCCACTGGGTGTAGCCTCTGCAAGGATTTTGCACTGCCCAAGGTGCATCTATTGAAGGCCTTTGTAAAATATCTACTTTATTCTTTTAACTCTGTCTGGCCTCTGTTCTAGGTAGCCACTCTGTGGCATCAATGGCACACAAAGAAAGGTACATGCTAGAGGAACTCTAATGAGCAGGGATGTTCATGGAGCTGGAGAGTCCCTGTCTTTTGTCCCTTTTCATGTCTCTATCTCTTTTTTGCTCCTCTCTGAAATTTCAGATGTCATTACAAAACCATAGATAAAGAAGTTAGAGTTACTAACAAGATAATGATGCAAAAAGCTATTCCATTTCTCATTTTACGGTGATATAAGCTGAGAGCAGCTCCACTAAAGCCAACACCAATCCACCAAAGACTAGAGCTGGAGCATGTGTGGACAAACTGGAAAGAGCTTCCCTCTTGCTTTCTGGGCTTCTCTCTTGGAAGCTGGTGTAAGTGAAGGGCAGCAGGTTTTCACATCCATTTCTCCCTGAGCTCAAACTGGGATCAGGAGCCAAGAAGGACTAGGGAGATCTGCTAATTTGGTAGAAAGACAGAAAAGTTACAGGTCTGCAGATGATTTCTAAATGCTTTCCTTTATCCCCAACAGAGAATGAGCTGAGTATGAACAGTTGATACACGGATGCAGCAATAGCATGGTAATCTGATCTCAATTTGGAATATTTCTGTGCTAAGCTGTGATCTAATATAAACCTGAAGCCTGCTGCTGTGAAAATATACCAGCTAGGATGGGGAGGCTAGATTCTGGGATTTTTGATCAATAGGAATTTGCATCCCATGTGTGACCAAGAGGTAGACCTGAGGCATGACCTGAATGTGGCCTTGCTCTCTGGGCAATGGTAATATGTCCTTTCACTACTGGGAAAAAGTTACACCTAGGTTGGAGTTTGTTTAACATACTTAAAAATGTGTTTTCATGTGGGCTGAAAACATCAGCTTTGGCCATTGAAATACAAGCTTTGGCATGTGGCTGCTACAGTGCAGTGGCTGCTCACCCTCTCACACTTATTTGAGACTAGCAAACCCAGGAGTTCAGGACTATTTTCTTAACCCACTAGCTGCAAAACTCCCAGTAACTGAATGGAGTCATTCAACTGAGTGCCAAGGCATTTCAGTGCTTGAAAGTGAGTACCAATGTTTGCATACCTCCTGGAGTGCTGGCAGCTTTAATCAAAAAGGACAGACCTCCTTCTCCACTGCCCTTATTTCCTGGGTCCCCCAAGGATTCCTCTTCTGTGCTCTTTTGTGTGGATGTTCATTCACAATTTAAGCATCACAAACTCAGTGACAATATTCTAACTAGGAATAAGCTGCTGGCACATTTCCAGGGTACAGTATCACACATAGGTCTGTTCTGATGAAAGAGAATTTCTGCAGAATAGGGGACTCAGTTCTAAAACTCTAAAGCTGTTCTGAAATTAATGCCTTAGGTGACTTTATATTTTTATTGGGGAATGCTTTATGCAGCTCTGGCTTTTTATGACTCATAATCATAAAAAATACATCTCCAGCTCCTCTCTTTCTGAGAAGGAGATCTGTATGCATCCAGCCTCAGGCTGCTGAGATGAGTAGCACAGCGTTCCTGGGTTTCAGAATTCTAAATTTCTCTAAAATTCTAAATTTCTCACATTTTCAATAGGTATAGTGAAAATTTTCTTCCTGTTCATATATAAATACAGTATGTATGTTATGTGATATGTTAGATTTATATTTGAGCTAATTTATAAATTAAGAGTTCTACTGTCATGAGTGAGAGCACTCAGTGTGCATAGAATTAAGTGCACGAGGGACAAATCTCATTATGCCTACACATACCCAGGTTTCTCATCATCTCCTTTGATATGCTCTTGTAACTTTCTCTTGTATCTTCTTTTATAGTGTCTCATTAATTAAGAATTAAGACTTATTATCATAAATAAAAAATTCCTACAGTTTCATGGAAGAATTTCTACAGTTTTATGGGATGACAACTGAACAGCTGCTGAGGCTAAAAAAAAAAAAAAAAAATTCTGTTTCCCATTTATGTACCAGAATACGTGTTGTTTGTTGGAGAAAAAAACTGCAAAAAGTAGCAATTCAGCTATTCCATGAAATTCCTACTCATCCAAAATAAATCTTTCTCATAATATGGTATGCTCATGGCAGACTACTGTAAAAAGTGCATCCAAATACATGAATGCAAAATTAAGATGACAGTTTGTTTTGGTCAGTTTCTGAGACCGCCTTTGCTGTCTACAGATTTTCACATGAAAATAACATTATTTTTAGTAGCTGTTCAGCTGCTTGAGCTGTTGATTTTTCTCAGGAATGCTGTAGTTATATAACACCAATTGGTTGTACCTCTCATAAACTTCCAAAATTGCAGACGAGCAAGAACTAGCCCAATGTATCAAGAAGTTAGATTTAGAATTTTTATGTAAAGCAATGTAAAACAAACCCTCTTTCACACAGGTAGAGTGAGTGCAAGTAGGTTTAAGATAATGTGAAGCTGGTGTAAAGGGGGTCTAATTTGAAAAAAAAAATTAAAAATTTATTAATTTAATTGGTAAATGAAAGTGAGTTCCTATATATCCTATGGGGAGGAAAATGGAATGAGCATTAAATTAACATAGATTTACTTGCAGTGATTAGATATCAAAACTATTTGGCTAAGAGAGGTGGAGAGAGTTCCTGACATACTTGGGATGCACCAGTCAAGTCACTTAATATAGGGTTTGCATACATGCAATAGGGCTACATGGGGTTTGACATAAGTCTGAAGTCACTCCGGGAGATGCAAACTCAGGTGCAGGGTGAGGATGTTCCAAATAGCCAAAAGGCCCCTCAGCAGCACTGCTGACCAGGGTAGAGAGCAGTCAATTTCATGCATCAGTGCTGGAGTTGAGGTGCCTTCCAAGGCTCAGTGCAGAGCAGCCATCACCTCCTGCAGTGGGCTCAGACCTCACACGCCCCTGGCAGGGTGCGTGTCTTTGCAACAATCTCAAATGCCCAAATTCCTGCCAAAGCTAGGTGGGGTGGGCCTGTGGTGATTCAGCAGGTATGGAAAAGGAGAAGCTGCTTCCCCCTGTGCCCATTGCTGCCCAGCAGTCCGTGGTGGGCAGTGCCCCTGGGATGTACCTGAGACAAGGAAGGATTCCCTCCAGCGGGGCAGCGACAGGGACCGGACTCCATTGGAGAAGCTCCCGCGGTAACCAGAGTGCCCAGCCACTTTCTGGACAAGGATCTTCCCACCTGTGTTGTCAATTATGCCACTGCAAGGAGGAAACAGAGTGTCTGAGGGTAGAAGTTCCACAAGAACCTTCAAAGCTGTTCTACAGTGCGAGAGGTATGAGGTGATTGCTTTTCCCTTTAAAGCAGGGGTGGTTGTGGGGCTGTGGTGGTACTGCCAAGCCTGATGCTTAGAAATATTTGTGCTCCTCCACACAGAGAAGAGCAGTTTGTTGCAAAGTGCTGTCAGTATCTGTTTGCTATTCCCAATGATCTACTGGTCCTGTGTTTAAGCTTGACCTAGTTGCACACAAGAAAAAGCGACTGCCTTCGTTAAAATTCCTGCAAGCTTGATTGAGTGACTGAAGGTACAGGCAGAGGTTCTCAGAGGAGTTTCCAGGCCAACCATGTGTCCGAATGTGTTTTCTTTGAGTTTCAGTACGTTTTAGGCAAAAACCTAAGCATATTTCTGACCTCAGGCTGGAGTAAATATAATATTGCTGGAAGCTGTAGGAAACCTGGCAGACTGCAGGAGTGGTGCACAGCAAATGGTGTTTAACACATGCTGTAACATGCACCTCAAAACAAACAGAAAACCTTGAGTGCATGCAGCCTTCTCTGGCATTACTGGGAGAACAGGTAACTGGGAATCAGCTGCAGCTGTAGGGGAATTGTAGGGCTGGCAGTAATGATCAGGCAGGAAAATAAGTACTGGGCAGCAAACAGGGCTAAAGAGCACGTTAGGGGTGCATTTTACTCTGGTAATTGTGAGAATCTGCTGTTAAAATAAATGTATGGGGAAGAAATGCACTGTCTGTGGAACTGCAGCATGTAAGCTTACAAAGCCAAAACCAGCTGGCAAATGAGAAAAGCTGAAACCCTAGGTGTAACAATACAGCCAGCCAGGCTGCAGGGACACTGCAGTCGCCACCAGTATATTTTAACTTCCCTTTGGGACTAATTCTGATGCTGAGACAATTTCCACTGCACTCTGGTGTCTGCGGGAGGAATCTGCCGGGGGAAAGCTGTGAATTTACCTGGCAGTGCTCTCCCCAGGGAGGCAGGGCTGCAGCCGGGAGGTGGCAGCCCTGTGGCACCCAGCCCTAGCACCGAGCAGTGCAGAGCCCAGGGGGGAGCTCCCCAGCCTCGACTGTCCCACTTCACCCCTGCTGTTCCACAGAACCGGCACAGCACCAGCTCAAATAACTCCAAGCTAAGTCAGTTTGTCAATCAGGCTTTCTAGCTTCTTGCTGCATTTTAGTTGGATACACCCTGCCTCTGCATCCTGCCTTCAACTGCAGTGTGTTTTGATTGTGCAGTTATTCTCCATCAGAATTTTATGCACATTCTTACATGGCTAATAAAACTCTGAAAAACTTTTGCTACAAAATTTATGTTACTCATTTCCTTGTGCAGCGTCCTTTTATGTGGCAGGAAAGCACATTACTCAGTCTTTGATGTCAAGGACAGTTAAATTCAAGCCCAGAGAACCAAACCAGTCCCAGAAGCATGAGAGTTATATGTATTCATCACTGGTGATGTGCCTATTTTTTCTGAAGATTTATTAGTAGTAGCAGCTCCATCTCTATCTTCCACTTGAATGATAATAGCACAATAGTAATTTGTTATGCATGAATGAGAGATCTGGAAATCTCAAGATACTTTCCCAAAGGTTGATAAACTTCTTCAAACTAATTTCTATAGGAATACAGGATTGACAGCACTTTGTAAGAATGGATCCATTCCATCACACGTGTACTTTCTCTCAGGTTTTCTACATCAGCCTGCAATTAAACTTACAAGGAAGTGGGAAGTGTAAAGAATTTGAGAAGTCAGAAGCTTCCTGCACTGAAATGTTTTGTCTGAGTGCCTCACTCATTTCAACTCACCTGTGAATTGCAGCATTGCAGACACTGGAAAAAGAAGCATAAATGTCTGTGCCATAAACACGGTATTTTACATCTTGACATCCAGGAGGGCATTTTGCAATGAATTCTGGATTGATTATCTTCCCCGCCTTGACATCACAATCAATCTGGGGTACATCTGTGAGTGCAAAATCTTGGTAAAGTCAGGTTGAATGCTTTCATGGCTGAGTGATCTTGTCATGACACAGTGAGTAATTGAGTGACAGAGATGCCCTCCTCCTAAGCCTTCATATCAGTGGTTTTGGGATACAAGACATCTATGTCTTCTGCATCTAAAACATAACATGTAATAATCCCTATGCCAAGGGATGTGGCAGTAACTAAGGATGGAATAAGGAAGCCTGTGGGTATTTCTGACCTTCAGTGTTTGCTTCTCTGAAGGAAATATCTGTTATGACACTTAGCTGGAGAGAGAAAGAAGTGTAGTCACCCAGCCTGTGGTTAACACGTGGGAAGGAGGGGGTGGGAACGCTCCCCAAGCCTCCTGCTGTGCTCATGCATCTCTGTGCCATCTGCAATGTCAGGCTGAAGTCACAGCCCATTATCTTGCCCTTAATTTTTAAAACTTTTTGCTGGATGCAATTTACTTTGAGCAAGGGATTTAAGTGAGTTTACAAGCTCGCAGCAGGCTTGTTTATCAGCTACATGAACACAGTAATCTGTGCACAGAAATGCTCCTGCAGCAGGATAGCTGGAAGTTAAACATCCTTGTGCAGAGATGCACCTCTTGCCTCAACACTAATCAGCTACATATGCTTTTTGTTACAGCTGGTCCATTTCACTTTCTCTCTGTGAAAACCTTAGTGCTTGCTTTGGTCTTTGTGTGGTATCTAATGACCTATGAAGATACATTTTAGTAGTGAATTACAAATTTTTCCCTCTATAAATATTATGTGGCACACACTTTACTTAGTGATTTGTTTTCAATAAAAGGATCTTTTAGCTAACATGTAATGCCAATGACTCTAGACAGCTGTGAAGAGTTACCAGAATATAATCTTACTTTGCACCTTTCTTATGTGTTGAATATGTCTGCTGTAAAACAGCAAAAGTTATACTGAGACCACTTACATAGCTTGGCCTTTTTTGTCTTCTTTGTGGCTTCCTTGGCTGTGTATGTACATGTAAGAAACACACCTAGAACAAATAAACATAATATCAGGAACAACATGGACTATCAACATCAGTCACAACAAGCTCCTCTGCATGAGATTTCTCAAATTTGCATCAACAGGTTGAAAATCTGAAACAGGAATATTCCCAGCCACATCTAGGTTTCTGCTTGGTGGTTAACTTTGCAGTCAAGATTGCACCTGCTGTGGGGAGGTTCTTTGAAGGGGGTTAAAGATCAGTTCAGTTCACATATTCATATATGAAACTCACTATCTAAAGATTCCATGGAGTCCATGTGGTCCAGAAAACCACAAAAAATATTTCCACAAGCAGTGGGAACTCTTTTTAATTGGTGTGATAGGGATGTTAATGAAACAGTGTGCTCTGTGCATAAAGCAACTGGTTATTTGGAAGCCAAAAGTTCTTCTTAATACCCTTTGGGAAGGTAATTCTGTAATTTTGTGTTGCTTCATTTCACTCAATGGTGGCAGCAGGTGTGGGATACTGGGCAGTATTACAGACCATGTGAGGTTCTAGGGTGGCATGTCCCAGAAAGGGCACTCATTTTCTTCAGTAAGCAGGATTATTATTTGAAAAGTGTAATAGCAAAAGGCACATATGATGTTAATATGCATCTGGTTTACCATGTTATATTTACTTGCTGAGTGATGATGTACAAGATCTCTTCATTGTCTGTGCTTATTTTATAAGCACTGTATTATGGGTAATAATTGATAACTGCATTACAAGTGTCTTGACTTTCCTATTCACCTTTCCCTTCTCTGAGCTTTCAAAGGGAATTGAAGCTCTCCATGATGTGTCATCTGATTCTTTTATCATGTGTTAAACTAACCTTACTAGAATATTCAACAGAATTAATTTCTGCCTTTTATGCTCTTTTCCCCCTAGACTGAATACAAAGAGTTTGTAGATTTGATCACACCTAGAACTTGCTCAGAAGTTAAAGCAGTCTGAAGTGACAATGCATAGGTGCAGTATTTGGGCCTTTTGTCACCAGTGCAGTTGTGTAACCATGGCAAAATTGTAGTTAGATTTTAAAAAAAAAGGAAAGCATGAGTGGAAAATAAAATGCAATATCTCAATTACTTGGAATGTTACAGTATAATCTAATGTGGGGAAAGTAATCTAGTATAATTTATGTAGAAGAACTACATAGATTGCTGTGAATTTGAACTAAGAACAACTGTCCTGACAGACTTGAGGATAACAGCTAGAGGGAATACTGTCTGGGAATGTAACAACCAGAGTGTTCATGTAAGATGAATTGCAAGTTCTGGAGTTTCTACATGTTCCCAAAAAGTGAGATCCTGTCTAACTGCCAGGGGAAAGAAAATAAGACACATATATAACCTTTTGGTACCTCTTGTTCATGGAAAGAACAAGAACAGGGAGAATTGAAAGAGCTGAATTTTCTTTAGAGGGAATCTACATTACAGACATTTTTCAGGCCCACCTGATGTGGACTGCATGTAACTGTTATATAATTGGATATCTCTGCAAGTAATTAGTATTTTTTCTATGCCAAAGTCAAGAAATTTGTGTAAAACCCTTCCTGAAAGCTGTGCCAAGGCTTACACCTGCCATGAGAGCTTCATCAGCCGTGGAGTCCAAAGGGAAGAGAATTAGTCAGTAGCCACTGGGCATCCAGGATGGGAGAGTACAAACCCATAAACTACTAATTGCAGCACATCAGTACTTACCAAAGAAGGTTGCAATGACTGTGGCCTTCATGGTGAGTATAGCAAAATCTGGATGTGTTGCTAAGGAGCACTGAAAAGGAAAAGAAGAGCACGTCAGGCTGCATTTGGAGGTATGGTGGGGGAAGAGGGACTGTGCCCTCTTCTGTAACCTTTCATAGTCCTCACATGCTGCATCCTCTTATTACACTTTTTAGAGCAACTGATATCCCCTGAGGAGAATGTATTTGGGCTGTCACACTCCCATGGACTAATTTTTTACTTCTCTCCAAAATTTGTCTTTTTCTCCAGAAACCAAGATTTTATTTGCAAACTTATTTCAGAAGCCAGTGTCAGGAGAGGGCATGATGGGCATGGACATGCTCTGACATCTGGCATTCAAATCTGTTCACTGCTCTTCTGAGAAATAATCACAGAATCATATTTTCTGCACATCAAAGCATACCAGGTAATCTCACATAGATATGGGAATATAAACAAACCCATTTACTCTTGAAAATGTTGCATAAGTATTTTGCAATTTTTCCATCTTTTGTGAGCCAAATTACTGGTTTCTTTCCTTTTCTGAGGATGTGTATGAGTGTACACGCACATGCACCTGAGAATAAGAGGATTCGATCAGAACATCTGGAAGACATTTTTTTCTGGGTCTGCATACATAGTTCATGACCCCTGCCATCCCTGAAGCCCTTGGCCAGGCTACAAGAATTCAGACTTATCAGAGATAACCCCTCTCAGCCCTTCCTGAGCATCACCTGCTGCTTTTGCTATTATTCCATAATTGTTGAGGGAATTCTGTGTCGAGCACTCATAGTTAATCAGAGTCATTTAAGTACTATATAATATTTGACAAATACAGTAAAAAGTCTGAAAGGGAGAATATATTTTTCTGTGGTACAGGGAGAATCTCAAGGATTAAAATAAACTTGATCATCAGAGAAATTTATTACATGCTTACAAATGCAAAGATTTGTACTAAAAAAAGAAAAAAAAATGAAAGAACTAGCTATCCAGAAAGAGAATATGAATGTTAAATAAGAATGTTAAATCTGCATATGGCCAGGGAAAGTAAGATATCACATAGCCATTAATATACTCAGAAGCAGAGCTTTGGTCACCCCAGAAGGAAATTTAGAGAATAAGGCAGATACAGGAGAGAAAGAGAAAAAAATAATCTCCATATTCTCTTTTCATATATAATATTTCCATATTTTTACTTTAATTGCTCTTCTTTTTCAAGGAAGCCACCTGCTATGTGTGAGGGTGACTAAAATAGTATGCTAATCTAAACTGAGTTCAGCCAGTTCTGGGTCTATATAATTTACAACTCTTTTTACATAGAGCAGATCCACCTCTGATTTTTGCTTCTGTGCTACAGTTGGAGAACTTCAAGTACCAGGACCTACTAACAGTGCCACTTCCTAATAGCACAATGTCTTTCCTTGGTGATCTCTCTGAAAAAGTTTTCCTGCTAGGCTGCTCAAGCTGAAAGCAGCAGAGCTTTCTCAGAAGTCACTGAAATCCAGGGGTATGGACCATGGTCACTGTGTCTTCCTAAAAAAAGATGGGCAGTGCAGTGGGGATGACCCAGGCTGTATAAGCGCATCAGCAAGTTCAGTTAAGTGATGATATTTTGCTCTCATGCTTAGTTTCTATTAAAACATAGCCCATCTTTTGGAGCAAAAATCCATTTTTAAGCATTTACTGCAGTTTATTTCCACTGTGAAGCTGAAAAAAGAAATTAGCAGCAAGATGTAGAAGAGTGCTCAGAGAAACTTAGATGCTTTTCTCCTCCCTTTTATATTTCAACTCATTAACACTTCAGAGGTATCAAATAATTGCAACCCTTCAGGGAATTCTCACTTCAGGTCAATTGCAGACAAAGAAGAGGCAGAATAAGAGTTGCAATTCATTTACAGAATTACCATGCACCATTAAACATTGTACTGTCACTGGCTTAGACTTTGCAAAAGACATCTTAATATGAGCCTTTCCAAAATTTGCAGTGAATGAATTCAGCATCAATATTTTTATTTAAAGAGATTTGTGCAACCTTTTTCTGATTATATTTGCATTGGTGCTGGGATGTTGTCATCACCTGTTTAATTAAGAGTAGAACAGATCTGAGATGATAAAGCATCCATGTAAAATCTGCCTTCATGGGTGTGCTGTGTGGAGAGGGTCCAACACTGCCTAACTTTTCCTGTCTTACAAAACATGTAACACCTGTACCCCCAGGGCTGCACAAGACTTCCCATTGCTTCCTGAAGCCCTGCTGTCCCCAGGGCATGGCCAGCCACCCCAGGAGCCATCCCAGTCCTCCTGGGTGGAGTGCCCTAGGCTTGCCTTCAGTGCATTCTCTACCTAGCTGGCTGGTGGGCATTGCTCTTCAAGGAAACAGAAAGTGGGCTTTTGTTCCTAAATTATTATGAATTCAGTGCAGGAAAAAAACCCCAATAAATCTAAAAGGATTTAAGACTTAAAGCCTGTCAAGGGTTCAGCACAGTTCAGCAGACCCCTTAGCCTGCAATAACAGATGTTTATCAGTAAGAAAGATACTGGAAGCATTTAGATTTACTTATCAGTTTTGCTGTCACAGCTAAACAGGAAAGCATCTTATTGTGGACTCTCTATCTTTGGTGGTGCAGGTTATACTAGCATCCTCATGGAAATAAATTATAATAGTAAAGAAACTTGGTTTTGCCACTATATTAATTTCTACATCAGGCGCTGGCATATCAGGAGAAATGCAGGGACATCCTGTGACACAGCTCTGGTGACAATACTCCAAGGGGTGGTCCTGGCCTTCAGACCTTGAGCTGTCACATGGGGAAATGCACAGGAGGATTTACATTGCTGACTATTAAGTATCAGGCATAGAAGCTCCAGGCTTTCTGTTGTGGGAAATCTGTGTGCATTCATTGTATTGAATGCCTAGGGTGTCACCTGATTTAAGCTGTGTGAGATCTATACTGTGAACTGGCATGGCATCTGCTCCTTCACACTGGTAAAGGGAGCAACAGCTAGGAAAAAAGCAGTGGGGTTTTTTGTTTCTCTGGGAAGGGAAGGGAAAGCAGGGCTCCAACCCATGCTTACAACAGACATTTTAGTCTGTAGTTCTACTGAGAGGTCAATCATTGGCAATGTTTTATCTGTAGATCAAGAATGTTACTTTGCTGTTAAATATAAAGCTGTACTTCCTTTTCTCCTTTACAAAATTAATAGATACCATTAAAACAAACTGAAACTTTTCTATTTTGTACTAGTCTGGAGCACGAGTTTTGCTGAGTTTTCTCCTAATCAGATTTATATTAAGGCAATATTTACAGTACCAGTCAAAATTGGGAAGTAGTGACTACTCTCCATAAAATCTCCTAAACTGTATGCTTGATCTCTATTTATCAGAGTATATTTTCCCATCTGAATCTTTCAGAATGTCATAACAGAAGTTGCCTTTATACCAGAAAAGCTATTAAGTATATGCATTACCTTAACATGTGCTTCAATTCCTGCTAAGTACAAATGCAGTAAGGAGTATCTCCTTCGGTGTTTCCCAGTGCCCCTGATATTTTACCTTTTAAAAAATCAAAGTCCTATTTGAAAGAACGTTGATTACTTTTTCCTGACCATAAACACTTGAAAACTCTTCAGTGTTAGTGAAGAGACAGAATTAGCAAACTATTCTTTCTGTATATAAAGTAAGATTTTTATACCGACCTTTTATTAGCAACTTGACTTTCACAAGGATCTGAGAGAGCTGCTACATACTACAAGCAAACAGATGGTTTAAATGCATATAAACTGTCACATATAAACTGTATGGCAAACTGCTACATTTTCTGGAGGAAGTGCAGATTTAAAGTCCTTGATTTTTGGTGTCAGGCACTGCTGTCCGTTCCACGTGCAAGCTGAAATTCTTTGCTGGTGCCATGTGCTTTGCCTCTGCAGGAGTAAGCAGTTTATCTCCTGTAATCTCCTGTGCCACAAAAAATAATTTGTATACCCTCTTTGTACCATAATAGTGTGTGTCATTGTTCCCCTTTTCAAGGGCTTCTAATATCTCAGCAACACTGGCACCATAAAGAAAAACAGAAGTGGACTTTGTCTGAAAGTTATTGGAGCAAGTAGCATGGAGTTAACAGCATGATCTCTAAGCACTGTGGGTGGAGTTAAATATGTGCCCTTTTTGGGAAAATCAAGTGGGCTTGATGTAGGTGTGAGTAAATTGGTTTGGATAAACAAGAGCTGATCATCGTCTCCTAGAGGAAAACATTACAGATTTTTTTGTTTTCTCTTTAAAAGAAAATAATTATTTTTTGTTATTTTTTAACCCTTTATTTGTTTCGTGCTCATACTCTGTACTCATGGTATTGTACCTTGCTTGGCAGTGCAAGAACTGTTCATTTTGGAGCACATTAGGTGATATGACTAGCACTTGCCACACGTGATTTAGTTTCATTGATTGATAGCTGTAGTTCATTTTGGAGGCTTAGGCTGACCTGTAGGAGTACCAGGCCAGGTCACAAAATGTAAGATCCAAGGTGTTACTTTGTGAGGTGAGCTTCTCTGCACAGGAGGATAGACTGTACCCTTTGTGGGGTCTGAAACAGAATATAAGCATCCAGGAATTTAAAAATATCATAGGCTTCATCACCTACTGCTGTGACAAAAAGGTGAGTGAATGCTCACCTGTTTTCCTTCATATATGAAAGAACACAAAAATGCTTCCTGGAAGCAGAGCAGAACTTCAGAGCACTGTAGCACACTCTGCTTATTTACCCAGCATCTCAGTGTCTCAGAAAGCTGACAAGGAAACCCAGGCTTCTGTGGCTGCAGGTCTTTCCCCTGTGCTGGAGGGGTTGTAAGAAGTATTGTGTGTCACACACTTAGCAGTTGTGAGTTTAGTAAAATGAAAAAGGGGGTCACTATTAAAGGAGTCTCTGGGTCTGGGGACAGCTTGAGCTTTTCCCTTGAAGAGTCTTTGCATTATCTTGCTCCTTTACCTCCAAGCCACAGTAGCCACAGCCTGTTTGCCTGGTGCTTTCCATGGCCATGTGAGTCCCACATTAAGTCTCCAGTCATTCTCCAGTCATTGAAGTGAGGTATGGGTGGATTCAGAGGTCTGAATTCTACCTAAGTTGCATTTTGGGCACAGGAATTGTTTTATTCCGAGGTGATTGAAAAAATGTTTATGTTTAGGTTGGCAAGAGAAATTTAGCTCAAAATAGCTCTCACTCAGGTAGGTATAATGAAGACATGATATACCCAGAAATTTAGAGACAAATAGAAACATGCAAGCAGCCCTGTGCTACTCATTTTGTGTTCATGCAATGCTCTGAAATTAAAACATAAGGTTGGAGTAACAGTGATGATGACTTCTCTACTTTCCACAGAGCTCGTTCAGAAGAAAGTAATTTATTTAAGACTACAGTGTGATTTAACTTGCCAGACCTTTCTCAGAGCTTAAATAAAACTGCAATGATTATACATTTTCATCTGTCTCAACAAGAAAACCATCAATTATGTTGGTTTGACCTGCCCCTTCCAGCAAAGGAAGAAATACATTTAGAATATGTCACCCACCCACAGAGAAAATATAATTTAGGCTATCTAGATGATGATTTCGTTGGGGGCCATTACACTGTACTTTCCTGGTTTCTGCTAATGTATTATGCATTAATTTTTCATTTTGATGCATGGCTTTCATGCCTCATTGGGAATTGCTCTTAGCTCAAACCTGTGAATCTCTGCCCATAAAACTTCCTCCCTCTGTTCTCCTCTCCACCATGGTTTTTGTCTGCTCATGTATCTGCCCTCCTCACTCTCGGGTAAACTTCTGCTTTTCTAATTTGACTTCTACTTACCATCATTCAGACCCCAGCCAGGTGCCATTATCTCTGGCACTCCCATTTTCCCAAGAGGAGAGTACTTGCTCTTCAGCAGTGCTGGAGGGCTGTGCTAGCTTTGTAGCATGAGATTTGTGGCCACATTTCTTTCTTTCTTGCTTTCTTTTTATTATATTTTTTTTTATTTTAGAAAATGTGCCATTTGCTATTTCCAACAAATTGTTTAAACAAGTCTAAGTGACTTTAAAGTGCAGTACATGGTTTCTCAGATTGGATGCACAGTAAAGAGCTCTGAGTAACCTTGCTATTGTGCTGCCTGCAAACTAAGAACTAGTGTCATGTGTCAGAATTCCCCTGAAGGTACATATTTAGTCTGAAAGCAAAGAATTTCTGTTAAAGGCACTGAAAAAACTGCACATAACCCTGGGGATGGTTTTGGAATTTCTGTTGCATGTTCAAACAAAACAACATTTTTTTTTTTAAAGGTAGAAACTTAGAAGCAGAAATTTAGAGACACTTCAAGATATTTACTCTCTGCTTAAAGCTACACATAACCATTTACTACAAAAGTGAATTATGTATCTAGATACCTAGATATATATAATATCTAGATATAGAGATATATCTCTTTATACATTATATATCTCTATATATGTATGCATATATATAGGTATATATATAGTTATTTATAGATATCTATATAGATCAAAAGTGAAACTCATCTTTAAGCATGCTAGTAAATTTCTACAACTCACAAAAAACTTGTATCAATCCAGTATCTCCTACAGTTTGTATTATTAGTGATGTCCTATGCCAAAGTATGGACTGATTGGATAAGGATTCAGAAAATGTTTGTAATCAAGAAAAAATTAATCTGGTACTATTCTGGCATGTGGCACTTGTTTGAAGTAAGGCAGGAAGTGGTGAAATTCATTTATGTTTCGTAATGACAACTTGATCAAGGAAGCATCTTCTACAAAATGTCTTCAGCAAATCAGGAAGTATTACTTCTGTTTGGAAATGTTTTCTCCAAGCATTCTCTATCAAATATCTTTCTGATACTGTTAGTTTAGAAAAGACTAACTTGTGCTGCAAGGGAAGTTGCTACCAAATGCAAATCAGAAAACAGCCCCAAACCACCTTCTGCCCCTGAGTCATCTTCTACTGTTGCTTTGTTGGGACTTCCAAATTGCTTGTCTTCTTTCAGGGTCAGCTGCTTAGGGCCAGGATGCCCAACCCCACATCCCAGGACATTCTGCATGGCCACCCTGCTCCCTGCCCTGCCCTGCCCATGACTCTCCCCAGCCAGCAGTCATTGCTGCTTTGGCTTTGCTGCAGACTGTTCAGCTGTTTCCCCCCAGCTGGTGCTGGTTGCAGCCCACCTGCAGCCCATCTCAGGCTGATGTCTCTCACCTGACCAGGCTGTTCTGGGGAACAGTTTGAAAACCATGGAGCTGTGAGTAGTGTTTCCATTTTTAATGACTGAAGAGGATGTCTTGGAGCTCCAAGCTGCTTTTGGGAGGAAAGTGAGCTATGGATTAGAATGAATGCCAGCATTATAAATGAGGCTGTTATGGGTAGTGCTGGTTTCCTGAAGACGTGCTGTTGGTGGAGGTGCTGGTGACAGACATGACACAGCAGGGCCAAGCTGTGCAGCCTTATGGCAAGTGTGTTGGCAGCCCCTGGCAACTGGCAGGAGAGGTCTCTCTAACATATGGGTCATGTGGACAGCATGAGGAATAGCCAAGCTTCAAAAATTCCCCAGTATCTGAATGTCCTGGAAGGGAAATGAAGAGCTAGAAAATATGGTGGCAAAGAGACCTTCAGAGACCAGTCCTGGATACTGTGACAGTGTAGGTACAGCAAGAAATTGCTGAGAAATGTAGCACTGTTTTACTAACTTTGCATATTAGAATATGATTTTGCATAGAGATGAATCACAGGATTCTGTTTCTGAGAAACCAAGATCAAAAAGGGAAACCACATGGACTGGAAGAAGGATCTTGTAATTTGTGGTCTTTTGTTTTGAAAACAAACTAGGCCTGCAGTCCTCAGTATTGCATAATCTACTTCCATGCTCAGGAATTTTGAACTTTGGCTTTAGGAGATTATCATAAGAGCTTCTATTCAAATCTAATTATTGCCTAATCTATGCATTTTTTTCTACATACAGATTTCACCAATAAGAATAGAAGATGTAAACCACAGAAGACTAACTTTCTGTCCCAAATTACCACATATTTTAAGATGCAGTTTGGTGGAAAATCTTTCTCCAAAACAGGGTGCAAGTAGGCTTTTCTGACTTGTGTTATGCCAGTATTTGCCTTTGTAACATTTGTACCAAGTTGTTCCATTGAAACTACTCTAAACTTCCCTAACCTCTCATCCCCTTCATCTGGACACTACTTTCCTTCCCATGTAGCCTCTTTTCCAGACAGCCTCTTTCTTCCTGTGCTTCATGTCCTAAAACTTCTTCAACCAAGCCCAGAAGAACAAAATTCTCAAGTGTGGAAGATGCATTGCACAAGAGGTGAGAAGGAGGGACTTCCACCATCCTTAGCTGGCTGGCAGCTGTGAAAATACCCCTGTATTCAGGGAGTCCTTACCCTTTTGTAGCTCTGACTCACTGAAGTTGTCCACAGCCAGAATACACAGCCCTGCTGCCAGCTTTCCTCTATGTCTCACCCCTGTTCTATGGGCTGAAGGGTAAATGATGTATTTGGGGGAAACTAAAAAGAATGGAGCCTTCTGAGTCCCTAAAGGAACCTGGCAGGGAGCTCGAGAGGCACAGACATGGCCGTGTCCAAACTTCCCTGTAAATGAAGGATTTTTGAGAGGTAAAAATTTCCACAGTTTTGTGTACAAGCCTGAAGGTGTTGGAAACCCCCAGATCATCCTGGTGGGGACATTAAAGGACTGCATGAAGCTACACAAGAACATTCAGAATTTTCCTGAAAATTTTGGCCCATGTGTAATGTCACTTGGCAATCATGTGCTTTTTTCATATGAAACAAGCTGCCAGCTGAAGGACTGTTGGCTGCTGTGTTACATGTGCCACATTTACAAAGATATTTTATAAGGTGATAGGCTGAGTAGCAGTTTGCAAATGCAAGCTGAGTGTATTTTTTATATCTGTGTCCATGGGATGTTCTGTAGAATGAGGCACATTAAGGATAGCTGACACCGATTGTGTTCTTCGTGCACTCCAGAGTTCTGGAGATAAAGCAAGGATGGGATGGACTTCGTGGCTGCTAGAAAGTCAGTTCAGCCACTACAGCAAGACTGATGTTAAGAACTATTTAAACCTAGATATTTTGAATAAACCAGAGATGGTTATAAATACTCTTCTGAATGTGAATGTGTTTCCAGTTTGGGATATGAGATATAGATTTGAGTGCTCTGCTTCAGAAGGGAAGGAAAAAGCTGCAGATGGTGTTATTTTTATTTTTTTTAATTGAAATGAATTTTCATGAGAAATATTGATGCTTCCAAGCCATTGGGAAATTTTCTTTCTGGTCAGACTTTCTGGCTTTTTTTTCCAGGCCTCAGTCCTTGAAAAATGAGCCCAAAGAGGAAAGGCAGCCCAAGGCAACCCAGCCATGTCCTGCTGCAGAGGAGAACAGAGAAGATGGCAAGAGAGACGAGGGTGAGCTGGCTGCAGAGAGGGAATGGGCTCTGTTCTCTGCTGGCAGGGCACCTGCAGAGGATGTGGCAGCAGCCCTCAGACACCACTAAATGTAGAGCTGCCCCAGAAGAGGGTTGGTGCAGAAAGTTTGCAGAGCCCAGAGCAAACACTTTTGTACCTAGCCCCTGAGTGCCATGCTGCCAGGACTGCCCAAACCTGGCACCTGCTGGTGTTTGCTGGGGCAGCTGTACCCACACAAGCCGCAATCACTGCTGGCCACTCAGCTACCCCATAGATGCATTTGGAGCCTTCAGAACTTCAGTAGAGCCTGACTTGTCTATGGGCCACTGGAAAGAAAAAGCACTGGAAGAAAAGTTCATCACCAATACATGCTCCTCTCTTAGCTGAACAAGTCCCTTCACATCCCCCGTTTTTTTTTTTTTTAAATCCCTTGCTTTCCACGGGGCATTATCACGAGTCAGCACAAAGCAGTTTTACCCCAGCCCTGTGTCACTCTCACAGCGGTGCCTGCAGTCCCTTTGGGCTGGGGGCTTACAGAGGTCACAGGGGCGATGCAGGCTCTGGCAAGACAGACAGACAGAGCTTAATTTACTAACAGAGATACAATCTGAACAGTTACAGATTTTCTGGGCATTTCTGCGCCTTTCTGAGCCTCCTGTGTGGCAGCGGGAAGCTGTGCTGCCTGTGCAGCATTTACCCAGGTTTTCCAAGAGGGAAATGTGCAGCAAATAAAGGAGCTGGGATGCAGAAGAGTGACAGCTGCTTTAGGACTGTTAGAGAGGCTCTTTTACAGACGAATGAACCGTCAATTTGTAGTGAGACATTGTTTTCTAAACATAGCATGAAAACTGTTATCTTGCCTGGCTGGTCATTAGGAGAGAGATAATTACAGTCTCTGTGCCACAGCCGGGCCAGAACAGGGGCTGCATTGTCCCAGCTCCCAGCTGAGCTCCAGCACAGGCTCCCCAGGCACCGCCGGGACAAGGGGGCTCCTTGTGCCCCGGCAAGTTCAAAAGAGGAATTGAAGTGCTCTAAGTAGGTGTTAAGCACCTATTTCTCGCTCCGACTCTGGACTTAAATATCTACTCCACAAGAGAAAGATGGGGAGGGCAGGCCCGTGACTACTGTAGCTGCGTTCTCCCTGACTTTTTGTACAACACATGCTATGATTATTGTTTTTCTTTTGTTTAAAAAAACAAACTAACAAACAAACCCCAAACCATCAGTTTAGCAATTCTGTGTTTCTGTTTTTCAACACAGATTAATGGGATCTGTATGATGCACAGGTTTTCAGAAGGAAGGATATAATATATGCCCAGTGCCCTGAATGAGAAACCTAAATCTCAGCTGATGCTGCAGCAGGCTGGAGGTGTCCTAGTATGTATCCAGAGCTTCGGGGAGGGGGGGGGGGGGGGGGGGGCAGAAAATCTCTCTAGGGCTGCCAGGAAATCCCAGACTTTTGTTTTTCCTTTCCCATCCAGAAGTGACACTTCCAGCCCAGCCAATTGCCATGGCCAGCACACACCTCGCTGCTCTGGCCCTGCCCTTGCCAGTCCCACTGCTCATGGGCAGTGCATGTCCACGAGTGCCACAGCACCTTTTTTCAGGAATACAGCCATAGCTGCAGGTAATAAACTGAGCTATCCCTTTTTCTTGCTCATTTCATCCAGCCTTAAATGACTTACCTATCAACTCAAACTGAAAGAGAGTAGGTTTAGATTAGATATTAGGAAGAAATTCTTCACTGAGAGGGTGCTGAGGCACTGCCACAGCTTGTCCAGAGAAGTAGATGTCACATGAAGTTTCTGGCTAGAGCTTATTTGTGGTTCAGAGGGGAAAAGGAAAAAGTTCAAAATTCTTCAGGCAGACCATTGTTACATAAACTTCAGGTTTATTTTTAACAATGTTTTCTAAGAAGCAATGGCCAGAAATAATAGATAATTCTGACATTTCACTTGAAGTAATTGGCCTGTTTTTTAGCTTCTGTGTTCACACTGGGGCTCAGGTAGTCTCCTTTAAGAAATACTCCAATTAATTTTGACAAAAAGGAGTGTAAATAATTTCCTATTACTTCTGTGAAAGTCAGTAACCAGGTAAAAAGGGAGCACCTTGTTAATGCCTCCTCTAAAGGAAAGGCTTTTATAGGATCTCATCCTTGATAGATGAAAAAGAATGCACGTGGAGTATCTTGCATTCCAAGTGTGAGATGTAGCTAGTAAAATTGCTTGGTTCAACCAGTCAGTGCTAAGAACTGTAATTATACCACGAGGGAAAGAAGTGTCTTATGTTAAGTGAAGGTAGGAACAATTAAAGACCAAGTGAAGAACACAACATTACTACTACAGGTGGAAACACAATATTTGCAGTATACATAGTATTTAAGTTTCTTCTTAAAAATATACTTTTAATATCCTGAATAACTAAAAGACAGGAAGTCCTTTTTGTCATCCCAGTGAGAACAACCCCAACAACTCAAAGGATTAAATAAAACATGCAAACAAAATAAATCTATTTAATATAAGTTACTGACTTAGTATTTGAAAATTAATGTGTTTGTAATGGAGTTATTTTTGCTTGAGTTCTCTTTGCATCTCTGAAAGAGATCAGTCTTACAGCCATGACTGTCATTCAAGTGATGAACTGAGTAAAGTTTGAAGAAGATGGTAACACAGAAAAACAGATTTTCTTTGAATGTAGACAAATGAAAAATGTTTTTAACTTCAGGATGTATATAAATAAACACAAGCTATAAACATATACAACTCCATGGCTTTTCTCAATAAAATCTATTTTAAAAGATATCTAAACAAACTTTTCTTTGTGTGTGTTTTCTTGTTTTGATGTTTTGTTTAAATTTTGGAGAGGTTAGAGAAAAAACAATGTGCTCTAAGGAGGATTTGCCTCTGTAATGTGTAATTTTGCTTTCTGCTCTGAATGTGGTGTAGTTCCCATAAACTCTAGGAACAAAATTTAACTAGAGCTGATATTTAGCTTGGGGCATTTGGTTCATGTTTGTACTAGTTGGAGAGAAATCACATTTTGAAGAGACTTATCAAGACTCTAATCTCTCTGCAGAGAGCTGAGCGGCTGTGGCAGGCTTGACAATGCTATTCATTTTTGGAGCCTCACACCAAAACAAGCACTCAGCACAAAAGGATGTATAGAGTCTAGGCTACTGTACTGTTCATACATCTGCATCTACCCATTGCCAGGAGAGCTCACACCACACACCACTGGAACAATACCATTTTCCATTCTGTGCCTTGGAGATTAGTGTTCCCCAGTGCCAGGTAGTGTTTATTAATGGTACAGCACACACCTTCCTATTGATCAAAAAGACTTTGTGAAAAAGGCTTGAAACCAAAACAGTTTTAAACTGAGGAACAAGTTGCATTATCTATCACAAACTATTTGTACAGAAGGCTTGAATAAATGTCTGTTGGTGGTGGCTTATATACACCATTCTTTATCACATAGTTAAGCCCTTGCTGTTCAGGCAGTGAGTATATGTGTCCACTTAACAGTAGGGGCTTAATGCTTTCATAAATACTTTATGAAGCATATATAAGTAAAGTACAGTTTCATTCTACATTTGTGTCTTCATCTTCCTAGGTCTTTGATCCTAAGCATACAGCTGGAATGCTAAATAAAACATTATGACCCTACAGTTTCTCAGCAGTGAAAATATTTAACTATTATCAACAGGCAAAAAACACAACTTCCCCGTCTCCCCCCTAAATAAATATAGCAGAAAAACAACATCAGAATTACCTTGCTTGAGGTGTGCAACTTTTTATTCCTTTTCTCCACACAGTATGAAAGTGGGTTTTTTTCCAAGCTTTTCTGTACCCCAATCTCCAGCCAACATTATTCTAGAGAAGGAGAGGCAGGCAGCAGAGGGAGGCCTGGACACCTTTTTTCTTTCAGAGAGGAGCTAATCAAACATTCCCATCAAGCTCCGAGCTCTGTGAAAGGCACATTGCTCTCTCTCCCCCCTCCCTCCCTCTGCTCCTCTCTCCCTCTCTGTCTCTCTCTCTCTGTCTTTCCCTCTCCCTCCCGCACACACAGACATACAGAGCTCCTTACACTGATTTAGCAGCTGAATTAGGCGGTCCTATTTTAAATATACGTTCCCTCCCACATATTTTTGGTCGGGATTTCTATGCTCCTTTTGCACTAGCCTGTCAGATTTGTCAAGTTTTTCTCTTTTGTGAAGCTTTACTTAACTGATGTTGTGGCTCATTTTTTTTTTTTTCAGTCTCCCCATGCATTTCAGCACTGTAGTGAAATGACTAGAACTAGTAGATGAGAGTAAACCACACAGCCTTAGAGATTTTAACTACCAGATTAGTCAGATGCAGATCAGGTTTAAAGAGAAAAAGTATCTTTTGAAGAGACAGACTGTGATGCCTTTACTTACAAGAATAGCATCGTATTCCCCCAGCAGCTTCCCTGAAGTCAGAAGATTAGTGACAGAATAACTCTGCCAGTTTGGGCACAGAGAAGTAGAAGTATGGCATGAAGGTTCTTTCTGATGGAGTTGGATGTGAGAATTTAATGAAATGCTCTCAAAGGCTAATAAACTGGTACTTGTTAAGTGTGACCTGGCCAAATGAGATATACAAGAGAAGTAATTTCTTTAAGTATCTGTATGCAGATCTCCTAAAATTCTTGGGTAACTTGAAGAAGAAAAATGTATTGAGATTATCAAGATCATAGCATTTATGACATTATAACAGAAAGTGATGGTATCATATTCCAGGTACTGGAATGTAAACTATAATTTGCAATTCCATCTAGGCATTCAGAAGTGTATAGATAACATCCATGGGCAGACATACATTGTTTTATCTGAGGTCATTATGGATGAAAAAAAAATCTAGCATACTGAAGATTGACTTCAAAACACACATTAGAAAGACATATAATTCCTGATTTAACAATCCCCTAAATGGGTTTAGTTCAAGGGGAAAGTGATTACCTGGTGCTTGTAAATATCTACTCCAGCACCTGCAGAAACTGTGTAACAGCTCAGCATATTAATAAACAGTACAATATCAAAAGTTTATCAACAAGTTCCAACTGTGTTACCAAGATATAATGATCCATAATTCATTTGATCCTCTTGATAAAGAAAGTCTGGCTTGCCATGGTAAGTCCATGCAAGGCAGGATGCAGTGGACTGGCAGAAAGCCTCTTCAGACAGCAAATCTGCTAGCACTTCTACCTAGAAGATCTACTGAAAAACTTGAAACACCACCTCTTACCCCCCAAGTCTTATTAATTCAATTTAACAATTTCAGAATATCATCACCCTTTTATTATGACTTTGTGAGGTTAAATTATTCAGATAATAAGGGACAAAAGGACCAAGACCTTAGGACTACAAGTTTAGAGGTATATAGGTACTAGGGGACAAATATCTAAATAATGGGGTTCTCTAGCTAAGTGGCTGTGTCATTTCCCAGTGCTGGTGAAAGGCTGAAGTCCCCATGACAACTCCTTACCTGCAGATGCTGGTAGAAATTCTCAAAAATCTTTGGGCACAGACCTTCACTGGTCTTTAGCTGCTTTCCATTCAAGCAGCTTATTTTCAGAAATCCATGGGAATCTGTGTGGATGTTGATTTGCTTGTATTGCTTTACAGTCTCAGGTCAGTGGGTTGCCAGAGAATTTTGATCTCAAACCAGTACAAGTGAGAGGACTGAAGACTGGGCTTCTTACAACCCAAACCATGGCTGGGTGGCAAAGGCACCTGCAGAGCACTCAACAGGACTGCATCAAACCAGCTGGGCTGGTGTTGAGCTGAGAAACCAGACACAGCAGATGATTGGGATAAGTGATACAGGCAGAAAGCTCTCCTGAGGTTCAGCTTCTGGTACCCGTGTCAGCTCACTGAGGGTTGTAGCTGTTGGCATGTGGAACGCTGTCGACAAGGCGTCAAAGCGAGAGCTACAGCACCTACACCAAGGTCATGCTTCATTGTTGCTGCTGCAGGGTGGCAGTTTTACAAAAGAAACAGCTGATAGATCCACTTTTCATTTTCCATGGATGAATTATCTTATTTGTGGGTAAATTGTACCACGGGCAAAGAGCCAGCGTGCTCCTGGCAGGACTTTGCTCAAATGCAGTGGTGTGAGAACAGAGCTTTGTTGCTTCCAGAAACTCAGCAATGGTGCAGCCTGTCCACTTTGCACCCACCTTACTCTCCCAGCCTTGCTGGCTCCACTCCTGGCTCAGGGTCAAGAATGCTGCCAGCTGGGTGGCACATTGCTGCATTGCTGCCTGCGAGCCAACCTGGCATCCTGGAAATGAGCATCCCTGGAACTGTGAGCAGAAACACTGAGTGGGCAGAAAAAGAAAACTATCTGGTTTGTTATTATTCAGGGTATTCAGCCTCTCATTATCACTTGCAATGGAGAACTGAAGAGTATCAAAACAAGACACTGAGGAGGGCACTGACTGTCTCTTTCTATCACAACATTTCTGAGTGTCATCGCCTGTGCTCTTTCCTGACAGAGGCAATTTCCAGCCACCCAAGAGCTGGCAACACAAAGAGCAGAAACAAGAGGTAGGCCACATTGAATGGCTCTACTTTGGTGCTGGGATTTGTCACAGGGAAAGATTTGTTTGCAAAAGAGATGGCTGTGCAGTCAGGAAGCCACTAATTTGAAGACAAAAGGTATTTGAGCGCGATTGTCTAGGGGATGGACAAGTGCTCTGTATCTGTATGGGCTCATGTCTGCCACCATTGCTTCTAGTCTGAGGCCTCCACCTGAGTTTTCTTCTAACTCTTAGTAGTATTTGTGATTGTAGTTTTTAAGTTTCACTGTACTGTATTTTCAGTAAGTTAAAGCAGGATTTGTCATGACCCATTGAAACAAAACCTGAAAGCAAAAGAATGCAGAACTCTTATCTGTGCTCTGAAGTAGCCAGTGGATGAGACCAGAGAGTCAAAGAGAGCTGAGAAGGTTCTTAAGTTTTTGAGGAAAATTCAGTGACCTACTCAGGTATTACTTTCACTCTGGAAGATAAAACAGCAGAGAGATATGATGTATATAAGCAGTGTTAGCACAGACAGAGGAGATAATCTGGCCAAGACTCAGTAAGGAAGTTTGGCATATTCTAACAGAGGTAGCAGCAACCTGGAAGACTAGACACTTGAAAATGGACCTTAGTTACAGGCCCTTAAATAAATCTGCATTTTGAGGTCATATGTTATGCAGAATTTTCAAGGTACACAGTGTTTATTTAAAAGACATTGCTTTGGGTAACAGCTGGGTGGTGGCAGCTGAAAATCTGACTTCACTGAAGGGAAGCTCATTGCACTTAATCTAATCCTAATTAAAATCTGACTTCAATAATTTTTAAATGCTTTTAAAAACATTTTTTAATAACATAACTAGTGGACATACATATTTCAGCCAACACAAAAAGGTAGGATTCATCATGCTTCCTTCTCTCTGCCTGCAGTCTTTCACAGGTAAATGACATAGGGAAAAGCTCCCCTATTTTTAAATGCAAATAAACTCACATGTTCTGTGTTTGATGCTCACCAACTGGTATGGCCCTTGATCTGAGAAGAGGCTGCTGTGAGGGAACCATCAGAGAAAGCTGTAGTTTTGCACTTTTTACACTTATATGTCCAAATTCAGTACAAGTTCATTGCTGACTGAGGTCCATTATCTTTTGATGATAGCTGGCCTTTCTGTACTTATTCACATGAACAGGTCAAACTTTTGTTGAAAAAGGGAGAGAAAGGTTTTACTGTGTTCACAGAGCAGGTCAAAATCTAATTGAGAGCAGAGGATGGTGATTTCAAAGACCATAAATTGCTTCCAAGAGGTCTGTGCAAAGGGTTGACAGGCATATAGATCCTGTGGAGCAGGAGTGTGCTGCAGCCCAACCCATTCTGTTCATCTCCCCAGCATTCCAGAGGAATTTCTGGCTCACTGCTGTAGACATAGGCAAAGAAAATACTTTTCAGGTATGTTATAAAACAAGATATGCTTGCACAATTTTTAGAGAAATCTAAACTTTAAAAAATTTTTTCCCCAGTGGAATGTAGAGAGTTTCTCACAGACCAGATCTTTGTCCCACCTGTGGGACCCAAGGCACACACACTGCTCATCTGGCATGAGGCTGTGGCCAGTCTTCTAAAGCCATGAAATCGTTTGCTCTCCAGGTTATGAGTGGGAAATACATAAGACACAAGACTGAACTAATTGGCTTGTGATCATTACACAGGAAGTGCTGAATGTGTCTCCTCAGCTGAGCACTGTGGGCTTGGTAGGGCAGCCCTGACTCCACACACAAGGACAGAAAACAGACAAATTAAATTATTTCAAGACAACATGTACCTATGTCACATCTAATCCCATCCAGGTGCTTAAACAGAAAGGAAGAAGTTTTCTGCTCTCAAGCAATTACCCTCGAGCCTTTTCAACCAAGTGCTACCACAGGAACCAGAGAGCAGAATCTTACAACACCCCAAGATGTCACGCACAGCCTGGCAGTGCTGGCTCTGCTCATGGCTGCACATGTTAGAGTTAACTCCTAGCAAGTGGCAGTGGAGTTCAAAGTCTGCAGTTTTTCCATGTTTCTTAAACTCTGTGAAATAAAATCTTATGCAAATTCAAAAAAAACATATATACATGAAAAAAAGAAGTCAGAGAGAACAGAGAAGTTACAAGTATGATTGGGATGGGAAGGCAGCTAGGGGGTTAACATTGTTTGGCTTTAGCTGCTTAAAGCACTTACATTGAAATGGGCCTGAGGTAAATAAAATAACCAATGTCCTGTAAGGCTTGTATAAAATACACTGATGTGTTTGTCTAGTTTTTGAGAAAGGTATGGAGGCTGAATTATGTGTGCTAAAGGCCTTGCCAGCATCAGAAACATCTTTAAATAATTAGAGCAATTGGGTAGCCAGAACTCTGTTTTTACTTATTTTATGAATGAGGAGACCTCATGGGCCAAATGAATGCATAATGTTGGCATGCTTGGTGAAATGGATGTATACCAAACTTACAGTGTGTAAATGTGACCCACTGTGTGTTTCTCAGAGGAGATGGCAAAGGCCATGTTTCCTGAGGCTGTGGAGAAGCTGGGCTCTGTCAGCAAGTCCCAAGTCCCTCGTTCCTTTGTGTACCTTTGAAAAAAAGTAACAAAAGATGACAAAATCAGCCCTTTTAGGTTTGCTGGGGCAATGTTCAAGAAAGAGCTGATAAACCCCTTACCCTGGGTCTTCTGCAGCATGTAGCAGGGGAATGGGGCCCTGGGAGCCTGCCATCCCTATCCCAACTGGCAGGCTCCAGGGATGGAGGTTCATATCAGGGAATGGGAAAGGGACCTCTTTTCTGTGATTGATATGTGAAGAGCTTGAGTCATGGTCACATGAACAGTGACCATTTTAATTGTCATGGATTTTAATTGTTGGGGTTTTTAAAGCTCTGGGTAGTCACTTTTGGAAACTTTCAACCTTGCCAGCCTCTACAGTTATCAAAAGACATAAGGAAAAGTGAACTTGGGCTTGGAAGGAGAATCTAATAAGCCATTTGAGCAAACTCAGAAGTTACTACTCTGTTCAGTTTTTGTACACTCTGAGAGCCTTTTAACTAATATACTGCATTAATTGTGGACATACAGAAAATACTAGTTAGGACCAACAAGTCTGGTGTATTTGCTTATAGTTCTTGGACTGTAGCAGAAAGAAGCAATGCTCAGATATTGTTTTCCATTATTATTTCAAGATCTATCTCTATAGGAAAAAAGAAAACAGATGGAGGATGAGCTTGCACTTGAAGTACAACACAGAGCTACCATGGGCATCAAGAAATCTTCATTATTTTTGCCATGAAGTTGAATCTACTCATCCCTCCTATAGCCCATATTCCCAATACCTGAATTAGAACAAAAGTTGACACAAATGCTGTGTTGAAACATAAATAAAATTAACAGTAAATACAATGGCTGGAAAAGCCTCCATCACATTTGGGATGAGGAAATTCCAAGGGTGGTACTGAAGAGGAGTTTGCCTTGATTGTGTCCACGGACCTTTGGATCTGATGAGGTCTAGCCAGCTTTAAAAGCTGTGACATTATGGAGGTGATGTGTGTATCTCTGCAGTCTGCTTTCAGAAACCAAGATGCTGCCACAATGGAAATAAATTTTAGGCACCATTTTTTTGAGCAGAACTTGCAGCTATTGTAGACAGAAGTGTATTGTGACTGAACTGGGTCTGTAAGAAGTGCAGCATATGGATTTTGTTCAGCTAGAATCCAGTGTAGGTAGGGATTGAGTCTTCCCAAGTAAGGTGGGATATTTTTCATTGCTGTACTACCTCATATAAAACCTGATTCATCACCATAAGACTTCTTTTATGAGGAGTAAAATCATCTACTCAGGAGAGAGCTCCTTGTTAATCAAAAGTCTCAGCAGTGATGGATTCAGTGTTGAAATTTGCAGCTGAGGACCCGAACCCTCAGAAAATACAAATTACCTTTTCAGCATGGTTTCCCTGTCTGCCCACTTCCAGTACAAGCCATGTGCTATCATTGCCACTGTTAATTCCATTTGCCAAGAATACCAGGTCTCACTCTGGATCCCAGTGCCTCTTACTTTGGCAGTAAAACTCAATTATTCACAGCAAATCGGGCCTGGAAAATGTAAACCCAATAACAGTCTTCTGTCTGTTTTCCTGACTATTTTCCTGATGTGTTTTCTGTTTATACTTTGTAGAGCATCAGGTGTCAGAGCAAATAGGTGATGCCAGTAAAAGCCACTTTGCAGCTGAGAGCTCGTGGCTGCCTCCCAGCAACTGAATGCATCTGTGGTGCCCTTATCCTTGTCTCCTCCAGCTTTGGCTCAGCACTGAAGACTGTTCAAAATGCAGGTTGTTTCTGGAGGCAACATGCAGAAATTAGAGTGCTGCTCTGGCAAGCAGAAGTGTCCAAACATGCAGCAGGGCCAGAACTGCCAGTGTGTTTAGTGGGTGGATTAATGTATTTTCTTTACTGGTATTTGCCAGAGTTCAGGGAAAGCCCTTCTGCACGTGACCCTGTGCACAGGCTCACCATGTAAGGCTTAACACAGTTCTCTCCCCTCCAGAGTCTCCTTGCCCACTGTTCTTGTAGAGTCCTTTGCCTCTAGAGAGGAAAAATATCTATGGGGGATGTAACTGGTGAAAGGGGAAATGGAGTTGCTTGGCCTTGTGCTGGTGTGGTAATGAAGGATCTCAGTATGGAGTGGGAATACACAGGTTCCCTTAACTCCTGGATGGTGTTGTACCCATATGAATCTCCTTTTTTGTGTGAATCCATGTCCCAGCAGCACCATAGTTGAAAGATGGTAAGCACTGTGGAGGTAGAATGTCCCATATTTCAGCACAGTTGAACTGAATTGGGAGGCAAAGGAGTGAGACCACAGAGCCCTGGTGCTGGGGGCTGGCAGAGTGGGGGAAATAGGAAGGGAAAGCTGGGATCCTACAGGAGGGATGGGGCAGGAGGAAGGTGCTGGGGGTGCACCTGGGGACCTATGATCTAGGTGCAAGGAGGATATGGAGTGATGCAAGGGCCTCCTGGGCATGCAGGTCCCAGTGGACTGGCAGAAATACCAACACTTCCTTTTTGCCATCCCTGTCCTGTCCCTCTGCTCCTTTCACTTTCAGCAGGATGGGGGAGGGTGTTTCTTGTGTTTCTTTACTTGACCACCACCAAGGTGTTCATTGCTGTGAACAATACTGTGAGAGTACTGAAGCTCCAGATTGCTGTCAGCCACTAAAACCATTCAAAAAAACTAAACCCATTCAAAAAATTATTCTGCTGTGTGTGAATCAGACTGACATTGGAAAGGCATTGTCTGCCCAGGGCAGCAGATCAGGCAGGGCTGCAAGCAGGAAAATCACTGTCCTTCCTCCCCTTAGGATATTTGTGACCAAGGTTTTATTGCTGCATTATGTGCAAAGGGGTCAGGGTTGGGGGAAATGCAGGCTGTGCCCCTTTTTGCTGCTCATTTCCACCAAGCATCAATTTTCCAGCCCTACAGAGCAGTACATATCCCGTCACAGAGAGGGATGAGGTGTTCCTAAGGGACAAGTTTCTGCAGTGCAGTAGCCTATATCCATGCTTTTTATAAGGCAGCTATTTTTCATGATCAATTTCCACTCAAAAAGCAGAAAACAGGCAGTCTGCATAAACATCACTCAACACAGTAGTAATTCAATTAAGTATAAACTCAATAATGTAGAAATAGAGTAGCAAAGAGAGTGATCTTTCTTCTATGGTGCTTTTGAGGGCCACACAAACTTCTAATGCAATTTTAAATCCTTCTCTGAAATCAAGCTTTGATAAGAAATGCTGCTCTTTTGTTACATGTAAAAGAAAGGAAAAACTCTTCAAATCTTATTAGAAAAATAAATCTGTCTGAATAAACTCTATTCTCCATTCCTTAGCTCTAGTAACACAACCATATATCATAAGGTGAGCTCTGTGTTTTGATCCCCAAATCATGTAAATTACTTCTAATAAATTGCTTAGTCACAAGCACAGTTTATCTGGAAACACCATTTGCATTCTTATAATTACCAGAATTAAATATCCCAAAGAGTTGTAAGAGGAAAGTCTCTATGTTTTCTGCTTGCTGACTCCTCAGAATATTTTATAATGTGAAAAAGACTGTAAATGCTTTCCAAATATTTCAATAATTGACATTTTCCACCTTAGATTTTCAAAGCTCTTTTCAAAGAACGGCAAACAATGAAAGAAAGTGAAAAATAGTTTTGGGAGAAACTTAAATCCCAAGCATTTTCTTTAAAAGTATCAGAAGAAAATAAAGGCAAGCAGCTTTTAGAGGAAAAAAAAAAAAAAAAAAAAAAAGGCTGAGAAGTGCAGAGCTTACAGAACCAAGTCTGAGAAGGTATTTTCAGAACTTTCAGTAGTACAAGTGAGACAGGGACAGACTTTTTAGCAGGGCTTGTTGCAATTGGTCAAGGGGCAGTGGTCCTAAACTGAAGAAAGATTAAAATTTAATAAAAGCAAGAAGTTTTTAATAATGAGGATGGTAAAACACCAGAACAAGCTGCCCAGAGAGGTGGTGGATGCCCCATCCCCAGAAACATTCAAGGTCAGGCTGGATGGGGCTCTAAGCAACCTGATTTACCTGAAAATTTCCCTGCTCATTGTAGAGGGTTAGAGTAGATGTCCCTTAAATGTCCCTTCTAAGTCCAACTATTCTATGATAATTGCCTATTTTTAATCCAGAAAAAAAGAAAAAGAAAAGCATGTTGCAGACAGGTTGTGGGTTTATAGCCCTCTGAGAGATGCCCACAATCCCACAGACATTAACAGAATCATAGAATCAAAGAAGATTCAATATTGAAAGAGGCCTTTAAGATAACCAAGTCCATCTTTCCAGCTGACACTACCACTGTAATCCTTAAACCACTAAGCCACCACCCAGGGCCACCCAGGCCTCTGAAACACCTCCAGGCATGGTGAACTCTGTCTCTTCCCTGGGCAACCTATTCCAGGGCCTGACCACCCTAAAAGGGACAAATTTTTTTTTTCTAATATCAAATCTGAATCTTTACTGCATCAGTTTAGGGCCATTCCCTCTGGTCCTCTCACTGCAGGCACGGTAGAAGAAACTGGTCCCCAGCTCACTACGATCTCCTTCCTTGTAGAGAGCCATGAGGTTCCACCTGAGCCTTCTCAAGACCAAACAAACCCAGCTCTCTCAGCTGTTCCTTATAAGATGTATTCTGGTCCTTCTACAAGCCTTCTTTCTCTGCTGGACGTGCTGCAGCACCTCAACATCCTTTATAAAGTGAGAGCCCAGAACTAAATGCACTGAATGTGGTCTCACCAATGCTGAGTACAGGGTGATGACCACTTTCCTAAACCTGCTGGCCTCACAATTCTTGAAACATGCCAGGATGCCATTGGCACCATGCTCAGCCAGCTGCCAGCCAGCACTCCCAAGCTCCTTTCTGCAGAACAGTCCTCAAGCTATCCTTCCCCCAGCTTGTAGTGCTGCAGGAGGTTGTTGGGACCAAGAGCAGACCAGGCATTCACCTCATTGAACCTCCTGCAGTTGTGCTCAGCCCATTGATCAAATCTGTCCAAGTCTCTGCACAGCCTTCCTACCCTCCTGCAGATCAACATCCCCAGCCAACTTAGTGTCATCTGGAGGTTTACTGAAGGTGCACTCAATCCCCATGTCCAGATCATCAATGCAGACATTAAATGGGACTGGGCTCTGCTGGGCTTGCTGAGCTCCCCTCCTCCTCATGGGCTCTCTGCTACCCAGCCATCACTGCTGTGGATTAGGATAGTTTATCCATGGATGCTCTGAATCACTCCTTTCAGGAGTTACCTGTAAGACTAACAGGACAGGAGACCACCAGAGGCTCTTTTTGTCTCCTTTGTGGCAGTGCCTGAGAAAGCCTCTGAAGAACCTGCAAGTGCTAACGATGATTGTTTCCATCCAACTATTCTACTCCAGCTAAGCAGACACTAATTTTTTTTGGAAATTGAATTTAAAGATTATAAAGTGAATTTATTTGGTCTTCAGAAAATTAATGCTTTTCAGCTTTCTTTTTTAGTTTTTTTTTCCCCTCTTATGGGTGAATATGTTTTATCATCTAGAAAAAAGTCAATTTACAAGAATGAGTAAGAAATTTGAAACAAGTCCTGGTTTGTATGTAATAAATTAATAGGGTTAATTTGTGAAAAGTAATTGGTTTTATTTTTAAGTCTGTTGCTTCATTTGTTTTTCTTTTTTCACATGCAGGGGTGGGGAAAGGAATTAATGTTACTGTGGGTGATGCATTTTGCCAAACAACTCTGCCTAGCTATGGAAAGTTCTGCGTAAATTGCCTGTTTAGTTTGTTTCACATTTCCAAGGCTAAACTTTCTGAAGGTCACAGAGTTGGGGGCACAAAATCAGGGTGATGTCTGCTAATAATCCAAGAAATGAAAGACAAGAGATAAATAGAATTCAAGAGACATCTCCACCATGGATTTTTCCATCATCACATCTGCTCTTCTGCAACAGTCGTTCATGCAAATTAGGACATATAAACAAGAAGTGCTCAGAAAGTTGACTGATCCAGACCTTAGAAGCACCTGTAGGAAACTGGTACAAATGCTAGATTTTATTTCTTTCTCTCTCTCTTTATTTTCCTATTTTTTGCAAAGGTTTTCGCAAACATTTTGTAATGCCTTTGGGGTTTCAACTGTAGGAAATTTTGACAAATGAACATCCACACAATCAGTTGGCATGAAGATGAAGTTAGGAACTAGATGTCAGTACTTGGGCTGGTATTTCAGAAGACATTTGCATCATCCTCACTTCTACCATCAATTGTTTTAGTGAGTGGAAGTCAGCTGGTTGGACTAAGAGCTGTCTCAGGCACCGCCTCAGTGGGAGAGTGGAAGTGGTATGTGCATGTTCTATGCCATAAACAGTTGATGGAGAGTGTGTCATTTACTGCTCTCAGTGTGGTTATTGCTTCTAATCTACAAAACTTCAAAAAGTTTGGGAACTATTTTAAGCACAAGAATTTCAATAAGAGAGACTAGCCTTATCCTGCAGCACCCAAGCATTTGACCTTGGTGTTCTCCTTTCTCAACATTTCATGTGTTCTCTGACTGAGCCTCATTTTAAGAGCATGTGGATAAAGTCTTAAGATTTTTGCTGCTGTTTACAAGGGAATAAGATCTGTGTCTCCTGTCTCTAGGATAAAGGGATGACCTTTTCTCCCATGCTCCAAGGGCACACAAACATGTAAGCAAGTGCATGATGGAGAAGGGAGAGAGGATGTTTGATGCCCTGTATGCCTCCTTCCTTAGTACCATGGGATGAAGCTGTAGGGAAGCTGCAGGCATGATTCTGGTGTTTCAGGAGCAAATGGGGAAGACCAACACCTTTTTCCTCAGTCCATCAACAACAAATCTTACAGGCCTGGTCATATCCTGATATTGCTGTGGCCATAAACACCAATGTTGAGCTGTTACTTGGGGCTGGGAGTAATTTCATCCTGGATTTGCAAGGGTTGATATTTGTAGTGGCTCTTCCTGGAAAAAGATGTCCACTAAGGGATTTGCTGTAGTCACACAGCTTCTTTATCACTAGATTTTGCACAGTGAGGCTGAGGATTGGAGAAATGGTACAAGGAATTTGAACCAAAGCCCTGAACTTTCATTCTTCCAGGCAGGCAGAGGAGTTCTCTCTCTCTAAATGATATTTAGGGATTTCTGCAGCTGAATGCCATTATCAAAGACAACATTTTGAATGAATAGCCCTACACATATTCTCCATGGTTGCCGTATGAATATGAACACTTCTCAATCTTCCTCTTCCCACTCCCCTCTCCCACCTCAGCTAAAGCATAAACACTCATTTCAAGGCTGAAGATATACTCTTAAATAACTTCTGACATTTCTTTGTTGCAGCCTAATGAAGGCTGGGTTGATGAGCTAGAGAGAAGTTTTATATAAGCCCTTGCTGGGATGTCATTGTAAGATCAGAAGTGGGCAGCTGACAATTGTTAGCATTTGCCTCTGGAGTTAATTTAGCTGCGTGTTAATTTAGGTCTGTGTGTCTGCATGTCTGCACGGCACACAGGGCTTTGCTGTGTTGGTTTGGAGCCCCAGAGATGAGTCACAGTGGAGCTCAAAGAGCAGGTCACACTGCTGTCCTTGCTGTGCTATCAAGGGGCTTCTGTGTGCCCTTGTTTGGAGGGAGATATCCCACCAGGGACGTGCCAGCTGCTCTTCTTGGCTTTCCCAACCCTTTCGAGACACTTTTACACTCTGCTTCTTCTATTAATTGGATTGTTTGTTTTTTAAGCTTGTTGCTGAGGAAGTCAAATTGCCCACGCCTGGTTAACAAAGCCTGAAATAATTGTAAGTCAAAGAGCAGTGCTGAAGGGGGAGGCCAGCTACAGAGATCAGGCAGGTTCCTGGCCCTGCTGAGAGCTTAATCCTTACTGGGTTTATCCAGGTGTCACAGAAGGGTACCTGGATGGCAGCCAGAAACATGTCCCCTTGCTACCTGGTCTAGTTGTTCATCCTCTGCTTGTAACCTGTGCTAGCACAGGGATTTACAGACCAACAGGAATGAGCTGGTTTTCCTGTGGGGTGTCTGCTGCATTGATCTTAACAAATAAAAATGCTCAGTTCAGAACAAAGTCATCCTATTGTTATCTGTAGGTAAAGGTGGCAGGATGCTTCTGCCCTTGAAGGTGAGGTAGGTCAGTGAGATGCTGTGAGTCTGGGAGAACAACAGACGATGTAAAATTACTGTTGTGATTAAGCAGAGAAAATTATTCAAACACCTTTAATGGCTGCAACTGCCCATACAATAGCTAGTTTTTACTTTGCTTCCTATATTAAAGAATTAAGGTAAAGGTTTTTTTTTATGGCAGAAGTTCTTTGGTTCCATTCTGCTACTCAGAAAGCAATCAAATTCTTCAGGACTAGAGGCAGATGAGGCATGTCATCTTCATCAAAACCTTTGGGATCTACAGCTGAGAGACCATATGTTTAGCATCCTTAGACCTGACTGTGCCCACTGAACTACAACTGAACTTGCTGGATGAATTCTATACCAGATTTTGCAGATGGAAACATTAGGGAAGTCTTTAGGTTACTGAGCAGATTCATTGGGTGGGTCTTATTTGGAGACTATAATTTTATAAGACCAGAAATATAAATCCAGGAACAGATTGTGGCAATATAACTAATGTTGTTAGCTTCATTTCTACTGCATTTACTTGTAAAGGGAAGAAGATCCCAAAATCCATGTTGTCTTTGCAGGAGCAGTTCAGGGAGGTTACTCTCAGTAGTGGTTTTTGAATACCTATTCTTTCTGCTAGCATGGTAAATGTTTAAAGGGCTCTTTGTACAAGATCACCTAAGAGTTTACCTTGTGAGAGCTCCCCATGTTTTCTTATTCCATGGCAATGCTCCATTTTCATAGTAGGTAGGGTGAGAAAAAGTATTTGACAAAAATTGCCCTTATTAGGAAGCGTTTTAGTGATGTATTCACCCCTGCTAACTTTCTGAGCTCTGCTCTTCCCCATCTTTTGTCAAAGCCCCTCCCAATAATGCATGTTGGGTTATTATGGAATGTGCCAATGAAGGAAGCTAAAAACATGAAGCTTGAAACATGGGATTTCTCTTTGACTGAAAATAGGGAACTGATTCATGGTGAATTAATGGAGAGGTGAGTGGTCAGCACCAACCATTACAGAGAGCCAGTGAGTGGGGCATAAGAAAACAGGAGGTCTAAACTAACCTGAGAAAGACTCAAGTGTGCTGCAGCCCAGGAGTTGATAGAGACTTCCTCTTAGCTGTTCTAATTTCTGATGTCAAGCTTTTTGGCTCCTTTATCATCAGTCTAGTTATCCCAGTGCTAGCCAGATCTTTTCTCACAGCCCACTGAGAGTCACATTTTCCCAGACTTCCTGAATCCATGTGCTTCAGCTCTTGTAAAAGCTCTGGTTTCTTGCAGAAGTCAAAACACTTAAGACTTCCTTGTGAAGAATGTGCATCATCTTTCAAGGAATAAGGAGTATCTGCTTCCCAAAGTGGATGACTCCAGTGATGTAGAACGGTCTGGCAATAGCTAAGAACTTAAACTTTCAAATTCTTAAACTGGTCATTTGGCTGGGATGATTTTTTTCTGACAGGACACACAATAATGCTGATGTACTTGACTGCCTTTCAGCAGAGGAAATTGAGGGCTGGATTGTCAGGTAACATGGTATCAGTTAAGCATGAGCTAAAGACCATTTTCTATTCCCTTTAAATCCTTGTGTAGGCTGCATGTTATTTCATTGTTTGCTATCTTGCTCTCATAGAAGTTTGTGTTGTTCATTTCCCACAGCAGTTTCCAGTGGTTCAAAACATACCCTGAGTTCTCCCAGTTCACTGCATGAACATTAATGTGATATGAATCCATCAGAAATTTGTTTTTGGCACATGATAAGGCTTTGCCAGGTCACATCACAAAGAGATGCTCATTCTCTCACTTGTGCTGCCAGACATTATTCTTGGCTTCACACTTCATTTTGCAAATACTGTGGCAGATGTGACACACAGAGGTGCCTTGTGCTCGGGCAGCTTGCAGTGACCTTGTACTGCACACAGCAGAGGTGCCTCTGGCCACACATGCACCCTCCAGGAACATCCCAGTTTTGCTCTAGCAGTGATTCTTTCCAGGCTGGCTGGTGTGCAGTGTCAAAGGCTACAGAAGGCTGTCAAATATCAGCCAGGGAGGGAATTTATTGCAATGATTTTTGTAAGTCCTTCCACTCTCCTTTTACTAGGTTACATCCTATTACATAATTAAATGCTGTTTGTTTGTTATACCCAGAGGGCTTTTGTCTCATTCACTGAGCATCAAAGAAGATGATTATTGGCACAGACAGCTGGTAGTTCTTTTTTTATTTTTAAGTGTGGCCCTGTTCTTTCTATTAGCAATAGGCTTATTACATTTCATTTAGTAATTTTCTTATTGTTCTGTATTCCTACTGTAGCATTATTGGACATTCTTTGAATCTTATTCTTTTGCTTCTCCTGCATGCCAAGACATTTTCAGTCTTGCTTCCCTTTTATGATGATACAGAAATAATCCAACTCAGAAAAGAAAGTCCTCTAAGAAGTATGTGTTAAATACACGTGGGTACATGAATCTATAGAGAAAAGCATAGGTCCAGATGACAAGCTTCTGCTTTCTCCTGCAGTCAGTGCAATTCATTTACCTCTTTTAATCTGAATATATGAAGCTCTTTAAGAGTCTTTCAGGCACAAAGATTCTTGCAGGATGTGTGGATATGTGCATCCAGTAGTAGTTTTACTCCATTCTGGAGAAGACCATGTTTTCAGTTTTGGCCTGTTTCATCTGGAATCGTCTAATTGCCATCTCCCAGGAAGCAGGAATATCTGCTGAGCATCTTAGAGGTATTTTTTCCCAATTGCACAAGACTGTAGCTTTTCATATTTCTTTATCATCAATACAGGAAGGGATTAGGGAGTCTTTGCTGCAGATGGGAATCAGGCACTTCAAAACAAAACACAGAGCCATTTTGCCCTGCAGGCGCCTTCACTTTGGTCTGCAGAGTTCCTGAAGAGCTTGCAAAAACCTTTGCCATTTGTTGATTTACTGAGAAGGTTTACAGCAATTTGAGAAGTACACAGAGGGACACACAGAGCATTGCAAGAAAGCTTGGTTTGCTAGGCTGGCTTGAAAACAGAGCCAAGGTAGAGTTACCAGACCTTTTTGTTATTGCCTGAGGTGAAACTAGTCACCAAGGCAGCAGAAGAACAATGTTCTCATTGAACCCTCTCCTCAGGAAGGGGTTTTGTCTCCATCTGTCTCTCCTGAGGAAAGTGCTAAGCTGTAGGCCATGCTTAAATGGGCACACTCGAGATCTCTCTTATTGTGTCTCTGTGCAGCCAAGACTGAAGAACTTGTAGGGTGAAGAGAGAGCCTGCAAGGGGGAGCAAGCCTGAGTGCTTCACACTGTAATAAAATCACTGTCTTAATGGGGGATGAAGAGTTTCTTGTTTTCTGGTCCCTACTATAAGAAATACGACTTACAGATGAGTCATTAGATAAGAATGCATAACAGCACTGAGAACAGGGACTGGACTGGAGTGGGCTATCCCACTCCCTCCAACTACACACTCGAGTTATTCATGTTTGCATTAGAAATGTCAAAGCTATTAAGAAATGCTCTTATGTATTTCAATGTGCCAACATCCTGAAGGGTTTTCAGCTTGGCAAAAATGCTAGCAAGGGAAATGTGGGCCCAAGAGGTCTTCTTGGCATAAATAAACAAAGGATTATAATAATTTTTTTCTCTCCAGTCCAGAAGAGGCTATTTTTAATTGTGGAAATTGAATAGAAGTAATCCTGAATTACCTTAATTGTTTGAACTCTGTAGCCCCAGTGAAAGGGTTGTGTCAGTGAGAGGGATTTTGGTAACCCACTTGTAAGGCCAGGTTGTACATGTGGGTATTAATAACTGCACTTCATGATTAATAACTGCAGTGATTTTGATATAATACTGATATGTTGATAATTATGAATAATATTGATAATAAGAAGTAATCAAGTAAAATCTGATGAGATTTTAATACACATGAATTATGTGGCCATTAAGAACTCATCTGCTGAGTGTACTAATCAATAGCTAATCAAAACAGTTGGGAAATGGATGGAAATTAATATGTAGAGTAGACAAAGGCATAATTCAAAGGGTGGCTTAAGGGCTTGAAGCATTTTTCAAGGTGATTTCATTATGCACATCATTTTTGCCAGAGTGTTTTAGCAACGTCAAAAATGCTGTGATTACAGAAATGGATAATGAACAGCTAGCAAGGAGATTTAGGGTGGGTTCCTTGCAGCTAGGATAAGATTTCTGTCTCAGATCCTGCTAGAACAAGACAAAAAATGCTGAAAGCATCCTCCAAAAATGATAGAATTGGTTGGCCTACTACCTTCTGCCAGATGGTGCTACTGTTTTGGTGTGTCATACATGAAAACAACCCCAAAAATTACAAAATCTCACAGTAGAATCCAGGGCTGATCAAGAGAGACAGTAGGAGCCTAGGGGCTAGAATTTCTATGCCAAAGGGAGAGAGATCTAAATATTGTTCTCCTACCTCACGGCAAGAGACTATTTGGATTCTAGCAATAGGCATGAGATCTCGTTTGTGCAGGCTGGCACTAAGCCATATAATGAAACCACACTGAGAGAGGCCCATGGCTGAGGCACTGGGGGAACTAGGTCCTGTTATGCAGCCCCATGCAGACTGCCCACTCTGTGCCTTCACAAAATGGGAAGTGGCAGCCCTAAGAGGGATGTCCTATGTCATGGAGATACAACATACAGCCCTGCTTTTGGTAATAGAAAAATGTAGAAATATAGGATTGCTAAAAATAAAGCATTTGGAGAAGGCGGTTCTTTGCTTCTTCAAGGTGAGTAGGATCTCCCTTGTAAGACCATCTCAGATGGAGAGCATTCTAACCTACAGTTTTCCAGAGAAGCCTCCTTGCCACCAGAATATCAGTCAGGACAACAACCTTTTCACACCTCTGCTGCTAAAAACCCAGCTGAAAAAGAAAACATGAGGCTGCAAGGAGCAGCAAGGTTATGGGGAGAAGTGATTTGACTTTAGGACTCTCTGTGTTGTTTGTTCTTCATCCTTGCTAAGTAAAAATCATGAAGCCCCACACCCCTCTCCAGCATACTTACTCCTTGCTGCCTGTCTCAAGTCACCAAGCTCTTTGCTCCTTTCTGAGTGGCAGCATTGGCTCAGCAGGTTGTGGATGCAGCAGCAGGGGCCAGCCTTGTTTGAGCACATGAGGGACCATAAATCCAGGACACAGGAAAAGTGTTATACAAATGGATTTGTGTTGATTCCCATGCTTAAAATGCTGATGTACATTCCCTTACATGCACTCCAGTAATGGATTCTGGACCTTTTTTTCTGCCTTTAGTCACTTGCTTGTGTTGTGGGTGCAGCTCAGGGCACTGATGCTTTAGGGCTGGAAGCTTTTTTACCTAACTTCAGTGACAATATGGTCCTGCTGCTGCTGAACCTGGAGCACAAGCTGGTGTCTGCAAAGACACCTGGTGAGACCAGCTGCTGTCCAGCTGTGCAATCCTGTAATATCACCATGTATCCACAAAGGACTGGAGCTGTTGGCCCTGCAGGAGAGAGGTCTTCGGTGGTCCAGGAAAGGCTTTTTCTGTGTTGTTTGTTTCTAGTTGTCTTTCAGCAGGTATGCATCTTTTGGCTCCTGGCTTCTTGCTCCCCTGCTGATCTGGTTTCCCCCCTTTTATATTTTTCCTCCACTCTGTTTCTATTCTGGCTTTTTTTGTACTCCCTCCTTTCCCCCAGTCTATCCTCATCATATATGCTCAAAGGTGCATGAACTATTAGAAATTTCAGCTGGAGTTTGAGGATAGTCATGGAAATGCTCTTGTGCTCTGCCTTCCTTCTTACCTGTTCCACATCTTCCTGTGTCTGAATCTGAATCCTGCAGATCAACAGCATTTTTGCAATTTTCTCTAGGTGTCTGTAAATTAGCAGAAATACAGATTACAAGCCAGGTTGGCACCTATGGCCACAGAGTGCCTCTGGGCAGGTGTCTGGCATACCTGTGGCTGTGGGTGTCTCTGGGAACTCAGTGGGGCTGCACAGCACTGCTGTCTCTCTGTGGAACAAAACCCAAGCACTTTCAGCAGTGAGAAGTCCTAGTTACTAAGGTGGATTCTGTGCTACACTTAGGAGCTTTCCAAACAGTGTTCTAGCTTTGGTTAGCCCAGCCTGGCTTCATCCAGCTGCTACAGGATTTTGCACTAAATAATTTCATCTATTTATGCAGCTACAGCATGTACTTTATCTGGAAGCAAACTGTTTACTTATTAGCTTTTCATTATTTATGGTAATGAAATTACATCCATATCTCAAAATTTTCCACAAAATGAATACTCTTGTAGTTCAGATATGTGGCCATGAAAAGAAGCACAGTTCCCCAGTGTCGCTTATAATGTTTATTTGTTTTTAACTTCAAAACACAGATGATTTTCTCAAAACAAATAGAGTAATGGGAGAAATGGAGGTGGGCTCTCTTAGTAACTTTCCCAAGAAACACATCTGGAAGAGCATATTTTTGCTAAACTACATTTCAGCACACCCAGACAGCAAGATGTCAAAAGTCTGTAAATAGCAGAGGTTAGCAAAGAGTGTTGCTGGGGTTTTTTTAATTTTATTTTTTCCCTTCTTTTTCCCCTGTTCAAGTTGCAAATGGCACTAAATTAACCACAATTTCCATGGCTAAGACAGAGACATTTTAAAAGAAGTCTTTGAGTATGCAGTTAATTTACAAGATGGGGAATTATGAAAACATACCTCCTCATTTTGTTTCTTTAAAATAAACTTGGTGATATAATTGCCTATTGTAATATCTGGTAGTCTGGCAACAGATTTAAATCATTATCCTTAGTTGCTACTTAGTTGAGTTTACAAAAAAAGTCACTATTATCCATAGGCAGGTAACAACACTTTCTTTAGAAGCAAAAGTGAAGTGTTGGGTTATATTTTGTAAATACCTCTGATGTACTAATGATGGTCATCATTAGTGCTCTTAGAACCTAAGTTTTGATTTCATTACCTGTACATCTCTTGCTCCACCTTCAGAGGAAGGTAGAAAAACAATCAGTTTAGAGACAGATCAGTAAAATCAAAAGCCAGCTTTCCTGAATCACAATGGCACAGCCATGCCCTGCTCACCAGGAAGGTTGGTGGGGGTGGAAATAATTCTGCAGACCAGTGAGGAAAATATGCAGCCACTGCTTAGACTACATTTTCTAGTGACTAGAAAATACCAGGCTAGTGTTTTCAATATATTCCAACTCCTAGTCCTTGCACAGACACACACAGAGTCAGGCACAGACCATCAGAAGATGCCCTATGAAGGAGATCTATGAAGACAGGCTGAGAGCTGGGGCTGCTTGTTCTGGAGGAGGCTTTGGGGAAAACTTACAGCAGCATTCCAGTACTAAAGGGGAGCCTACGAGATGGAAAGGGACTTTTTACAAGTGATAGGACAAGGGGCAAAGACTTTAAACTGAAAGACAGTAGGTTTAGATTAGATATTAGGAAGAAATTCTTTACTGTAAGGGTGGCGAGACACTGCAACAGGTTGCCCAGGAAAGCTGTGGGTGCTCCATCCATGGAAGCATTCAAGGCCAGGCTGGATGGGGCTGTGAGTAACCTGGTCTAGTGGAAGATGTCCCTGTGCATGGCAGGGACAAGATTATCTATAATGTTCCTTCCAACACAAAGTATTCTCTGATGCTATAATCAGACACACTCCCATGAGGTGCCTGTGTGGCCTGGGATCCCTATGGTGGGCACACCTGGGTACCCTGCAGGGGGAACATGGCTTCTTCTGCCACCTTGCAGCCTTTGGAGCTGTAGCAGCTCCACAGCAATCTTAGCAGGGCCAGTCCTCTCCTACAGCCATGGCTATGAGCACCACAGAGTTACAACAATCATTTATGGCTATGACTGTTAAAGAGAAAAAGACACATTTGGAAATGTAGTCCAGAATTGATAAAATTTGGATGGGAAGGTATTAATTTTGCTAGCTAATGCCTGCTCTCCTGAAGTCAGTCTTTTTTTTCCAGCATGCATGTGAAAATCAAATATCTCTGGCACTGGGTGTGCTGTCCACATTTTAATGTTCTTTGGAGCATTTTGTAGCTACACAGAAGGAAAATATCCCTTTACCATCTGATTTGCTTGAGTTGTATAGTCATCAGTGCTATAGCAAGAAACAGATGGTATGGGAATTAGTAATTTACTCAAGCACTGGTCTATAGAGGGTCTTCCTGAACACAAAGTGTGTGTGTATTAAGCAGCCACAAAACTTACAATCTATCACATTCAATATTGGGGTTGTTGGATGGTGTATCAAGAATACCAAAATACACTTCCCTGTTTGCTGGAGGTGGGGTGTTGGTTGGGCTTCCCACCCCAGAATCAGGGCTTGGTGCTGGGTGCATTTCTGGTGCATACTTCTCTTCTTTCTGAGAAGGCTGTGGGTGCTTTGGTTTGAGGTTTTTAAAACGTTTGAGCTTCACGGGGTCCTTGGCTTCCTTGGCACAATGGAACAAGATGAAAATGTCCCTTCGAAACTTGGAGCTCATTCCAAAGTAGATAATGGGATTGTAGAAGCTAGCAGACTTAGCAAACAAACTGGCAAGGATGCTGGTAAGGTTGGGCACAGGGTGACCATAAGCAGACCATATAGAGATGACAGCATATGGTGACCATGCAATAATGAAGGCTGTGCAAATGACAATAGAAACCTAAAAGACAGAAGAAGAATAATTTTAAATCTGTTTTGGAAGATTACAGCAGGGGAACAAAATACTGAGAATAGTAACTTGAACACTTGGCTGGAAGGGAGAAATCCAGATTGTCCTGAGGGTATGGCTTATAGGAGGATATGTGCAAGCAAATGGTTTGCTTTGATGCAGCCAGGCAGACCTAGGAGCTACGTATTGAATTTTGGCATGGTGGTGTGGTTGAGAAATGCCTCATCTAATGGAATGAAAATAGCTACATTCCCATATGTTTATACGAATATAGAGGGTTTCAGGTAGACTCAACTAAAAAGCGAGTAAACTGAAATCCCCACTCTAAATTTTGAGTATGCTCAGAGGTAGTATAACTTCTGAAAGAAAAGAGCACATGCCAAACCAAATTTTTGGGGTTTGTGCTGTAAAACCCACTCCAGTTATATTTAGATTATTTTTCAAATGTTATGTAGCACCAATATTAACCAATTGATGCAGTAGGAATTTTTAACACACCTATTCTTCACTGACTTCAGGCTCTGTCACTAGAGTTCTAAACAAAGGAAATACAATCAATTGGTTTTGTTCTCTTCTGTTCCAGTTGAGATCAATTTTTGGAAAGACGGATTTCATTGAGATGAATCCACCTGATATGAACCCCAAACTCACCCTGGTGACGTCCCGCTCGATTCTCCTCTGTCTGTCTGTGGGATCACCCAGTCCTGTCAATGCATGGCTTAGTTTGACAGTGTTGATGATTGACACATAAGAGAAGACCATGACTGTGACAGGTAGGAAAAAACAGCAGATAAAAATGGAGATGATGTAGGACTTGTAGATTGTAGAGAAGTTGGCTTTTGCCCAATCTATCTCACACGTGCCATACATACGATCTGGAAAGCAAGAATATGTTAGTTAGTATTTTTAGAATATTTATCTGATTTTGAGCAATTAATTTATTAGTTAAAATGCTGTATTTTTCTTGGTAAGCACTATAGAATGGACTGATCTTTCTGATTTAATGAGACACGACATTACTTCCTGAATAAACAATTTTTCAAGACCATTTAGACTGCAAATAATTTAATGCATGTTATCTTCCTTTTGAGTTTGTACTGCCAGTGGAAATCCATAATGCACAAACTGTTGTTTCAGAATAGGAAAATGTGACACTTTATTTAAAAAAAAAAGGTTTTATCCTTGGGTGATACGTACTCTTATTTGCCATAATACTCTATATAGTAACTTCCTAAGATGAGCACTGCAACAGTAAAATAAAGAATTCCATAGACAATATGCCAAATGTAAAAAGTCACTACTTATAAAACTAAGCAAGAAATAAAAATACTGAGGCTCCTTGAGGTAATGGAACTTCTGCTGCAGTGAGAGCCATGAGATTAAATTGATACAGCTAATGACAATGATTATGAGAAGATAAAACATAAATACTTAGAAAGATATGAGACCTCTCGATAAATGGGAAACACACAGTCCTGCAACACAGGTGAAGACTACATGATTCAGGAGCAGATCCTTCCCTGGTAATTTTGAAGAAAAAATTCCCTTAGTTCCTCACAGGATAGGACATTTAAACAGGAGGAATTAGAAGAGCAAAAGCTTAAAATCTCTTTTGTGTTTCTCACCAAAAAGAGCTCAGTATTTTTATCATCAAAGCTCTAGATGTTGCTGTCTGAATGTGCTCTGTAATAGAAATAGATTCTTCTCTCCTTAGCCTTTTTTGTCAGTAGACCTCAAGATTCAAAAATATAACCATAAAATCTGGCTTAATTCTGGGTTTCTGCTTTTGAAAACCTTTGCCTGAAAAATGAAACCAGCCTCGAGATGACAGGAAATCTGACAGATTTTTTTGCAAGTCAGAATTCAGAGCTATGCTTTCCCCCTCTGCAGGGATGCAAAAAGTGTCTTTCCCCAAAATCAGTGGGGTCCTGGGGGCCTCTGAAGATATTGTGTAGTAGTGAAAGGCCCAAGGCTGCCAGCTGTAATGTGTGTGGTCTGCTGGTGCCTGCTGCTGGACTTGCCACTGCTGGGTTCCCACATCTCTGTGCCCCACTGGAGGTGTGCTTAGAGACAGATGGCCCAGGAACCCAAAATTCCTGTGAGTCTCAGTAGGGGAAAGCACTCCTAGAAGCAGTCTTGAAAACTTCTGCCGAGGAATTCAGTTCAGACAGTGTTCTGACAAGGTAGTGTCACCCAAAACATTTCTGGCTCCAGTTTAAGGCCAAAAACAGGCAGCAGAAGTCCCCCTATAAATGAAGAGCTGGTTGATTAATGTAAAAAGAACACAGATCACCAGAAAATTCACAGAAAATTGCCAGTCCAAAATAACCAAGTTTATGACATGTCCAAAGTACAAAAATATGACATAAAATTCAACCAGTCTAATAAACAGTTTTGAATTTGTCTCAAACCGAAGGTCCATTGAATCTAATATTTTGAGAATATTTTGGTTTGTGAATGACAGAACATTTAACCAACCATAGGAATGGCTGCTTTTCTCACACCCATACTTCAAGGGTCCAGAGGTACCTCAAAGCTTATGTCTTTAGTTAGTAAGTAAGAGAATACATGCACATGGCTGCTTCAGTAAGTCTCCACAGTTTTCATGACTTAATGCAGAGGCCTACATGATGCAGACTGGACAATGTCAGTCACACGATTTCAGTTGTTAGGACTTCTGTATCACTACCATTTGTTCCTAGATATTTGTTTTGTTTACTTCTTACAGGCTAAAATTGAGGCAATTTCTCCATCATTCCCCCATGAAGAAATTTTCTGGTCTGTCACAAGCCTTAGCCACCAAATTTCTGCAGCATTCACTGCACAAATTCTTTTCTTTTTTTCCTCACTCTTCTTTCTTGATATGGCCTTATCTTGCACCCTAATTCTTTCTTGGACTGTCAAACTTTCCAACACCTTTGAGTTCCTTTGCTATGTAAGTTTTCATATTTTCAACAAATTGTTTTGCCAGATCTTTCTGGCTTGTCTTATTATAGTTTCAAATTTAACATGCTGCAACTTGGGTTCATTGCTAGTTTCCTAAACTTGACATTTTTTGAAGGATGTCTTATGATAGTTTTCTTTATCTCACTGCTTAACCATGCCAAGTATTTCTGGCCTCTCTTTTTCCATAGGCAATATGCATTTAGTCCAATTCTTCCCTGTGATATCTTAAAAAAAACCCTCTTTATAGCTGAAACCAAAGTAGACAACACTGCGCCCATGTTACACACAATGAATTATTTCCTCAGTCCCACTGATAACTGGTCTGGCTTATCACAAACAACAAGAAAGAAAGGTAAGTATCTTAGTTAAGTGGAGAGGAGGTACAAATACAAGACAGCTGTTACCTGTGTAACTGCCCCAGCCAAGCAAGGGAGCTGCAGACCAGAAGAAAGCTGCCACCCAAATGAGGACCAGCGCCACCGAGATGCTGCTGTTGCTGATGCAGTGACCTGCAATGGCATGCTTGGGTCAGAAAATGGTACTGGGGAAGGCAAAGACATCTCTCACATCAAATGCAATCCTATTCCACCAGCTAATAAGTAAAACAGCTATTTGAAAATTTAAGGTAGAAAAATGCATGTTCATAAGTAAAGTTTGATTTTGAAAGCATCTGTCAGGTTCGTGTTCCCACTCAAGAGTGGAAATGAATGTTTTTTAAGCTGGAGACAAGTTTGTTGAGCACTGTGGAATTAACAAATTTTGTAAGCCTTATGCTTTGTAATTTTGTGAAATGCAGGAAACAGTTGTATTTTACATAGTAACTAACAAGATAAATCTAAATTAAGGGGATTTTCTTACTCACATCATGTTTTTTCCTGTTAAAAAGGAGAAAATAGCCCAGCCTGTATTAGCCATTCAATACAAAAGATTCAGTCTGTCCTGCTGCTTCCATACACTGTGGTTATTTCTTCATTTATGTGGGAAATATTTATGCATCCACCAATTTCTGTTTCTCAACACTTCTGTAACATTATACTGGGTACTTGCTCAGATTTACTTGAGATTCAAACATAAATTATGCACACCATCAGAGGGATATGTGGTAGAGCTTCACAAAAGAGAAATGTGGGTTTAAAATAAGACTTCTTAACAGGCAATGAATAGAAGATGTAGGATTATATCACAGCCAAACTCTATCCGCTCCAGCAGCAGTTTGTGCTGAAAGTGAACTTCAACAACTCTATCATTACACCAAACTTCAGAAGAACTTTCTGGGGAAAAAAATTACCTCCCTGCAGAAGTTCTTTTCACAGCAGATACTCCTCATGCTAGTAAAGAGAAAAACTCATCTGATGCATGCCATGTACTTACACATGCTTTCCCTGCAGACATTGGTAGGTTCCTGCCTGAAAGATGGTGCAAGCCGCTTGCAACAAAGGTATGAAAATTATCTGATCCCTGACCAGAAACTTGTCAAACATCATCCCATAGAAGACTGAATTTTTTTCAGTGAGATCCAGACAACAATGTCTGGATCTAAAACTTAGGAGTAATTTGAGTCATATTTTGAGAAATACAGAGGGTCAGCAGTACCTGTGGTATCTTTGGCACAAGGATGAATTTACCCAGGGTGACCCAAGTGCGCTTGTAATAATTTGGCTCTTACTGGAGTTTACCCTGAAGGATTCTAAGAAAACATGTTTGTAATGTAAATAACTGTATTATGCCCTGGTTTTAATTTAATTTATATTTTATATATTTAATTTATATTTAGTATAGCCTTCCTGACTGATAATAGTGACTGAGAGAAGTACAGATTTGCACCAGGTTCAGTGAAGGCAGAACTGGACTTGCCTTTATTCCTTACCTCTCTCAGGATGGCAGCCCTTGATATAGCGTGTCACACTGATCACTGTAAGGGTATTAATGCTAGCCAGGCCAAAGAGAAGTGTCAGGAAGCCATCAACCTGGAAAACAAAGCAGTACAGGATGTTCTATTACTGTAGAGAGTTGAGGGGGAAAAGAACCTCAGGAATTTCTCCTGTCATTTTCATGCTAATGAACTCAAAACTTTTTCCAGAAACCCAATTAGCAGAGCAATATGAAATGTCAGGTGCAGTTATCTTCTATAGGATCAATGAGCAAGTAAATGTTCAAAAATTATATAAGGGCTCTGTCATGTACATACAATAAGCAAGCAAGCACACCCTTACATCTATGCTTCCCTTAAATGACTTGCTAAATGAAGGAGAAAAACTTTGAACTGGAAAGAAGAAAAACCCTGAACAGGCAAAAATGCCCAGGATGCAGCTGCCCTGCTTATACAGAGCAAACATGCAAACTGATCCTAAGAAATTTAGGCCAAAGAGGAAAGAATTTAGGAGCTGAAGGGCTGGGCTGAATGAGAGAAGATTTAATCTTTTTTTTGTTGTTTTTTTTTTAAAGACCCCAAAACCTAAATAGCTCCAGTAGATTGAGTCTCATTGTCTGGTGTTGCTGGCTGCCTGCTGTTTCTGAGCCCTGATCCTCATCCCCTTGCTGTGACACAGGCAGAGCTCTGTGCTCCTGCTGACATCAGAGCCTCAGCCACATCCCAGGATGGCCACAGCCCCGAGCTTCACACCCGGGTACAACCAGGAATTTCTGTAGCACACATGGATGCAGCCCTCTGCTTAGGGAGCCCTGTGTGGCTGGGAAATGGTGCAGTCAAAATGCTGACAGACAGTCCCTTATCTTTTTGGAATCTTGCAATGATACATTAAACTGTCCAGAGCAGAGGAGCTCTTGGATGTACCAGTTTTACACCTAGTGAAGCAAGAATATTAAGCAAGTGTCTCTGGACTGTAACTTGTCATTAAAATACTGAAAGGCACATCATTACTCTGCAGGAACAAACTCTATGTGAATGGGCACAACTCCTGTGGAATTCAGTTCATCCCAGCACTGAATTTGGGGCTTCAATCCAGGCTTAAAGCTAAGACCTTGGCAGATTGTATAAATTTAATTGGGTGAAGGGTTAGAAAAAAGACTGCTTCATCACATCTTTCACTAGAGCTTTTTTCTTACAAGAGCCCTCATATTGGCTCTAGATACTGCTTATAGCCAGCTTTTACAGACATACCACATTTTAAATGCATGCAGGCTTGCTCCTGCAACAATCTACACTCACCTGTGTTCCAATCACAGTCAGCTCATGCTCAGTGTATGAATGCAACCATGTTTAAAACAGACTTTCTTGGCTGTCTCAGCTACTTGCTAGAAGCTGCACTTGGATGAATTTGGCCTGCTGTGTGCTGTGTACTGGTGAAATACCAGGACATGTAAATGTGCTCTGTGTTTCATTAGCCTCGTTGGTGCAAACAGTTGCCACTTATCAATTTGCTCCAACAATGCCTCATAAATGTGGAAAACATAATGGCCATATCTTAAGGAATTTTGTTAGTTATTAGATTAGAAAAGAAGCACTATTTCAACAAGGATGCAAATAAACACTTTGAAATTAAGTCTAAAGAGCTATGAGATTGAATACTAAAAGTACAGAACAGGCTTCTCACCGTGTATTGTAGCCCTATGCTAAAAGCAGGGGAGTTTTTCTGAAATAGATCTGTTTGTTTTTGCACTGGCAGATGTGAGCATTTTTCTCTTACCCTTCTTCCCTGATGTCAGACCAAAGAGACACAATTATATCAAGTGATGGGTTCAAACAGCCTTTGAGCACAAGGGAGGAAGGTGGGTCTAAAAATACACTCTTGGCCTTTAAGATAAAGCTGTCACCACAAGAAAGAAAAGCCTAAATGTCTTCTTTGGAGTGGTGCCTTGCTTAAAAAAAAAAAAAAATGCAGTTTTATCTAAATCAACACAGTTCATAGGATTGAGCCGTTGTCAGCACCAGATCTTGTTTTCATACTATTTCATACCAGCATTTCACCAGATCTTGTGCAGGTTTGGGGGCTACCACCAAAGACATTAGCAGGGCCAAATGGTTTGTAAGGGCAGAGTGGCAGCAGCCTCCCAGGGCATCTGTCACTACCCCAATGCTGGCCACAGGCTCGGTGGCTTGGGAGCAGTGACAGCAGGAAATGTCATGGAGCAGAGGGAGCTCTGGGGATGACAAGAGCTGAGATGAATCGAATAAAGGAGGCCAATGGTGGCTCTCAAGCTGCAGAACAGCTCATACATCTGGAACATTTAACCACAAGAGACCATCCAACAGGCTGCTTTGGGAGCATGATGCTCAGAGCACTCTTGTCCCAAACTTTTATTGGCAACAAGAGGCTTTTGAGCCCTGCTGTGCATAAACCATTTCCCAGCAAGTTTGTCAATGCTGCAACACTTTTATATCATTGTCACTTAGGCATATATCTCCAGAATAAAACAAAGGATCTTCCTCTAGATATAGCAACTTGCTTCAAGCTTACACCTACTAGATGTGGAAGAAAGATCTCTGCAACTTTTTCTGCTCTTAAAAAGACAACACTGACTGTAGGTAGCAAGGCAACTGCTAGGCACCCAAGTAGGTAACAACAGAAAAATGGCTTTAACATAGTTCCAATTTCTACAGACATAGATTAATATCTGCAGGTTACAAAAATAAGTTATAATTTCAGTTTTTCTGCATCTTTAAAGATGCATGGAATGACAGCCAAGGAAATACTAGAATATTAAATAGCATTTAATTATCTTGGAAGATTGATGCTCTTCCCCTTACACAGTTCTGTTTTTCCTTTTATTCTACCCCCTAGCCAGCTCCTTCCTTCCATAGTCATAATATTTCCTCCAGTTTTGTGCAATGCAATTTTGTTCTTCCTATTATTAATTATGATAAATAGCAGCAGTGTTAGCAGGCAATAATGAATTCTGACATAAACACAAAGTTGATTGCATGGTAATTTTAATACACCAGCTTTCCTTTTTACTCAATAAGAAGCAGGAGTAGATGAGCATTTTTAAAAGCTTTTCTCTCAGTGCTCTACCAGCATTACTCCCTTGGCTATATAGATATGCATGGAAGGTGCTCATTATCTTTATGCTGCCTGGAAGTTAAGACACAACTGAAGAAGAAATTAGTTTTTTTCTGTTTTGTAATTTTGCCTGACTTTAAATCTCACTAATGCTCTTGGAGCATCATTTACAACCCACAATACATAGAGCCCCTACTGCAAGCAAATTCATTTACTTCAACACAGGGAGAGTTAGGAATCCCCAGTGCACTATGAAATTTTTAGCTGTGAGCTTGGGTGTGCCTCACTTTCAGTAACTTTAATACTTATGAATCCCTACTGATTCATGAGGGTTGTCTTCATTTAAAGCAGAGTAAAATACAACGTATTGTTGTTATTATTGGATTAATCAAGGTTTAATTGCACAGAAGCAGATTGCCAAAATAGCTATTATATTTCACTGTGGGCCAAAACATTGATCTCACCAGCCACAAAGGCTGCCTCACTCCCTCCTCTGGCCAATTGCTACATCTGTTGTAATTTCTCAAAGTCTGTTTGTTTCCCTTCAGAACCACAGTGTCCTGTATTTTTCTTCTATTGAAAAGGAGATAATAAATATGGAAAGAAAAGCATAAACCTCAAACAGGGATTGTTTGCCCAGAGCATATACTTAAAGTTGCCACAATAAGCTTTCTCAGAATTACTATTTTTTTCAATACAGATTATTCTGAGATCATAATGTAAACAGATAATGGCAATAATCTTCATTCAATATCAAAAAATGAAAAAGCACCTAAATCAATCTTCAAGAAGCACATTTGCAAAAGCAATTGTAGATATCTTTGAATAAATACTTTAAAATGAATTTTTTTAAAAAACCCTTAATTTTAAATTTAACAATTTCTTAAAGTCTGAGGTGAATGAAAAAATATTTCACTTGAGTCTGATGGCATAATTCTCCCATCTCTCAAATATACTATGATGTGACAGTTGGGCTACAGTAACTCTTTAGTCACAGAAGTTCTAGAATTTCAATAATAGAAGTACTGAGTTCAATAATCAAAATTAGTCTTCACAGGAGACTACTTAAAATTCACAATGCATAGTGTTCCTAAAGCACTCAGATAGTTACTTTGAGATTTTCTACAATACAGGAGGTGAAAGAGACTTATCATTTGCTACACTTCCCACATCATCTTTTGCTCGTGAGACACTGTCCTGGTATGTTTGCATTCTGCCTTCTAAAATGTCTCAGCAGGCTTTAAGGGGTGATGGCATTAATCCAAGCAATTAGAGGCCTCTGACACAAATGTCACTCCATATATAAGTAAACAATGAGAATTGATATGCTACAGGATTAAAGAGTTTAAACCATTAGGTGACAGCATCAGACATTCAGTATTTTGGACTCACAAAGTGATTAAATCCTTCTATGGATGGCATATATTCTAAAGATAGAAAAATATGAATGCAATATTTAGACTGTACTATTATGTGTCCAGATATGTAATTATACTAATTATATTACATTATGTAGTTAATGTATGCTCAGTGCCACCATTAATATATTCAGGTAAATTTTGGCTTTAGCAAACCTGGGCAACCCAGTTTCATTTACCAGGTTAATCAATCAAGATTCAAGGTATACTTACTTTGGGCTGACCTTTAGCTGCTGTAATTGTAGCCTCTCAGGCCACAATTTCTACTCCTAGTTGTACCTGCCCCTATCAAGGAGCACATCTAGAATGCAACAACCTCCACCATTGGCAGGGATGCCCTTGAGGACTCAGCATTTAATGAACAGAGAGGAACTGCTTGCAGAGTTTCCTTACACAGCCTCATCAGATAATTATCTTACTTAAAATACTCCATCTCCAAGTGTGTGGCAGCACCTGCTGTCTAGCTCTGGGTAGATGCCATGGAATCATGGCAGGCTCTGTGCCTCTCATGTCCCCCCATGAAGAATAAATGGGGAGCATGTAGCTCATACCACCAGATGATCCAGACACAATGAAAAGATTCCCATCTTCAGGTTAAATGATGAATTGCCATTGTCTATCTGTGAATTAGTGTAGAGGGAAATTAGGAAGCACTGGATAGGAAAATCTAGCATTGCCATTTGGGAACATCTGTGCTGCACTGTAAAATTCTTTTCAGTGTGCCTGAGCCAAAACTCCTCTCCACTTCAGTGATGTTAATTCAGAGTCTACTTGTTTACTGTTAGCATCACCATTAATCCAAACAAACAAATACACAGATAAAAGAAAGTCACTTGTCTCATCTTTACACTGCCATTGAAAACAAGGCTTAGCTTTGTGGCATTGCAGTTATCTCAGTAGATAGCTGAGATCTATGAATGTCAGATTAGAGTTACACTTTTGTTTTCAAAGTATTTTCTTTTCCATTTCAGAATATCATGTTAATTGTTCCTTGAGGATTACATGCCTCAAGGGAATCAGAGATCCTACTGTTCATGGACTTTTCCAGGACAGCCTAGACACTGCAAGAGACCTTTCACATTCTCCAAAGTACAATTATCTGTGCTGCTTCCCAGTAAGAAGGAATCTGCTTACGTAGCCACCCTGAGGTTTATACAAGGACATCTCTGACTGCTGGCTGAATGCCTACACTTGAATTTGTTCTTCTGCTCAGGAAGGTCCTAGGCAAAAGACAGGGCAGGTTAGTGATGGTACCAGCTCAGCCTTAAGTGGCCGAGACAGGAACAGGTTATTTTCCTGAAAACGTTGCATGGCTGCTAGCATATCTCCTCTTAGATTAATGCTCTTTTCCCCTATGGATCCTGTACCAAAATAAAAGGAGAGTCACAAGCATTTCCAAGGAGTCCTGGTAGACCAAGGAGAGCATGGAAGGAAGTGTAAAAGATACAGTTTATTACTGGCCTTGAAGGGCGATATGGAAACTCACCAGATGCAACATCATCTGTTTCTGCAGGGACAGTGGTGTGGAAATTCTGGATGTCATGTCACATACAGCCCATTGCAAACAGCAGTTATCTTGCCATTGATTCATTCAGCACAAGATCCAGGTCAGGACCTGGTTTACTTCCAAAGCACTATCAGTGTACTCACTTAATGAAATATATTTTTGTGATAGAGAAGATGAATAAATGTCAGATGGAACTATACAAGATATTTACAAGTTTTATCAGAGTGATATTTTAATTTCAGATGAAACTGTGTTTAAGAGCCAGTGAGAGGATGTGGCACAGAGAGAGGAGTCAGAAGAATATGATTTGTTGAGTCCTCTGGTGAGATCTTGTATAATGATGCACAGCATTTTTTGAAAGAAAACATTTAATATCTTAGACATCAGCACAGAAGGATATGGAAGGCTATTATTTTCCACATAGAGAAATAAGAAGAGGGTATTTCAAAGTCCTCTGGGGAAAAAACAAGTACAGAAATCCAAGCTTAGGCTTTGTAAATTCCTGGTTCTGTAGGACACCTCTCAGGCAATGAATGCCCTATCCAGGCAGCAGTGTGGGGTTTGACACTGTCTCAGCAGGGGCTACATCAGACTTGTTAAACAAGGAAACAGATATTTTTGGCATTCATAATTTTTCACTACCAAATATTTAACTTACCTAATTAGTTGCAATTGATTGCAGAAATAATAATTTAGAGGAAAATGAAGGAGAATTCATGACTAATGAAAACTGGCAGAACTTCCCTGAAGTCACATTAGTTACACTGAAATGATCTTCTATGTTTCTAATGATTCTGTTTGTGCAAAGGCAGTCTTTTCCCCCTTCTCTGCAGATGAAGTATTTTTCTCATTAAAATTCAGCTCACAGATGTCTACATCAATTGCCTTTACCTCTTTGACTGCAATGTGTAAACTCTCTAGATTATATGAAGGCAGACCAGAAATAAAGAAATAGGGAACACTAGTACCTCTGCAACTTTATATTTCAATATCCAAATCTCAGGTAGTAAAGGATACAAGAATGGGAATACATTCCTGTATCCCCATTAGAGGATATCCTGTATCCTATATCCTCAACATTCCTGTTGAGATATAAATTTGTTTCAGAAAAAGTGAAGGAAAAAAATTAATAGATGAGCAATGTGAAGGGGTAGTTAAGCTGGAACAAGTCTGAAAAACAATGGGTACAGGCATTTGGCAGAATTGGCTGTCATTTTCCTCAGTAATCTCCCCAGCAGCAATACTGGGAAGGCAGTAAAAAGAAAACTTGCAAGGTTCAGTTTTGGCCCTTCCTATCTGACATTGCTTTTATTAGTGGACTTCACATGGACTGTGGAGCCACCACTGGTCTCTCATCTCCCCAGAATGTGAGAGTACCACTCCATATAAAGTAATGTGTAAACACTTTCTTGGTATTTATAAAACACATAAAATCACTAACCAAGTCAAAAGAGTCAATTGTCTAGCTAAATAAACAATTGGTTTGATGTATTATATTAAATAGACAGAAATCATTGTGCTCCAAATTTACTCTGTTTATAAGAACATAAATGCCTTTAGAGATTTTGATTTATCAGACAATTTAGAGATTATTTTGTTAAAAGAGGAAAGTATTAAGCCTGTTTCCTCCTCAGACAAGATTTAGCAATATTTTACAACCTGTCTATAGGAAGAGAGATAAAGGTATGTTCTGAGAAAGCAAATGCTATTAATAGAATACAAAAGAATTTACTCAAGATTAAAAGCCTTGCTCTCAAAACTTCTGAAAAGAGACCCTGTGTTTTCATTATACTTTTCTCAGCACTTCCTATGGTTGCAATTTTCTTTTTGGTGTTTCAGATATTCAGTTCTAATTTTTACAGAAAGTAGAACATTATTTCTCCTCAGAAATATAATGATAGAGACCTAGATATTTATCAGAGTCCAACATACTGAAGTTTTTTACGTGCTTGCAAGAGGGAGTGGCTGGAAGTTGAATCTCCAAAAAGGGCAGGGGCCATTGTGCTCAGCTCTGCAGGCTTTGGTCACTTGCCTGGTGAGAGGAGGGTTGTAGCTCTGAGCTCTGCTCATAGATTGGAGGTGGCAAACCTGCTGAGCAAATGAAGCTCCTCAGGAAGCCAACAAGGTGATGCACATCTCATTCTCTGTTTGATTTCCCCTATTACTTCTCAACACCAAGGATTGTGACTCCTTGGTATTCACAGCCATTTCCTGCCCTTAACTGTACAAGACCTTTCAAAAATTAAGCAATGTCACTGTAAAAAGCAGAGGGATTGCTAACCCATTCTCCCTTTACCCCCATGGACTGTGTGAGAGAGCTGGATTCACATTTCTCCATTAAAGGTGCTCAGACATTCCCTGCCCTGGAACACAGATCCAAGACTATTCATCATAAGGGGGTGCCCAACTATTCATAAAGCAAACAAATACTGGGGCTAGAGACTAAAAGAGGCTCACTGCATTAGTGTCAGACATCCACTGGAGGAAGGGAACCCTCCTTGTCTAAGAGCAGCATCGCTAAAACAGGGATTTCACATAACCTAATTTAGCTTTTCTTAGACATCCCTATTTATCTGGGATTTCAGATGGCAATTTGATCAGCTACACCACCACAATCTGGAAAATCTTCTAAAGTGCAAGACGCCCAAACATCTGTGGACCATTTACTCCTGAATGCATACTCACTAAGTCTGGTGCTTCCAGATGATTGTGACTTCCTGGCCACACCATGCCCTTTTGGGATGCACATACTTCACAGATCTGGTGCTGTCAGGCAAACTGTGCACGAGGATATTGGGGCTAACAGAGTAGAGCAATACCTGTGTGCATTACTGCTGAGCACACACTGCCATGTGCTTCTGTCCAGGGTATGCCACATAGGAATAAAGAATTGCTGTGTGAAGCGTGGAAGTGCTGCAGGATTAAAAACAGATCTCCTCCCTGCTTTGTGGGAAACCCAGCCACAGGGTGAAACAGCAATTTCTCCCTTTTCTGCTCCCTAAGTGTATTTATTATTCTGTACAACATGAAGCAGCTTTGTGGGGCTGAAGGCAGGTCCTTGAAGGCTGGCCCTTGTGATGGTGAGGGCAGGCTGCAGGGACACAGTCAGTGGGGGCTGGATCCTGTCACACAAGACACTCTGGTGCTCACTAATACCTCAGAATGGGATGATTTTTTTTTTTTTATGGCTACTCCAGAGGCTGTTTCTCTGCAGAGACAGATCTGCTGGGGATGCTCTGGCACCATCTGGCTGGCCAGATGGGCTGGGAATACCTAGGCTGAGAGTGAGGTGAGTGCATCTGTGGTAACAGCATCAGTCAGCACGTCAGGGATGGGATATGTCTGTGACAGCACCCTGACCTGGAGATAACCACCCTGTGCTCTGGGGTGCACGGCCCAGACACATCTTACACCTGATAAGAAACAGCCAGAAATAAGAAATGCTTTTTAAAAGAAACCTATGTCAACAGAGTAAGCACATCAAGTAAGAACAATCAATTTTCTTGATCCTCATAGTAAAACTTTTAAGTGTTTGAAAAATGAATAATTAAATAATCAAACTGCATTTTCAAAAATAATTTTAAAAAATTAGGAAAGTGAACTATTGGAAACAAATTTAAACAGAAGTACAATGATTATGAAGGATTTAAAATCCTAAGGCACTCTGGAGTCCATTCTTGTTTACAGACATGACTGCAAAGTATCAATGGAATTCAGATAGGTTACAACCCTTTCCTTGTGTTTAGAGGCCTCCTGAAGTCTGCATCTTTTGTTGTATTTGCCACATAATTAAAAAATACAAGAAAAAATTTCTGACATTTGATAAATAAAGTTCAGAAGAAGCTGTATTTTCCTGTTGAGAATGAGTATTTCTCTACTTCCTACATGTAGGAACATTTGCACACAATGTTACTTACAGGTTTCAGTGCAGCTTCTGGTTCAGCACAGCATACAAATTTAAAAATATATGTGAAAAAATATATTCTGAGATAGCATTTCACTGGGAATATGGTCAATGGGGGAACAGATGGCCCTTGGTCACTGGGTTACATTCCCTGACCTGAAATTCACCATATGAACCCATTTACTTACTGATCATACTGGGAAAAGCTAAAAAATGGGTGTGCCAGAGATTGACTGTCCTTCCTCTGTCCAATTCAAGAATGGGACAGTGGTAGAGTGGAGGTATAAAAAAGCCAGCATTGGAAAACTGTATTTGTTTTATAGAGCATTCAGCTGAGGCAGCATTTGGATACAGATGTACCATGCAACCTCATTTCTGAGAGAAGAACCCTGTCAGACTCAAAAAATACTGTTTGGCATGGGAAAGAAAAGTGTTTCTTCCATGCAGAGGAGGAGAACAGGAGAACTCCTCTCTGTCCCTTTCAGCAGGTATGCAGTGAGATGCTCCTTGTACTGGAGATGCATTTTTTGTTACAGAGAGTTTTCAAATACTAGGCTGTTTTGAGAGAAGTACCCTTTGTCTGTCTTTCCCCCACTCCCTTCAATCCAGGCAGCCAAGGATGGTGAATCTTAATGCTGAAAAATCTTACCTGAGGGCACAGAAGGAGACCCGAGTCAGGAAAACAAAATAGTTATGTGGATTAAGTGAGGTGAGCTCATGAAGTTTCTTCATAAACAGAAATGACAGGCTAGCTTGGGAAAATAAAATTTCCCTAAGCATACCTGACAGCAGAAACTGACTGATCAATGGGAGCAAATGTGTAGTGAACCAGACAAAGGCAGAAAAGCAAATGAGGCCATTCACTGGACTGGCAAAACAAACCAAGTAAGGGAAAACACACGGGCCATGATAAGGAAAGAGCCATGCTCATGGATGTAAAGGGTCACCCCAGATACTTGCAGAGAAGCCTGAGTGCACGAGGGGAGCAAGAGACATCAACTTCAGTGGGTTCTGACAGAAAGCATGGGCTTTACCTTCATGGCACAATGGTCCTCACTCCTCAGGTTCTACCTGTGAGATCCCTTCTTGTAACACTACAAATTCAGACTGCAGCAATCAAAACACTATTGCTGTTCAACATTAAACATTTTCAGAATTACCTTTGTGCTGGCTGCCCACACATATGTGGGAATTTTCACTTTTTTTTAAAAATTATTTTAAATTTTATCTTTTTTATTTTTTATGTACAGAAGTTTCCTGCTATTTCTGCACAATATTTTTGCTAGAATCCAGAATTCCATAGCCTATTTTTTCATCACTGACTTCTATTTTGTCAAGTTTATTAATCGAGAAGATGGATATCAGGGTTTACACATGTTTTTGCAGTTTCCCAAGACAGAACAAAATTTTGATGGAAACAGGAATCCTACATGATGTTCTGTCAACAAGCTGCAGCTAGCTTGACCATTCAACAAGCCACAACAAATCCAAACTTAATTCAAAGTACAAATTGAATTTTACAGATTACCATTAATTTTTAATTAGAACTAATAACAGTACACATTCATACTTTGAATGGTTAATGTTACCCTCTAGAGCCTACAGAGGACTACCAAAGCAGAAACTTTAATGTTTTGCAAATCAGTGCTAAGAAAACCCAATACATTATTGGTGTCATGCACAAAATCTTTGGATCTCAATACCTTAAAACTTTGCTTGATACCCAAATTTTACAAAGGAATGATCTTAAAAACAAAAAAATCCAAACCAAATTACTTAACACACCCTGACGAACAAACTATCTCTGTACCCTAAAAATGTTATGGACCACTTCTCCTTTGAAAAGGCAGTTCAAGTACAAGATTAAGCACACATCCATCTCACAAAGCTCAAGTACCCCTCTATCCCAGTACTTTTAAATCCTAAAAAAAAAAAAAAAAAAAAAAAGCCAGATTCTCATATCAAAACTTAGTAGCACCAAGTCAGCCAAAGAGGGATTCCCAGGCAGAAGCCTCATGAAAGAAATCTGTAAGGCTGCTGACAGAAGTTGCTGTGCAAACCAAGGTGCACAGACACAGTGTGTCGCCACTTGCCAATTCCTCTGTGTGCTGTTTCATACAGCCCCCAAAAAAGGAGCCAAAGTACAGAGAGAGCTCTGAAAGACCTTGGAGTAAGGATGCAGAAAGGTCACTTAATCAACCTCTTTCAACCTTGTGAGTTGTAAGCATTAAGTTACGCCACTGACCTTGGGTCAGGATTTCACACTGAATGGCTTACCCTGTCTTACACAGGAAATCTGCAGCAAAGCTAGAACTGAAGCTGGAGATTTAGATTTTAGCTTTCCTTCTTTAGCCATAGTGCCAACCTTCCTTGAAAGAGGGGGAAAATATTAATCTGTTTAATTCTGAGTGCGGGTGTGAATTTTACAGTTTTTAGTTATATGGTTATTCATCTGATGACTTCACAGTTTACCATTAATGAAAAAAATCACAGTTTCTGCTCAACAGACCTTAGATTTCAACTGCAGGTGATCTCATTTGAGAAAGAGCAAGATTTTGCTGAGGAAATAATTAGCTTCATTTTGATAAATCTTTTTCTGCCAAATGACTATAGACACACATTTTAAACAATGAAATAATAATTTTTTTTAGATCAAGCTACAGCTTCTAGGTTAATCAGTCTCCTACAGGAAGTCTTCCTCTCTGCATAAACTGAACATTTTTATTGAAATGGAGGGGACATGACCTGTAAATGTTCTTTCATCTATGTTGCACAATAGCTCAACTTCCTCCTTAAAAAACCCCAAAAAACCAAACATCCAAGAAAAGAGGATTATTTCTCTCTCCCTTTTCCTTCATCATGATCTTTCTTACACCTTGCCGTAGGCTATCCTGTCATTTTCGGATTTTTGATTCCCTGATGAAACAGAGTATAATCTTTCTCACAGATGTTGCTGGAAGCAGCAGGGAGCCAGCTTTGTGCCTATCTGTCCATAGGGTGCATTTATATTCTGCCCACACAGGTATGTTTCAGAATTAACAATAATAACTTTTTCCGAGTACTCCAACAAAGAGCTGCCTCCAAGATCAGGCATGGCTGTGCCTTAAAGCTAAATCACTCATTTGACCACAGGCAATGAATCAACCAAGAGTTCAGAAATCTGATTGAAGAGTTATAATTGAGTGCAAAAAGTTGCATGCTGAAATGTAGGTTGTGCCCAAATGCTGTGTGGAAGCTTTGCCCTACACGCCTTGTTAAGCAGGAGTTGACATTGGCACTTTAACATCTGGCTTAAAGCAACAACCAGTCCAGCTTCAGGTGACCTGAAGACAAGCAGAGCCCATGCCTTGATTTTCCAACATGAGTGTGAGCTCTGACATGAAGTAAAAAATTTCCAAACTAGTTAGAACTATTGTGAACACACAGGAAAAAAACTCAGTGAAAACTGATGAAGCACTGATCAAATGCATCAATTTATAGGTGTAACAAAAGAGAACACTGTCCTTTTGAAAGGTTAGTGACTACCTCCTTTCATTCTTTGACTCCTGACTGGTTATTTATATACAGCACACTCACAGAAATTGTTACACCCCTTTTGTCTAATTAAACATCATCCAGTCTTACCTGGCAAGTCCATACTGATGTGATAATGAATCCATCATCTCTGAAGACGTTGAAGATTTCAATGATGCCCCGTGAATAACCAAACACAGAGATACTGGCATCTGACACTGCCAAATTAAATGTGAGGTAGTCGGTAGGCTGCAGAAGATGTCTTTGTTTATACAGGACAAAAATCACAATGCTGTTTCCAAACCAAGACAACCAACCTGGAAAAAAAATTAAATCCATGGAACGTGATGATCTATAAGGTCCCTTCCAACTTAGTCCATTCTATGATTTTAGTAAATCAAAAAGCAAACAAAGAAAGAAGCTGTTGAGTGTGCAAATATCACACATATCACACATATCACATACCTTCAAAAATTCCTTTTTGTTCCATTAGAAGCGTATTAAATTAGATTATCCACTAGAAAACTATCCATGAAACCTTTCTGAGCAGCTGGGTGAATTTCAGAAGTAGGAGCAAGTGAGTAATTGAGTGCAGCAATAAAACAGAACAAACCCAAAGAGCTGCTGCTGCACCTACTGAAGATGCACCATTTAAGGGCCTAAACTGGACTTTTATCCCTATCCTTAAGTAGATAGATGAAACTCCTAAGTGTTACACCTGGGAAAAATAGGAAGGAAGAAAGATTGGTAGAGTGGAGCAGAGACCGCAAACAATCTGCCAAAATCTGCAGCTGTTTAAGTTCCTCATATATAATAATGGATACAGAAAGCTCCTGAACATAGCCAGAGAGCTGCTTCATCAATTCTCCTTAGAAAAGTGCAGCTAATACAACTAGGTTTATTCTCTCAGAACAATCTAGGATCTCCTTGCAGCAGAGTCTGTCCCAGATGGGAATATTTTTCAGTAACGCACATGATAATCTGTATGAAGAGAATGTTTGGAATAGAACTTCAAAGTCCCTTTTATTCAATTTTACAGAAAGTTGCATTCTCTCTTTCTCTCCAGGAACAGAGAATGCCTGACTTGTATGTGTCTAAGTATGTGAGCAAAACACAAGGGAGATAACTGTGAAGCTGGTCGAAGTCAGACCCTCTGCTGGAGAGACCTAGAGTTCCAAATGTCCACAGCTATTGTTCTGCACATCACTGCAAGACCCTGCTGGCTTGCACCCCACTTTTTGAAATTACATAAATTAGAGATTAATTACTTTTAAGAGAAAGTAAATTGCAAAGTGTCAGGTTCAGTGTTGAAAATGTGACCTAGCCGGTTAAGGGGGTGGAGGGCTGAGCAGCTTGTCAGGCAGCACCTGGCTCCCTGCTGGCTCCTGCTTCTATCCCACAAACCAGCTCTGCCACTTGTGACATTGGTGGCCTCACTTCACCCTGGCAAGGTAGAGCAAGACATGCCCTCTTTTGAGTGTCTGCTGCCTACGACAGGGTAAGGAATGCAACACCTGTTGGCTTATGCCAGGTGCAATATTACCAGGTGAGGGAGAAAAGAGCCACAGCCCTCTGCCCAGGCACAAGCAGCAGATACCCCAGAGTAAGGCTGCTGTATATTGACACAGAAAGAGATGACCAAACACAATAAAGAGGGATGTGACACGATGGCACTGCACAGCACCTCTGGATATTCAAGGGAGTCCATGCCATGAGAGATGGCTGATATGTTTAGTATTGCAGCAAGAGGGCAGCTGCCTTCCTTTGGCACATCAGTGCCAAGAACCCAGCACTTCACTGCCAGGCTGCTGGGCTAGGAAGGGAGGGGAGGAAATTGCCTCTCGATCTCCAGGCCATGTGGGAGTCTCAGGAGCTGAAATGCCACCAAGCAAGGCACTTGTGCTGTAAAGAAAGAGATGGGCAGATACCTCCCTGTGTGGTGCTCTGGGTACTTTGGGGTGGGAGGGAGGTGGTTGATGGGAAAGTGGTTGTTGATGGCTGTATTCACTGCTTCTTCTGTGGAGCAATTTACTTTTAATAGTTTCTCCTTGCGGTATTGCCAAGTTGCTGCTACTCTGCCTTGTTTAGTAAATGCACCATGGTTTACTGAAGAGCATTTGAACTGGGAAGAGCTGAAATGTCTTGACCAGAAATAGTCACTGGTGCAATGATACACACATACATTCTATATATACCTTGTTACAAGATCAGCAATAGATCTTGTTCTGGCCACTAGGTGACAATGTTTCTTAATCAAGTCTTATTTTGAACAACTGCATGCACTTTGACTCAAGGATTTTCTGACTTTTGTTTGAGTCTAGGTACTATAAATAGGCAGAGCAGGGCACTGGGGGAGGAAGGTTTTGGGAATGCATGAGGACAGCCTGCAATGCAAGCATGGGAGTTGTATGCTTTGTGTATGTTGGTTCCACCCTCTGCAAGGTAAGATAGCTATCAAGGCAGTAGGTATGAAATATTTTTCCCTGTCCATATGAAGACACAGTGCTAAAAGGGCAGACAAAATATAATGGCACCTCCTTTTTAATTAACAAAATTTTGCCAGTGCAGTATAATGGATGAGATGACTATTCTCAGTGTCAGACACTTGCCCTTCCTGGGAATATAGAGAGCAAATTCCCCCTAGCCTGGAGGGTAAGGGAGTTTACAGTTGAAGTATCTTAAGGAAGAACTTGAGCAAAACATCACATCAAACAACACTGCACATTTTAGAGCAATGAGAGGTGAGAGAGACACAGTTCTTGCAATAATTTTCAGGAACTACATTCACAAACTGAGGCTGGAGATGAGGGAAGCATTAAGGGAGATAAGGCTACAGTGCAAGTATGATTTCTGCAGGCAGGCACAGTTCTTTTAAGCAAAAGAGTGGAGAACTTGCACTGGCATATCCAGTCTTTAAAATAGTCTGTCTGGGTAGTAGATCATACTAATTCAGACTAAAACAAACAAACAAACAAAAACAAACACAAGGATTTAAATTCTTAGTAAACCAGGCAGTAACAGAATCAGTGGTCACATAAAAGTGCTGTCAGCTACAGTAGTGACTGTGGGACACTGGATCTCTTTGCCATCAGACTCTGTGCTAGTCTGTGTTGCTGCCTGTATTTACTGACTGATTTTAAAAACCCCCAAACAGACCACCTCAAAACAGAAAATCCCCTCAATTGAAAGAATGCCTCCAACCAAACAAGTCTTCTCCCTTCCTCCTCCAAGCCCTGATGGCATAACAGGGAAGAAGGTTGAAAATGCAAGGCAGGAACAGCAATAGCTCTGACAGTCTCAGTGAGGGCAGAGATCTCAACTGCAGTGCAGGTGGTGTGTGCCTTAGGAGACATCAGAGGTACATCAAGAGCCCAGAAAGAAACCCGAATTTTGAAGAGCCCCCATGTTACCAGGTGTCATCTCAGTAAAACAGAAAATAAAAAGGAAACAGCTGAGAGAACTTGTTCCATCTTTTGCAAGCTGTCACTAATATTCACGCATAAGAGCACGCAGAAAAAACCCAAGCCAACCCCAAAATCCAAACCCAGCATAAGGTAATCCTGGTGAAAAAAAAACAGATTTCAACTGAGGTCAAAATGTGGTGGGGAAGAAAAAAATGGCAGCTAGGTAGAAACTAAGCACTGCCACCCAGCATAATGTCCAGAGAGGGATCACCACATCTTTCCCATAAGCACAGTCTGACATGAGTTGCTCATCAGAGAGATGATCAGAGAGAGATCTTCTGACATGGCAAAATACACAGATAATATGCAAGTACTGCAAACATTGTGAGGTAGGAGGAATAGGATGGACAGCAGTATTAACAATGTTGTATCACTCCTATATAATTCATTAGTAATCCTTGTCCTGGAATAACACTCCCTAAGAGAGCATTTTAATCCACAGATGTCAAAAGAACTCCACAAGGGAGTCTGGTGCTGTTATCCATGATTTCTTGGGGAGATACAGAGAGCTGCCAAGCAAGCTGGTGAAAGTCAGCTTGCTTGGCAGCCCTTCAGCTATTCACAAACTCCTGTGTCAGTGTGATGCCCACCAGCCCATACAAAGAAAGCACCAGAAAAGTAGTCAGAGAATGACTAAGGAGGCTGAAAAACTTTCTGCTGAAAACAACTGAGAGAACTGAGATTGTTAACTCTAAAAATATCGAAAAAGTACATTATAATCTTACAAATATTTCTGTCAAATCACTCAAGCCTGTGCATTCCGACATGCCCTATTTTTCTCTCATGTACCTGAGATGGTCTTTGAGCAAGCAATAAGCACCTGAGGCTGCATGCAGTTTCATTGTTAAGGTTGTTCTGAAGAACTAAATTTGGCACAAGTGAATTGCAAGGTTTGAGCTGGTCATCCACATTTCCAATATATTAGTTCACCTGTGCCCAGCCGAAATAGGTTATTATGCTTTCTACTTAGACTTGCCCTTATTAGAAATTGTTGTACGGCCTTTACTTGTAAAGCCTGGCAAGGCTGAAATAGAAAAATGGGTGTTACAACTCAGCCATACTCATTTTAAAATATATATGAAGCTTTAATTAGAAGAATTCAAGAAATGAGAGCAAAAGGTGAAGCTCAGAATCCCAAGACAAACTAAGCCCTTTCCTCAGCAAATAACCTTTCTCTAGGACAGAAATTGGATTGAGCACCTTAATGCAGAGCAGGTATGAATGAAATCAGTTACTTACACAACTACATACACACAAGCATAAATGCCTATCAGAAGTGGCTTGCTGCAAAAGATTTTCCACCCAGAAAACTTTAATTAAAACAGTGATAAAATCCAGAGAATTGGCAAAGCTGTCATTAACTATTGCAACTGTGAAGTGACCCTGCTCTGTTTTCAGTCTTCGCTGCCAATTACACACACACAATATCCTGTCCAAGGCATATTGCCAATTCTAGCAGGAAGGAGAAGAGTCATCTTGTTTTAGACTTGACAAAGCATGGACAGATTATTTGTTCAATAAATGCAATCATTTTGGGGATGAATGTTCTGCAAATAACTTGTTTCCTTTCCCACCTTCTCAGATTTATCTGTCAAACAAAATCCCAAAATAACACTCATTCTGTCACTTGTCAAGTAACAGTTTACTATTACCATTCAGAAGTGTGTGCCTTTTAAAGGCATATTTGGAACTTGTGGTCTGTTCTGATGGAATTGCTAATGCACTCAGCATGCCTTTCTGATGGAAGCACTCACAAAAGTCAGATTTTGTTCTCTAATAAATACCATCTCCTACTGACTTTAAATTTCCTTTTATGCCTTGTATTTACTCCAACAGGCTCAGTTAAATGTGAAACTGGGAGAAACAAACAGAGAACAAATTATGCATAAATGCAGAATAAAACAACTTAAGAATTCTAGTTAATAATTATGAAGTGAAAAATGCTTTAAATTTTTCCCTGATGCCTAGCAACCAGCAGCAGTGGGCAGTGCTTTTAAATTACACCTTATGATTTAAACTGTACAAGGATTTTTCACAGCCCTGCACTACTTATGGCGTAGGTAAAAAGGGGTCAGATGTAATCCCAGCAGCAGAACAAGCTTTCACCTGCCTGTTAGAGACAGTTCTGAGCTCATGGAAGGGAAGGCTGGGCGCAGAGTGCTCCTGCAGACAGAGGATGCTGACGCAGGTGACCTGGCACAGGGCACATAGCGCTGCTATCACTTGCAGATTGTCCCTCTAAGAATGGATCACTGCTGTCAGATGGGATTGCACCCTCCCCCACTCTGCTGGTCCCATGGCCAAAGCATTAGCAAGGAGAATGATGGAACAGTGGCTTGGGTGTCAAGTAGCAGTGCATGGTCTCAATGTCCATTAGCATTCAAAAAAAAGCATTGTGCACATCCTTCTGGTTTGCAGTGGGTTGCACCCCTGCTCTCAGACTTCCATGCAGGGTGCTGAGGACCCCTGACCTGGATCCCAAACTGCCTGGCTGCTGCACCATATACGACACATGCATCAGTGTCCTGTCTGTCACAAATGACAGCTGGGCTATCTGTCACCTGTGAGAATTTCCAGAAGGGGACACACAGAGGCCTTATCTCAGCAAAAGGTGTCAGGGTTCTTGGATATCCATGTCCTCTCTGAAGGTGTGTGACTCTGGGAAGATTTAGCCAAATACAGTTAGGTTTTTAGGACTTTATCCTATGAAGGTGAGGAGGCCCAGAAGAACCCCATCTTCTGGATAAATGCTTATGCCAATACATCTCTTTGGTTTTGGAAAAGTACATCAGAATCTGCAAGAAGCTGCACTGCCATACTCAGATTCAAAAGAGGAGAAAACATTTAGTAACTACTGAAGCCATTTTCCAAGGCATCAAAACCCCAAGAGTATCAAATATGAACATCTTTGGGTCTCTATGTAAGGGAGTACCCATAGACTCCTGCCAGTGTAGGTAGTCTTCAGACCACTAAAGCACAGAGGTACAGGGAGCCAGCACATGGACTGGCCTTTTTCTCTGCTGCCAGAAGGGCAAGAGGATGTCTGTATGACAGAGAATTTGTTCTGCCACATCACAGCTCCCTGGGTAAAACTAGTTATTGGTGTACATAAAACTAATAATTATAAATTGCTGTGGCTGGTGCTTCAGAAGTGTGATAGTAGACCTTTGAGGAGAAAAGAAATTAGGACTTTCCTGATTTATGTATGACTAACAGATATTTTCAAATGTTAGTATTTCCAAAAGGTATACCTGCAATTCTAACCAGATCTACACTACACTTGGATTAGTGCTGCTGGTTGTACATACACTGCAAGAAAAAGAACTTGAGTTTTGAATCTTGAGGTAAGTTCCAAGAACAGCAGCTATGACATGCAAAGCACTTGTAAGCTTGGCTGAAGGATCTGAAGAAATCAAACCCCAATAAACCAATGGCTCAGGCACCTTTTTGCTAGAAGATTTGAGATCACTACCAGGAAGCAGCAGAAGAGAACATGTCTGCTGGCGGATTGAGGGAAGAAGTTTGAACTACCAGTGTGATGCAGAGGAAATGCTGAGAGGGATCAGTAGAGTTGAGAGAGTGCAAATATGAATGTGTATAGTGAGAGCAAGACCTTGCTTGGATGCTGCATTCAGTTCTGGCTATAAGGCTGCTGGGGTGACAGGGGAAAAGATACTGTGAGAGGAGGTAAATAAATATAATTACCCCCTGCCCCACAATCAACCAACCAACAAATTAAAATTCCCTCAATTGCTTAATATAGGAATACAGAGGTTGACCTCAAGGCATGATTGTTCCTTCAGGAACACAGATTGGCCATAGGATATAATTTGTAGGCAAAAAATTTCAATTTACCCAGAATTCACTTATATTTTCAACTTTAGCTAAGAATTTAGGTGAAGGCTCCTACCCAGCAGAGAAACAAAATGAGGAACATGCTTTCAATTGGAAGAGTGATAACCACACCAAAAAAACCCCTAGCCAATTATAAGAGGGAGCTGTGTAAATGAGATTAGGCATTGTCTCAGTAGGGGACTGGCCTTGCTGACCTAAGATGTTCTTTCTAGTCTTTAGTGCAACTGCTTAATTCTTCAGCTGATGGTGCAGACATTTCCCAGCCATTCACAAGGGGACACACAGATGTGAACAGAGTGGGGATAAATTGGAACACCTCTGATTTACTTTACAACCACTCTCCTAATCAAGTTTCCTAAGATAGAAGCATACATATTTCTACTAGAATCTCTGTTTTTGTTCTAAGCACAGCTTTCCCTGGTTCCTATAGATAAAGATAGGAAACTCTCATGTAAACATATTAAAATAATTAGCATTTAAATTTTAACTTCCACAGGCCTTTGCCAAATGTAAGCGGAGGGTTAATTGAAATATGTAATAAGTTTAGAATAAAAAAAAAAAACAAACTATTAGGCAAATAATTTCAAAACAGAAACATTTTTGTCCATGCTGTTTAGAAGAACAGATTTAATAAAAGTTTAAATTTCTTCTACTTTTCTGTAAGGTTCTACAGTTGAAAATTTTTATTACCTAGCATTCTTGCACTTTTTCAAATTTCATAAAGCTTCTTTGTGTTAGGCAATAAGTCTGCCCAAAATAAATTTAAGCAAACAAAACAAAATTACCGTGGTATCAGAGTGCATTTATACTGAGTGCCATTTTGAAATCCACATTATACACTTACAATAACTGTCTTCCAGCAGAACTAAAAGAAACACTTGGTATTGAGACTGCTAACAGAGGAAAAGGTTCCAGTACCTAGATCTTTTTTAGATCTAATTTGAAGAAGTCAGTTTCTATATGCATCCAACATTTAAAGCAAGAACAATACAAACAATTAAAGTTAAGAGCCACAAAACATATTTGTGTCTCTGATGATGGTTGTAGGATGCCAACTGACTGTCAGTTGCAACTCTGAAAATCAAGTAACATTTATTCAGTGCTACTAAAACACAAGAAGATACAGAATTATCATGTACTTCTGGTAAGGCACTTCTTTTATCTTCTCACATATTAAGCTTAATGAAAATTAGTTGAAAATTTACAGGCTTGACTGCTTTTTTTTTTTTTCCAAGACTTCTGAATTGATTTTAAATCTCAAAATCAAGCTGTACCACTCTCTTCTTGCAATTGTTTTCAAAAAAAGTTACATTTTCAACCATCCTGTTCCATAAGGGATAAAACCCAAATGAATCACTTTGAGTTTGATAAGAACATCTATTTAAGAGTTTCCTTTCACACCCAAGCCAAATACCTACCCAAAGCCAACAGGTAGAAACCTATGATAGTCTCTCCTTGCTCTGTTACAGCTGCCTCTCTGGTCAGAAAACTGATGTTGTTGTTCCTCCAGGGTGCCTGTGCAGAAAACAGGGCAGACATTTTCAGTGGAGCTTCTGACCCAGAAATCACCCTTCCCCAGAATGTCCTGCTAAAAAAAATGGTTCCAGCCTTTTCCTCAGTTTCTGCTCGCTGTATTCAAGGGAGCTCTCAATAAGACTAATGATCTAAAGAAGGAAATCTCAAGGGACAGGGGCTTTGCAGCCTTCTGACTGATTCTTCTTCACTAATCCTATCTATTAATACAGCCTGTGAACCTGTGGCCAGCAGAAGACAGCAGATTTCCTTGTATCCTCATTACTGCTATGTGCAATAGTCTCTAATGAAGAGTGTGTATCTGACTAAAGACTCAACTTCCTTTAAAATAAGGTGACACCACATAACCTACAGGCTCGTAGGCACACCCACACCATACTGATACATTGCTTACAGAGCTGTACTTTCATCTTTGTTCTTCACTGAAGATGAGTGGGATTTTGGTTCAAATGAAATTCAGGGAAAATCTCACACAAATTAAAAAAATGGCACAGTGAAAAAAAAACCCCAGGGAGGTGTCACCATCTGAGAATGTGACTTTAATATAGCAGAAAAAAATAATCTATTAACTTACTTTACCAGCAGAATAGTTGCTAATTTAAAAAGAAAGGAAGGTAATTTCCAGTATAATCTGAAAAAAAAATTAAGTACTTTGGATCATATTTCTAGACTGCTAAGCACCCTCCAATCTTGGAGTAAGCCCCAAGTATGGTGTGGGATTTTTCCTGTACCGTTGAAAAATTAGATCTTGTTGGGTTGAAGTGCATGAGATTTGAGCCAGCCAGGAATACTTTTAGTCTCTTCTGAGGTATCAATGATTGTAGTTTAGATATGGCCTCTCTTAGCAATCAGGTTGTAGTCATAACTAAAAAATTTGTGTCTAAATGAATTCATCTGGATCAGCAGTTTCTTGGTGAGCAGCACATTCTCACTGCATTGCCTGTCTTGCCCTGGCTTATCCCTTCTCACCCTGGGCAGCAAACTGGGCCCAGTGGTGGGACCCAGCTGAAGGAAGCAGAGCATCCCACTGTGAATGTCCCCTGTCTGTCCACAGGCTGAATTTATCCTTCCTGGAGCACATTGACAGCTCCTGTCAAGCTTTCCCCGTGTTTGTTATGGAAGCATCATCACACTGGAGAGGAATAATGATAATGTGACAAGAATTAAAAGTGAGTGCAGTCCTTTACAGTGAGGAGGGAGAGACAGCCATGTTGTCATGAAAGAGAGAAGCCTCTCACCTTCCTGCTGAAGGTGAGGATAGTGACCCACACACTCACTTCAGCTAAGTGCCTTGCAAGGGTCAAAGTCTTGCTTGTCCCCAGCATCTCACTCTTGTACCAGGCACTGGACTGCTGCTCTTTGTTTCTCTGACATAAAGTCTGCAGAAGGGGTCTGGCAGCTCCTACAGATCACATTTCTGCAGTCAAATGGCCTGAATTTTCCAGCCACTTGCCACAGCTCATCACCTGACTCCTTATGAGACCTACCAATAGGCAGCTGGAGTTGAACTCTGACAAGCCTCCTAAATCTCACTGCTTGGCAGGCTGTGTGGAGTGACCAGGACTTACCAGCTCAGTGATTAAAATGGCCCTAGCAGTGCTCTTTAGGTCAAAGTCCTTTACTGCTGTGCTTCTGCAACAGTTCCAGGTTGGCCCCAACATTCCCATCCCAGCTGCTTCAGGCATCTCTTGACCATGCACACATCCCTCACAAGGCTTTCTGGCCTGCCCAGCACACGTGGCCTTTTGTCTGCTGTCGTGCTGCTCTCTGAGGTTGCCATTCAGGTACCCAGCAAAGCCCTGGACGTGCATCAGCTTTCCCAGGGAACATGTGCACAATCACACATTTTCAGCAATGAGCTGCAGTAGCCAATTCTAGCTAGTTATCCACCTGGGAATGGACTGGATTGCTGTTCAGATGGAGGGCAGGGATAGACTTCTTGCTGAAGGCAGTGCCCAAGGACATTCACAAATGCTTAAGGAGGCCCACAACAAAGCACAGCAATATCACTTACTTTCAGGACAAGGAACTTGGGTCAGAGAAGAGGTTCCTCAGCATAGAATCCATCACAAAATCTCTATCCATGAAAGCTCATGTCTTCATTGGGGCGTATTTTGTCAACTACCAAGAGAATGATGTATACAAGCATGACTCTTTACATTGGGCAGAATCCTGGTCTATGCTGCTCCTCTGCTCTCTCTCTGGAAATGAAACAGCCACCCAACAGCCCATCTGTGGGACAAGTCCAAAGCCCCATGGCAAGACTCATCAGCTTAGTGAGAGGAAAGACGAAAGCACCCGTGGAGTTTCCCCCTGCAGTGAGGCACATCCCACACAGTGCAGGTCTCTCCTGCTGTGCAGCCAGGACCTGTATCCTGGAACAGGGTGTTGTTTCCCACCTTGCAGGAATCCACACTAGCAGCATTGATCTGCTACACCACAGGCAGTGCTGAGGTGGCAGAGCACACTTGCTAACCACTTCCCTTTGTGCACAAGCAGTTTTCCATGGCATCTGACACAGGCCCAGGCTGCCAAGTCTGAATTGGCATCTGCTGTCACACTAGTGCTTGTTGTCTCTACTTTGATTAAATAGAGAGAGGGACAGTAAGCAGAGAGTGTTTTTCATGCAATGAAACTATATTATTTGCATAAATGTCACCTCTTTAGGCATAAGCACTTTAAAGCGTAGTAAGCAACAATGATTATTCCTTTTTGCCAAAATAAAAGGCAAATGACATTATTTACCCTCATAACCTGGACTTGAATTTTGATTTTTCCCAGCTGTGAGTTCCTTCTGGCTTCACAGAAATATCACAGCTCCATGGACACTTCAACTTTACATTTCAATGAGAAAGTCTTCTGCCAAGCCTTATCCCTTGTATTAATAGTGAGAAGGAAGTAAGAGAGAAAAATTTTTTTTTGGCATTTAAGGAAAAAAAATCTGAGCAAACTGCTCTCCATGGTTAAACATCCTTTTTGATGATTGTTTTCCCCTCACCCCGAGCTTCAGACACTAAGAGTGATTAACACTGACCAGCTTGCAGTTTTCTGCTTCCTCCCTCTGGTGGCATCCCCCAGTGAAGAACAGAGGCTTTGCAAACTGCTGTGGTTTGTTTGGTGGGTCTGCAGGTCACTGTGCTTCCAAAGGAGAGAAAGGCTCCCTCTGCAGATTGCAGGAGCCTAGTTTCTTGTCTCAGTGCTCTGGTGGTGACCAGTTTAGTGGCTTCACAGTGATTATCCCTGAGTGCCTTCACTGTCTTCACCAAGTGCTTTGAAAGGATTAGAGCAGCATATGCTATGGGCAGTGCTACAAAATGCGTGGTGGTACAGAGGAATTCTGTGTTTAACACAGCTGTGACTGTGGAAAGGCATGTGAAAAATGGACTTTGAGATGAAAGGAGGTGGTAAAGCACACTATTTGCCTCTCTAAGTGCTTTCAAAGTGATATATATACCAGCACAAAAAGGCAAATACCACAACAGCATGGACTGGTCTGACATGCTCAGTCTGGTTACATTAGAATCCAGTATACTATTTCCAGTAAAGAAAAATCCTAAAAATTAAAATTTGTCTGTGACAAAAAACACATGATGAATGTTCCTAACAGGCACCTGTTTCCCCTGAGGAGCACAGAGATTTGGGCAGTTGCCAAAGAAGTGATTATGTCAGAAAGTTAGTGTAAGTTCTCACAGCACTATTTTTTCTCAAAATCTGTTATAGATGGATTAAAGGAAAGGACCATAGAATGAGGAGGCAAAAGGAAAACTATGCAGAAGGGATGAGTTAAAATAAACCACGAGCAGATAGAAAATTGGTTGTGAAATAAAAATACAGTTTTGTCTCTGTAAGGCATAACATTTTCTAAGATTTTACAGAAATATAATTGAGGGATTTCAAGGCAAATCCAGTGGTATATTAGTTGGAACATGTCTACATAGATAAATTCTTTTTGATAAATTATTTTCATTTTTGCTTCAAATTTTCAAGTGGAATATTCATGATAAAATGAAAAAACTGTCACTATCCAACAAGACACCACTTTGTCTTGTAATGAACAGTCACATAACGATGAGTTATGCTTATGGATTTCATCAAAGTAGCCAGAAAATGTATTTTATATCCGTGACAGAAGATCTTTCCAAGTTCAGATTGAGTATTTTTTCCCTGGTTAAAATAAAATACATTTGTTGAAAGTATTTGCACAGATTCTTTTCTAACATACATTGAATGAAAAGGAAAAGAGCCCCAAGATCAGGTAAGTAATGCTTAAGACCTGTTGATGGACAAATGGGAACGCCTGTGCCTGCTGCAAGCCATTTGGAATTGCTTACTTGTAAGAGCCAGATCTAAATCAGGTCTTTTGCTGCCAGTGTTCAATTTTGTACAACAAAACCACATCTGAAATATTTAAACTGAAGAGTGATCATAATATGAAACATACTTGACCACTTAGATTTCAAAACATGCCTGTTTAACCCTGGACATTGACCCTTCCTGTGACATTTTAGCATGCAAACAACTGCACCCTGTTCATTCTCTAGTTAAATGCCTAAACCAGATTTCTTCACCTATGTTGGGTTATTTGCCAAACTCAGTTAAGAAAATGGTTACATCATTTTAACTTCCTTGCTCTGAGCTGAAGTTACTCCAAGTAGGTTAGGTGACGGTAAATGAAATTAAAACCTTTTGGATAGCTGAATCAGCCTGTGAGAGATCTCAAGTAAAGTATGGGAAGGAAGTCCTGTTTCTGAGGTTATAGAGAGTCTCCTAAGAAGAGGGAGGGCCATTCTTGGCAACCATTGATAGGGTGGCTAAAACGTAGGAGCCCTCTGAGACACAAAGCACAAAGTATACAAGATTTGAGCTTTTTTATTTCTAACCTGTCTTCATGAGTTGCACTTTTTTTTTTTTTAAATTAAAATAATGTTACTGTAGCTTTAAAAGGCTTTAAAAGCCTTCCAGTCATCCTTGGTGAGCTCATTACAGTAGCAGGTTTAAACAAACCCATTTCAAAAGAGTGGCTGGCTGGTTTTCTGTCACTGGGATGCTCTTACTCTCTGTGTTGCAACAGCGCTTCACTGCCCAGCTCAGAGGGGAGCCCAGTGAGAGCATCAATTTTCTCCAAATACAGGCTTGCATCATATGCCTGCAAGTTCAAAATGGTACTCGTTTTGAAACATAAAAACTGGTCCTTAATTTCTTAGATTTGGGTTCAAAAAGACAGAATGTATTGGGGTTTTTATGCTTACCCAGCTCTGGAGTACATTAACAACAGCAGGTGCACTGGGTGATCTGTGACTGACTCCTGAAGAAATCACTCTCTGCAGAAAAGGCAGAACAAAACTTACAGCATTTCATGTATCAGCAGAACTTTAATGTCAGGAGAAACTTGAAGTTGCATTCTGGGAACTGAGCAAGCTGTTGCAAATTCAGCAAATTAGAGAATAAGATGGGAAGAAAAAGGGAAGCATAAAGCCTTTCAAATGTATTTCATTTATGACAAAATAAATAAAGAACACTAACATGGGAAAAAGTCTCAATAACTATTCAATACAATGCATGCTTCCTAGCACCTACCATGCTCCCTGGTCTTACATTTAACCTTTCCACTGTTTCTCTTGAGTCTTCAGGCAGTTGGCTTCAGTCAGAGGAAGAAATAGTTACAGGGAGCATAATTTTTCAATACTTTTTTCTGGAAGGAACACCTGGTGGTGTCCAAGCAGCATGATGTTGAAATTGCTTATTTCTTCCTTCTCCTTCTAAAGCTCACTTGGGGCTTCTTTTGGTACATTTTTTTCTTGATTTACAGCTTGTTCTTTTTATTTGGTCTGCAACTCCACATCATGTCTGAATGTCCTGAATGACAAGAAAATCTTACATATGTTGTATACCTCTTTTCTGTTTCCTCTGCTACCTATAAACAAGTTTTGCCTGTGTCCAAGGTTTACATCTAATTGTTTTCAGCTGAGCTGTCCATGGCTCTTAATTGACATACCCATGCCCTCTTCTCTTATTCTCTTCATGTCTGCACTCCACTCCCTGCATCTTGAGTTGCCACAGGCAGTCCTAAATTTCCAGGCCAGGCCGTTTTTTTTTTTTTTGTTTTTTTTTTTTTTTTTATTTACACTGCAATATTAAGATCATGGAATAAATATTTCTCTTTACACAAAATAATTACTCACTATTCATGTCTGTATAAAAATTTTGGTACTATCTTATGATCAAATCAGGAAATAGTAACCTGATAACTAAAATAAACTGCTGTCACTGCTAAGCCAGCTAAAATGAAGTTCCAGGCAGGCTAAGGCAATTTGAGTCAAAGCAAGCCTGACATGCCTTAACACTGCAGTGCCAGTACACAGCCTGTGGTGCATCACTAGCAGCAGCAATAGCTGTATTTGTGAGCCTAGTGGTTATACAGACCAGATAAACCCTGGACACAGCTGCATTGGCTTCACTAAAATTTTGTTCATCATATAAAATTATCGAAAAAAGAAAGCCTCCTGCTTAAGTCCATCTGTTTAGTGTTGCGTCAAATTATGCTCAGGTTGATTCTGATCACTTTGAAAAAGTGTAGGTTTCCTTTTGGATGATGCTTTTTGATTGCTTTTGATGACAGTGAGCACACTCAGCTCCAACATCCAAACTAGCAAAACAATACAGACTTTTATCTTAGCATGTTCATATGAGATTGTGTGCAGGCAGCATCAATAGAGCAAAACCTCGAGCACTGTGCTTTCATTGCATTGCCTTGTCCAAGAATAGAGCCTGTGAGGGCTCTGTCTTCATTACTACTATTTGTGTTTGCCCTGCACAAACCATCCAGAATTTACAGGGGAGTGAGGTTTACACCCTGAAACTTCCCATTCAAACCTCAGGTATATTGTCTTCCTAGAACTTCCATTCAAAGTGATGAGCTTTCCAAGGACTTAAGCACAATTAGAATATAATCCTGGATTAAGAGTATACACAACAGGAGGAGGAAATCTCTGAAAATATAAATAATTTTAACTTGGTGTTATGCTTCTGTCAACTGAATCCACTTCAGTGTTTCCAGGTGGCAGTTGCTATTACAAACTACATCCTGTAGACTCCTATGAAATGTTTAATATTAGCATTCCAACAGGTGGGGGAACAGATAATAGGAGTGGCTCATAACAATGACCAGTCTAGGAAACTGCTGCATCAGAGGAATCTTAGACAGCTGGTTTCTTCTCTTTATGGATTCTCACTCTTTATTGACTTCCTGTAAGTTTCTATTGAAAATCAGAAACAATGCATCCCCCCAGAATCCTGGAAAGGAAAAATGTTTCTCTTCTGATACCTGATAGTTCATGCTACTGCACACCTCATGCACTCATAGGATATTTCCAGAATACCAAGAATGTCACTCACACAAACAAGATTAGAGCTTGGAAAGCATCTAACCTATTAGGAGGTCACTTGAAAACAGTGTAAGTGTTCAGAGAATCACTTGCAAGCTATATAACAATACACAGTCAATTCAAGACCATAAAGTATTATGGACAACATGACATTTTCCTCACTTCCTACTTCATTTCTTAACATCAAATATTACCCTTTTATCTCTTCTCTTATACTGGGCATTGATCCATACATTAAAATATCAGTACTCACAAGTCTTTATGTCTGAGTTCCCAAGAAAGAGTAAAACAAAAATTTCCTTCCCTCTATATGATTTCGTTTACTTCAGGCTAGTACTTTTCCATACATCAAAAATACATGAAAAAGCCCCAAACATTGTATTTATACTCACACAATGGTAAAGGTCCCTTGTTGAACAGGATATATGACTCTAACATCCACACTCTGGAAAGTTAATGGGACCATTATTCTTGGACAAATCACTTCAGTTTTTCTGCCAAACTTAGGAAAGAAGTCAGGAGTGCAATTTCTAGAAAAGCAAACTGAGATTTGGATTGCCACTATGTACCTACTGGCTCTTTTGTGTGACTGCCAAAGAAATTCTGCATAAATCCCAGGTATCTGGGGCATAAGGTAAAATCCACAAGTTTTATCACAAACATTATTTCCTCACACAAACAGTTTTAACAGAAGTATCATTATGCCACAGGATGCAAGTGTTGTGTAAAGCGACTCCATTCTGTCTCAGAATTTAATTTGGCATTTTATAGCAGACAGATTTCTGCCAATAAACTGTGGATAGACAATATTTTATAACCAAATCGTACACACTCTGTTAGAGAGGAAGGAGCTGCACATCCATACAAGCAGTGGGATTTCATGGAAGAAACTTTGATTCCATTAAGCTTTTATTTACTAAAGTCAAGACTCATGCTCATTAGCAACAACACCAGTGAAAGAAAGTGAAAAATGTCACAAACTCTGTGTATTCCATAATGCCAGAAAGCTCTGTCAAATTTCAGGGCTTTGGCTTCCCTAAGAATATTTTGGAAACATGAGAAATGCATTACCTATAGATGGTTACCCGAGATATGAAACACAACCAGTTGGTGAATCCAAACCAGTGCACCTCATAGGCAGAGCAGGAGAGGCAGCACTGCTGCCTCACAGACTTTCTAACAGCTGAGCCCCAGCACCACCTGTGTTTCAGCCCCAGCACCTGTGAGGAAGAGCTCTCCCAGTGCAAAAGCCCCAGGTTTCACCTGAAAGGTGGGTAAAGTCTGTGTGCAGTCACACGTCTGCCAAAGAATGGGGGTGATGGGATGACAAGAGCACAGGCAGATGCCTGTGTCTGTAACAGCACTTCAGCCATCTCCCCCTCGTCACCACTGCCCACCCCACTCTCTCTTCCTGGGCTTTTGTGTGGAGAAAGGCTGATTCCCTTTACAGTCCCTTCTGTAAGGATTTAATGGAGCTGAAGTACTCATTTATTTTCTTTCCCATCCAAAACCCAGGACCTGTATAAATCAGAATGTATTATTACAATACACTGGGTTTATTTGAAGCTGACTGCTTTCTAAAGAAAAAAAAAGCAGGTGTGCCATCACCCTATCAGCCTGCTCCTCCCTGCAAATTTGAAACAATGTGCCAGTCTCAAAATCTGCCACAGGCAAGTAGTTTCAGATGTAAGGATCATAAGAGATTTCAGGTAAAGCTTTCTCAACCTATAATAATGCCAAATGAGAATAACTAATAAACTTTCCTAGCCTCTTCTCTTAAAAGGACATTTAAAAATGGCAATAGTGGTTATTTGTCAGTGTTTTCACCACAGGGTTAGGATCAACAGCCTCACAGAAGACAGAGATACCTCCATCTCAGTCTTCAAGATGCCATGGTGGTACACAGACAGGCGATAGACATCAGCCTTCCTTGTGGGAAACATTGATACAAGACATATGTAAAGAAAAACAATTTTTTTTTGGTTAAACTTCCAAGCATTTTACATTTCTAAGTTAATCTCTATAGCGAAATGGTATTGACACTGCAACTACAAATTAAAAGGTTGACAAAAAGGGTAATGGTTACCAGCAAGTTCCACTGAAAAACCATATAGAGCTACAAAGAGCTTTTTCCATGTGAATGAATGCAGCATTTCTACAAGAGGAATAGATTCAGCAAAACATAAGACCTACAGAAGAGAAAACACTGTCTTTTCTTTCCCTGTAAAGTTCTAAAACATCAGTGCTCTTTGCAGGAACTGTGCTCTGAGTTGAATTTAGGAAAAAAAAAGGAAGTAGGTGACTTATTAGAGAAGAAACAGGAACAGACAACTCCAGGAGGGATTTCAGAATGGCTTGCCTGAAAATAAGTCTCTTTGATCTTGTAAATGAATGGCAAAGTTCTTCAGCACTTCAGAAGAAGCAGTGTCAGCTTTACAGGGTTGTTTGCCTGTGTATAAATAAATGGGCTGCTTACTTGGGCAAGAGTACATGCTACCAAGCAAGGTCAGAAGAGGTGAGGAGTTACATCCAAATTGCAGCTTGACATGGCCAAGGAGCTGGGCACTTCATCACATTGCCCACTTTTGCTCATAATCCTTTGAGCAGGTCAGCCAAGGCTGTATCTGCTGAGGGAAAACAGAGACCATCACTGTTCACAGACACACAGGCAGTGAACTTTCAAAACACTCTCAGTTCTTAGGTCACTTTACCAATGCAAACTGGAAAAATAAAGGATAGAATTTGAACAGCATTTTGCATCATTAGGGTGCCAAGGCTTTTCACAAAGGACATTTTATTTTCCCAGGCAAACCCAAAAATCTCTTTCAACTCTGGGCTTGGCCACAATTCAGGCAAGTGATCCGAGCCTTGCTTGCACCTGAGGGGAGTTTTAAGGTTCTTTGCTGACACTAGGTCAGAGATATTTGTTTTCTCATAATGCTTTCAATTACATGGTATCTCTTGAGAAGGAGAATTGTAAAGCTCAAGGCTGCTGGAAGTTTCCTTTAAAAGGCTACAAAAACTAATTCTCTAATATCCTAACTGGAAAGAAGAGTTGGTAGAGCTATCTATGTGTGGCAGTACTACTACTGAACATTCACTTCCACTTGGAGCAAGAAAAAGTCAGACTGAAAGGCATCTGTGTAATTTCAAGTGACAGGGACAAATCCAAAAAACAATAGCAACTCGTCATAGGCAGAAGGTTATGTCTCCATTCTCTTTGAGGTTCTTTCTTTCCCTACAGCAAAACACCCAGGGAAGTAATTCACAGCATGGCAGCCAAGATGGTTCTCTGCAGAAATGCTAGATTTTCTACTCTGTTTGGGATTTCTGGGAATGAAAACTGATGGCAACAGGAGACTGAGAATGGATGAATACCAATACTGCAATCAGCTGTTAGTCAAGAACAAACACATTCTGACCTGTGTGAACAGCAGAAGAAAATCTCCTATCAGATGCTTCTTGATGCCATCCTTGTGATGAGGTACACAGCTCAGGAACCTGCATTGCCACTGCAGGAACAGCAAGTGGGGAGCTCTGACAGAACACATCTAATTCACAATTATTCTCCTGAATCTTTAAATCTATAACCTAGATCTGTGTTCCATGTGAAATCATACAGATCTTGCCAATAGCTCAATTGTTCCCTGTCCTTACAAATACCTGCTAGAATCTCAGGGAAGAAGAGGAATGCTTTGTTAAATAGATCCTTGATCCCACCTCTGGCCTGACAGCTTCAATGATGATAAATCTCAGCTGTGCCTTTCCTACCCCCCTCAGGGCTTTCCACGTGGCTTTTTTTTTTTCTTTTACTCTAAGCATCTTCACACCCATCACCAAAGAGTATGATTTCTGTCATTTAGATTTGGATGTGCCCTAATTTGCTCCATTACATGCAGCAAACACTGGAAGGAGTATGTCTCCTACACCATTGGAAAAGGGGCTCTGCAGTAAAGAAGAGCACAAGTCTTTCTTCCCTCAGTACTATTTCTGTAACAGACTCAGATTATTGACTCTGGTGATACAAAAATGTGTTATCTCAGTATCATACTGTCTCAGGATATATTCCTTCAAATATCTGAAAATGACTTCTCAGACCCCAAAGGGATATGTTATCAAAAAGCTGGGCAAAGACTCTCAGGCTTTCCATCATCTGTGCAAGGGAAAGAATTGACAAAAATAAGCTTTTTTTTTTTTTGTTTGCTCTGGAACAACAATTGATGCATTGCTATGCGGACTAGCAGAAGCAGCCAGAAAAGTCAACCTGACAAGAGTGCTATTAACAGCTTTGAGAAAGTCCCATGCCTTCTCTGGTACTGGGCTCTTCATACTGAATCATAAGAGAATATTACTAGCAAAACAGTTAACATTTATAGCATCCTTTTGCTGATCATTGTGAAGCTAAGATTTGCCTTCATATTACACTTTCACTTTTGTCATGGTGAATCTGAGCACCCCCTCTCAAGCTGCCTGAAGGAGCCCAGGTGTGCTCCCCTCAAGTCCAGGGTTTTCTCTCTGTCATTTGCTTTCCTCACATCCCCTTCACATCAGCCACCATTCAGACTGGCTCATTCCTGGCTTTATGCCCTGCTGGAGGAGTTTCTAGTCTCTAGTGCTCCCTAGGCATAGGGTAGCTGTGGTTCTGTGAGCAGCTGAGACACCTCTGCAGAAGCACCATTAGGATTAGTATGGCTCATGTTTGTAGTCATTATTGGGTTTAGGGGTGAGACTGGCCCTGCACTCTAGTGCTGGGTTGCACACCCGTGGTGCTGGACAGGGAGATGCATAACCCTGGCTGGAAGCAGCACGATTTACTGTTTGCCAAGGCAGAGAGCTTGCTGGCTACAAATCCTATTTTGCCCCTGCACTTTTTGATGTTTAAAACTGTATTCTCTAACAGAAAGGCTCAGCTTTCATGAAGTAAGGGCTTCAAATAATAATTTAATTTCACAAGCTCCTTTACATGGTAATGGCTATAAAGTTCCCCAGCTTTCACAGAGTCTTGTTTTTACCACTCAGTGCTGGGGCAAGTCACTGACCACAGAGCCAACCAGGGACCACTACAAGTGACTGCTACTTACATATGCATGGACATAAAAATTAAATTATTGTTTCAAAAGAGATAACAGCAAACTGCTGCAAGTAGTAGTACATACACGAAAATAGTACTTACTGGCTCCAGGCACTGAATGTCTTCAAATAGGCCCTGAATTCCAGGAAAACAGAAGGTATATTGCAGACGGGCATCACACTGCAGTGATGTATAGTTCAGATGACCTTAGGAAAAGGTAATACGTGCCTAAAGGTGAAAAACCCTCAGATATTGGTAGGAAATACATATTCATGGGGGAGCATTAAAAAGAGATTACTTACCTTATCCTTGTGGGAGTCCAGGCTGTTAACCAAAAGGTTGGTGGTTCGGCCCACCCAGGGACGCCAGGTGTCCCAGTCTGGGGTTCCTCCTCTGCCCCGAGATCACCCCAGAGGGACACGAAGGTGGTTCAAAACCTGGTTTTCCCCGAAGCCGCCGAAGAGAGACTGCCAGAGACAGTTTTCTCTTTTTCCAAGGACAGTTTATTGTTTCTTATCTCTGGGACACTTTGCCTGGCCAGCAGCGGTCTGCTCAGCCTGGCATCCATGGTGGAATCTCCCTGGTCAAGGCAGGGCTTATCTTATATAGTTAGTACTACGTATTACATGTTTACAAAATTTTACCAATACAATACAATTTTATTAAATGGTCCAGCCCTGACCCCAACCAATCCAAGAGGCCAACGTGTCACCCAACATGGATGACATGGAGAAGAAGGAGGAAAAGATGTCCACCCCCCAAATTCTCCATCTTGGCCACGTGTCCCTTATCATAAACATTCAAGAAAACCTATTTATCTACATTCTAACATTCTAATTTACACTCTACTCATCATTATTTTTCTGTGTCTCTTCTCTCAATGTGGGCAGATTCTCCCAAGGAGCCAAATCCAGCCCCTGCAGCTCCTGGGCAGCACTCAGGGGTCTCTGAGGGGTCTGCCAGGGGGGTTTTTGCACCCCCAAAGGAGCCAGGGAAAAACCCTGGACTCCCACATATCCTCAGTAGATAACCCCCACAGAATGAACTCCCACACCAACTGCTATATGAGAAAGTATTCAGAGCTCATCCCTAAGGCCAGCTTTTGTAGCTAAGCAAATTATCACATTGTAACAAACGCTGTAAACCATGGCTTAAATTAATATTGAGTAAGTGTACACAAAGGCATTCCTTCATTCCACCTTCACAAAGGTGATCAGCGTGAATCGCTTATCTTCGGGCTTCATCTTGAGATGCAGCACTCGAGCTGAGCGATGCCCCAGTGGTGATGGATTGCTGCCATCCTGTGGCAGGCACATGCATTTCAGACTGATTCTCACCTGACAGAAAACAGTGCTTTCAGGGGGTCCTTTTAGAAAGAAATAAACAGCATTATTCTTAAATGCCTCAGAAGGCAAGCAAGTCGTCTGTAACCTGAAATATTCAGATCTCAGAAAACTATGAGCCATTTCAGCAATTCTACTACAAATTACTCTCCGAAAATAAGGATCAGGTAAGAATGGGCTTATGTCACTTTTTTAGCTGGAGAGATACTGTAGCATTCAGTGGTCAGACTCCAGAAAGGATGTTAACCCTACCCCAGTTCTAACCCTAACCATTTCGGTCTGCTAGTTCCAGAATGGACAAAAAAAAAAAAAAAAAAGGATATCCCCGTTTCTTATGGCAACTGTGCTGGTGTCCTCAACTGGAAAAGCTGTCAGACAGCTCAAATAAGGGGAGCTCTCTGCCAAGATTGCATCCAAACTCAATACAAATAGAATGGTTCCTAACACTGAGTCCTAGGGGTATGTTTAGGAAGATGTGTGGCATAAACAAATCAGTGCATGACCAGTTGTTACTTTCTAAGATTCTGTTTCTCCCATCTTGTCCCCAGTTCTAGTATTTGGTGGGAGAGATTTTTCTATAACACAGCTTTGAGACCCAGGCACTTGGGAAAATGTGAGAACTTGCTGATTGACAGTAGTGGGCCCAGTACTGTTTAATTTGTTCATCAATGACCTGGATGAAGGAGCAGATGCCTCCAGCAAATTCACTGACAACACAAAGCTGGGAGGAGTGGCCAATGCTACAGAGTGCTGTGCAGCCCTGCAGAAGGACCTGGAGAGGCTGGGCAGGGAGGAACCTTCTGAAATTCAGCCAAGGGAAGTGCAGGGCTCTGCATTGGGAGAGGAAGAACTGCCTGCACCTGCACAGGCTGGGGGCTGACCTGCTGGAAAGCAGCTCTGTGGAGAGGGACCTGGGGGTCCTGGTGGACAGCAAGCCATCCATGAGCCAGCAGTGTGTCCTTGTGGCCAATGGAATCCTTAGGAAGAGCATTGCCAGCAGCTCAAGGGAGGTGACCCTGCCCCTCTGCCCAGCCCTGGTGAGGCACATCTGGAGTGCTGAGTCCAGTTCTGGGCCCCTCAGGACAAGAGACACATGGAGCTGCTGCAGGGGCTCCAGGGGAGGGTAACACAGATGATGGAGGCACTGGAGCATCTCTCTCAAAAAGGAAAGGCTGGGGGAGCTGGGGCTGTTCAGCCTCCAGAAGAGGCACTGAGAGGGGAGCTCATCAATGTCTGTGAGTATCTGCAGGGAGGTGCCAGGAGGATGGAGCCAGGCTCTGCTCTGTGGTGCCAAGCAACAGGACAGGAGGCAATGGCTGAAACTGATGCACAGGAAGCTCCACCTGAACATGAGGAAAATCTTCTTTACTGTGTGGGTGACTGAGCACTGGAACAGTTTGCCCAGAGAGGCTGTGGTCTCCCGACTGCAGACATTCCAGAACTGTGTGGACACAATCCTGTGTAATGTGCTGTAGGATGATGACCCTGGTATCCAAGTTTTATACACTATAAAGGAAAAAAAGGAGGAAAAAATGCAGCAGCAAAATATAGTAACTAGATCTCCTGGTTCATATAGTTTCTTTATGAATTAGTTTTAGGACTGAACAGTGATCACCTAATCCAGACAATCATTGCTGGTCAAGATATTCAAACAAAACAGACAATTCCTGAGGTAGGTCCTGGTCAAAAGGATGTTAGCAAAGGGACAAGACATTTCATTTCACCAGTTCATTCCACCAGGACAAACTACTTTAACACATTCTTTCTGGTTCCTCAGGTGTAAAAAACTTTGTAGGGAAGGCAACTAGCACTTCTCCATCATTAGATGGCCCCTATGAAATGCTCCAACCACACTTCTACCTGCAAAATTGTAGATATCTTAAAAATAATTTGTATTCTTTGCATTAAGACAGGTAGATTGCCTGTATCATTCAGAGTGCTTCTGTTTATGGTTAAATTAAACACAGCTGGGTCCACAAGAAAAGCAGAACACCAAATACACACAATGTGACTCAAGATCCATTTTGTTCTGGGATTCCATATTTTTCTGTATGACAGTCTTAGTGGTTTCTGGAGTGTCTTTATATCCAGAGGTAACATGGGAGAATCATGAGTTTCAAAAATCAGGATTAGTATCTGACTCAAATAATAATTCTACCATTGCCCAAAAGAAAGATACGCTTCAGAATGACATGAGGAGTCAGTAGGTTTGGATCCATCAGAACCAGGAGCACTCCACTAGAAAGCTTTGCCAGTGAGGCTGCTGCTGTCCATTCTCTATGGCTGCCAGAGCTGGAGAAGCAGGCTTCCTGCTGCACAGGCTCTGCACCACCAGCTCCATGAGCTGAAACCCAGACCATAAATTTGGAAATGTCCCTTTGGAAATGAGGCAGCTGCTGTGAAAGGTACTGTGCAGATACACACTTGATTATCAATACTGCTGCTGCTGCCAAGCACGCAGGGTGCCATTTCTGGTCTGGCTGTGGTTCCTCAGTGACAAGCACACATAGAGAATCCCAAGGTAATCCACTCTGGAAGCAACAATGAAGTGAACAGCTACAGTACTACTCCAAGTTAAAGGCCACAATTACCTGGCACAGCCAACATCAGATCTTCTTTATCACCAATTCCCTACACCAGCTGAATCCAGCTACATCATTATCTATCACCAGAAGGGAACTCATGTTGTTTTCAAATTCTTCCCTTAACCAAAACCCAAAATTTTAGGACTCTTGACTACCTATGACATCCTGTCCAGACAGACTGACTCCAAATTTTAACTCTGTTCATGAAGCGAATAAACTTGAAACGAAACAGCTGAAACACATAGAAGTTTTAGATAAAAACAAACAAACAAATTAAGTACAAACAAATTGATACAAATAAATTAAGTACCTTAGAATTCAAGGACTTTAGGGCAACTTCACTTCCAGGACTCTTCATATAAAAAAATGGAGTGGATTTTCATGAATTCTCTGCTAAGGTCTGTCAGTTGTTTTTGGGTGGCCATTTACAACTGTCACATGCTAAAACTAAAAAGAAGAATGAAATCTATCTCCCTGAAAGAATGCAAGATTTAATAATGGATCTGGAAGAAAATAACATGCATAGCAGAAAATACAAAGTACATAGAAGTCATCAGAAAAGCAGATTTGCATGGTTCTTTTTATTCAAATGTTTTGAGATCTGGTTTTTTGTATGTACATATATAGGTATACATATAATACTTGCCACATTTGGCAGCTGTTGTTTAATGCATACAAGGTAAACAGGTACTTTTCATAATGAAATCTTGTTTAGTCTGATGAGAGGCATGAAATTCCCAAGCAGATGCTTAGCCCACTAAAGATGTTTCCAGTTTCATTAATTTTAGTAGTTTGTCCGTTTAAGTCAACCAAGACTTTTTACAAGTAACAAACTTTGACAGAAGTTTTTTTGTTGTTGCCTTTTTTTTCCTTTTTACTCTTCTCTTAGTTGTTTTGTTTTGTTCCATCTTGTCACTTCAAGCCTCATTAGGAGACCTCTGAATAATCTCTCACAGAGACATGGTGGGTTTCACATATGCACCTTTTTTAAAATAAAGCAGGGTTATCCCCTTTGTCCATTTCCAGGCATCAACAGTCAACATCAAGAATTTCCACAAAAAAAGCATGCCATGATGAATTTATAACACACCAGCTACAGAAATAAATGGCTGCCATCTTTTTAGAGAAACCACAAATTAATTAAAATAAAGCAACAAAAAAACTTCTTCACATATGCCACACTTATGGAGAGGATCTATTTATTCCTGAGCAGGCTGGCAAGTATCCATTGGTGGTCAAGTGGGAGAGAGGGAGGAGAAAAAAATTCTAAGCTGAAAAAGGCACAAAAGACAAAAATATTGAGGCCTTTAGAAAAAAAACAAACCCAAAAACATGAGAACTATCTTTAAACCATGTTGTTTTAACTGATTAAAACAGTATTTGGTGATGATAATAAAGCTGAACATTAAAGATGATGCAAGGTATTCAGGATCAAATTTCTCTTTAACTAACAAAACCCTGAAGACTTTAGATGGAAAAAACTGAATAAAATATGTTTATCTCTTTAGAACCTCATTTTCCAATGCCTTTATATATTCAGTATATACATCTGGATGAAGAACCAATAGGAATTCAGCTTAGAAAAAGGTGGGGTTTTTTGGTGTTTTTTGTTTTGTTTTTTTAAATTAAATTAAACTCCTTGCATTTAAATCTCATCTTTTAGACCAGCAAAATTACAAGTACTTAAAATTGAGATTATGGGATACATTTCTTTTACAGGATTTGTAATATACATTCTCTTCTGTTTGAATGGAGGTGCATCATTGCAGAGGAGACAGTGCACACAATTTACAAGAGATATTTGTAGTAAAATTCAGAGATACACAACAACAAGCATCTCAATATAATACTAACTTGGAAGCCAGGTGCAAGTTTTTCAAACTGTACATGTATTTTAAAAGATACTGCCTTCTAAAATGTTTATATATTGAAGCATTTTGATTAAGACCAAACATCTTTCAAAACTGGTAAAATTATAGCAGCAACATGGGAGAATATCTAAGCCACATGAACACTATTAATTAATATAAAACCAAACATGAAATATTACATTAGTCAGATGTTTGTATTGATACCAAAAAACAAGTAACACACAATTACTTATTTCAAACCAAGAAATCTGGATTTGTTCATCTATGAACAAATCTTTTGTATTGTTCAAAGTTACCATTTACAAAGCAGTGTTGATTGCTGACTTTCACAATCACCTTCCTGGGGTGTCCTGGAGAACTCACTTGAATCTTAAATTCCAAGTCTGACTAAGATAATTTTTTCATCTTTGTTTAGAAACTAAGGATTCTTTTAAATATGGATTCCTTAAAATGAGGCTTATTTTATTTACACTATTCAAAGTTTACCTTTCCTTCCAACAACAAAATGTGTAGGAGGATTTACTACATGCTATACAATGTAAAAATAGACTTTAAAAAGCCAGAACAATGCAAGTAAAACTGTACAATGCTTGTTCCCTGCTCCAGTTCATTGCACTATTAAGTTAAACTGGATGAGCTGTCATGCCCAGATGACTTACTGTAGGATCAGAAAATCCACACACATAGAGGAGGTAAATGAATACTGCTTTAGGTATAGTGTCAAATGAAAAAATACTATGAGTTATATTCAAGGAAAGCTTCTCATCACAGAAAGGAGCATGGCTAATTCTGAAAGGCAGCCCTCTTCATGTAGGACACAGAACTGCAAAAAAACCACAAATACACATTGATAAATAGTAGTGAAGTTGGTCTGCATAAAAATGTAATATATATACTAAAATATTTAAATTTTGGATTCTACCCTATTAGTAACACAGTAAAATCTAGTAAATAACTGAAACTGGCAATTAAATTTTCAGCCTCTCTCAAAAGGTAGTGAAGTGACACAACCCACTATCTTTAACTAGTATTATCCAGAAATGAGTTAACTAAAGGTCATGTCTTAAATAGTGCTTTTAAAAGTGTTATATCAGAAAACAGAACATTAAGTAACAGGTGACGCATGCAGTTATATTTAAAAAATGTGCACTGACAATTTGAGATTCTAACTCTACTTTCTAATTCTGGTACGTGTACTAGAATCACACAGTGGCAAGATAAGACATGTCCTTCATGTGTTTCTCATTCCTGTTTCAATGTAAGACACAAACCTCAGAGCAATCCAGCTTTCAAATCAATGCTAGCACAACACAAAAGCAAATAAAGAAGTCAGGTGTAACAATAAAACAAAGAGTTTAAAGGCAAGAAAATAAATGTTCTTATTATCTGAAATACTTGCATAATTTAAAAATAGAACAAGGTGCAAATTCTTCCATCATTAAAACATAAAAAATTGTAGGTTTTTACTTGAAAGTGTAGGTACCAAATAGCAAGGAGAAATATGGGCAAAATTATTCTGCTTTCACGACATCTGCATTCAGAAAAATGAAGAAAACCATACTAGACACTTCATGCATTTTACTAACTAGTAATGTATAGCATATTATTTTTAGCCCTCTATTTTTGTCACAATTACTGTTTGAGAACAATTGGAAAAGAACACAAAGCTTAGCATTAAATAAATCTTATAAAGTTTACTGTTATAACACATCTGATTTCAAAGGCAATAATTTCAGACATAAGTACGTACTTATATATTTTATGTAATAGTTATGTAAAATTATTCTTGTACACAAAGCTAAATTTTCACATTTTGTAAAAACTGCAAGTAAAAAAGTAGTAATCTTGAAAAAATGTGTCCAGAAGGGATAGCAGACAACCTACCCTAATACTTAGTTCTGGGTATACAGTGGGTTAACATTACATATATATCACTGATTTGTTCTGAAAGTAGCTAAATTAAAGAATTCTTGCTTCCAGATTTTGTCAGTTATTCCCTACTACCAATAAAACAAGTGAATTCCCCTTCCCACAATGCTGTCCTCAGCTTCTACTTTAAATCTGCTGTGTACTCTATCCCAGCAAGCCCTACCCATGTCCTCATGCCCCCAGACAAACAGGAGCCCCTGTATGGGCATTCAAGAAGGTGAATACATCAGATCCAAGGAGATGCTGGCTTTTCAAGGCAACAGCCATCAGCTCAATGCACACGGCTGTTTCAGTCCTTCTCCTACCTAGATGCTGTTTCCTACAGTATTTCTGTTACTCCACAACACCTGCTTCTGTCTTGTGGGGTTGAAATTGGCAATTATTATTTGTGAGATCGAAAAGACGAACAACTGAACAGAGGCATTTTCTTCAGAAAGCAACCTAAACTTGCAAACTGCAAAGATTACAGATGCAACTACGCTACATATAATATACACAATACTAATAACACAAGTATTAATTTTTATAATATATATAAAGTACTATTTGCATTATTGTACTTGGCAAATTAATCATTATGCAGAAAGTCATTACATTATATGCACAAGAAGAAAGACTCAAAGCTTAAAAAGAAAGTAAATACTCAATGAGCACTGTCCATACAAACACTGTCATCAAAGGATATGATTCCTATTACTGTTGCAACACCTAAACCCAATGCAGCTGGAAGGTATGACACAAATATTTCCATCTGCTTTACAGCTTAACTTGTGAACAAAAAACTTAGCTTATTTAGGCCTTTCAATGGACATAAGCACTGTGTTTTCAAATCACATTGTATTAGTTCAACCATCTAAAAAGGCCAATAGAAAGATGAGAACAAATAGCATTTAAATACTGTGACCTTACTAAGCTGCTAGCCTCAGTCCAGAAGTGTGTTTTCTAAGATAAAGAATTTCAGTCTTGGTTTGGTATTTCTTTCCCTGTCAGTAAACTCATTACCCTTCCCTTTTTCAAATCCCAGTTTCTCCTTCATGACTCCTAGTGATAAAATATTATAATAATGATATTGATATATTAAAATACATTCAGAAAAAAAATTAAGGACAATTATAAATGCTGATCAATTTCATTACACCATCTATTTTAAGTCTAAATCTATAAAATATGCTAGTGGGAGAAGAACAAGAATCATTTGCAAAGCAAATCACTATTTCTTTTTCATTATTGTTGCATTCAGGGTAGAAATGGACTGAAAAGTGAAAACAAACAGAACCTCACAAAAGGAAAAATATCTCCTTGAAAATAATGGCTGCAATAAGAACACCAGGAATAAGAGAAGATAAGTTGCTACAATGTATCAGACTCTTCACAGGGTATGTACTTAGTCTGGCTTCGGGATACTTACCTTTCAGGACATACTCCTTAGAGAAAAGATCCAGGGGAGAGCTAAGTGACCCCTGGAAAGAGGGACTTAAGCATGACAAGGAAAATGATGACATTTTAATCATTTGGGGGGACACAAGGGGGCAGTATAAATTGGGGAAAGAAGATGCTTGAAAGAAAGCAAGCATCAGAAATAATTTCAAAACTAATAATCTTACTAAGAAATGCATATAGAGGTGGTTTTATCCCCTAACATGAAAAGCATTGAGTTCTTCTTTTTAACTTCTTTATTACACTGGATTTGCACACACCATGTTTTGAGGATTTCTACTTCCAACATTTCAGTAGGATTAGCTGGTTATGAAAAAAAAAAATCCAAGAATGATCCATGGTAGCACAGAAGGTCAATAGCAGATCTGTCTGCAAAACTGTCCTTCAAGTTCCAGCTCTTGTCCAAACAACTTTACTCAATCATTATTAAATCAAAATAGTGAGTATTAGACAGCACAAACAGAGGAGCTCTCTGTATGTCTCTGTATGTCTTCCTACGTGATCCAAACTTCAGAATTATTGGGCATTTAGTTCAAGTTATCCAAGATAACACAGAATTTGTGAATTCTACAAGACACACTGGAATTCAGAGAAAATACAAACTTATTTCACTATCCTCAGAATACCAGTTATGTGGTAAGATTTCATGTTACATCAACAATTATGTTCAATCTTTTGGTATGGTTCCATTCATCTTTCCATGTTCACAGCATTCTTCTATTTGTTACTTTATATTGTACTAACAATACTTTGGCAATAATCTTTTCCTGACATTTTTACTTCAGTTCTTGCTTCTGAACAATTTTAGTAACTTCTCAAGACTTTTCAACAGTGACCATTAATATCTGAGAAGTCTACTAATAATTTTGCTGACACCTATAAAATCCACATAGGACTGCATACCAGAGAATAGCAAGACAGTGCTGCTCAAAAAAAAAATCAAAAGCATGTTTGTAAGATTTTTTTTCTGCTCTATAAAACAGAATATAAAGTTTGAGAAAAGGTTTTACCACTGTGCAGCCAGTTACCAAACTGGATTTCCCATAAAGCTGCACATACCTAATTCACATGTAATTTACTGTGTGCTTTTCTGGTTGCAAGATTGGAAAAAAATGTTCCTCAAAGGAACATGCAGTTAACAGATTTTAACAGAACCCAGAACCTTTGGTGATATAATTCACACATTTCAAAATTTCATTTCTTGATTAAAGCTTAAGAAAAAGCAATAAAATCTATTCAGTGTAAAATGAATACAATTACCACTATACCATATGGAGTTCAGTACTTCTTTCAGAAAACAAATTTAAACCCTAAATCTTCTTAAAGATTTTTACCTTGCCAAGACATTTTAAATCTTTACAGTGAAGAGAGTAGAATCCTCAAAAAGTAGGTCACTCCTTCTATTTTGGAATTTAAGAAACAGGTTAGAATTTCAGGCATTAAAGCTCAGCTGAAAGTTGACTTAAATGCTTGTGAAGAATTAAAACCAATCTTCTCTTAACAAGCTATAATGTCCAGATAATAGACTGGTGGCTGGGAGTATTTTGTGTCATAAAAGCCTTGCAGGAGTTTCAGGCCAGATTATTTTTTTTTTTTTTTGCAGAAAAAGAGCAATAAGTTACAACTTCAGTAACAACTGGAAGACTTTGCCTGTGCCACAGAACAAATCTACAGTACAAGGTAACACTGCTAGCTGAGTTGTAAATATTTAACATAATGCCAACACAGCATATGAAGCTTAATTAAGGCTATACTGAAAGTAAGAGTAAAAGGAAGAGTTACTTAAAAGGAAGAGATACTAAAAGGAAGAGTTCTGTGCTCATTAGCTGTGCCACAATTCAGAGCTCACAACTGTCTGCCACTGAGCACACAAACCCACACGGGGTGAAGAAAGGTTCTGTTCACTAAGGAAGTAGTGGGTAGGAGAAATTGTCTTTTCCTTTCACCAGGAGTGATGTGACTGATTACTCTTCAAGTTCCTACAATTTGTGTTTCACAACTTTAAGATAACAGTGTTTGCATATGATGGATGATCTGTTTGATCCAAGACACTCAATGCACAATGCTTTTGCAATTGTTGCATCTCCCCAGTAGAACATCCTTGGTGATTTTTAAGTAATGAACATACAAGAGGCAGTAAGAAACTTCAGCTCAAGCTTCCTAGATCATCCTCTCATATGTTCAGATAATCTACTTCTACAAGCCTTCTTTGCTTTCAAAAAAGATTTCTCCACTTCCCTAAGCTGCCAGTTTCTTCTCAATATCTGAAAGTTCTTCTGCATAGCTACATCTAAAAATAAAAGCAGACACTGTGAAATCCACTTTAACTCACTGCCAGATGTATTATGAAGAGCAAACAGTTTTAATTACTGCCAACAGTACATCCTCCTGGGTCAAATATTCTGCTTCTCAAAACTACAGTTTAGTGCCATCAACACTAAAAAGCCCTGACTGTGATCCTACATGGCTCACAGGCAAACACATCTGTCTAATTTAGGAAAATTTTTTAGAAAGAAATGGAAAAATCAAAGGAATCAACTGAAGGGATCTCTGCATTCTTATTGTATGTGGCAGTTCTTCAACCCTACACAAAACTTAGAAATTTATCTCTTTCATCAAGAAGTCTGTTGGAGCTTCCAGAATATTGAATGTCTTTTTTCAGATTTTCTGAAGTGATTGCATCTACAACTTAAACACGTAGTACTTCCAAATATCTGTGATATGAGATTATGAGTGACTGTAAGTTTGTGTAAGAAATCCAAAAACCTTTAAAAATTCTATGGAGTGAGCTAAGTCAAAAGAAAGTATATTTGAAAAAAAAATGAGACTTGGAATGCATGATATCAAAAAAAGAGAAAAAACTTTTGTAGCCTGTGAAAAGTAAAATATTATAAACATTTTGGTGACAAACAAAATGGAATCCAGCATCCTTCTGTACAGATATTTGTTCAGATCTCGGGAGTTTGATGCATTTGCTACATTTTGAACACTTTGTACACTTGAAAATTTGCCAAGAATTCATATGCCAAGAATAAGTAAGAACATAAGCAGTAGCAAGATCTAGGTAAAAATGAAGTCAGATGAAAAACATTTGAAAATAATTTAACAACCTGGAAACTACCTGAAACAACTCCTTAAAGCTAAGGCAAACAGTATTTTTCAGTATCTGACATTCTTTAAACACAAATGTGTAAGACTGGAAAATAAATGACTCATACAAAAACTTTCAGAACAATACCTGAAGAAGGTATAAAAAATAAATACTAAATAAATACTTTTTATTATTGATCAGAAGGTAACACTTGAAATGAAGCTATAAAACACCTGGCATAGCAAATACATTATCTCCATAGGCAGTTTGAGTTACAAAAACTGAATAAACTGTACAATGGAAGATTCTAACTATACCCATTTTCACTTCATAAGCTAGACACCTTTGTTCCTGCTGCTGTCATTCAGCAGTTTGCTGTATTTTACTAACACTAACAAAATAAACGTGTTTTATTTATGAACTGTATGCTCAGAATGCTTGGACAAAACAGAACAAATGAGAGCTCTGACTGAAAGGCAACAAAATTCATGAATGCAGTAGGATCACTATTTTCAAATACAAGTTATACGTAAATTAAGTTAATTTAGAATCAAATAAAATGCCTGCTGAGAAGCATACTCACCCTTTAAAATATAGTCTGTTAACAAACTTGGCACTTTCTCGCTATCCTCTTTCATGGCATGCAGAACTAAAGTATGAAAAAAAATCAGATATTTAGTCATGAATTTATCACAACACTTAAATACCTTGGAGCAGTTCCAACTTCTCATAGAGATACTACTACGAGATGTAAGAAATCTCTTAACTGAAAGATGAGAAGATACAATGAGACATCACATCCTCTCCACCTTTCACTTGTGATGCAAAGAGTCCTAATTCATGTGGTTAATATTGCAGTAAAATGCCATCAGTCATAACAACAACTACAAGCACCTCTTCCCTATAAAAAATTCTCACCACAAGAAAGTCAAGATATCTAAAACTAAAGTATGCTAACAACTATTGATGGGCTGGAAATCTCAGGACACAAAAGTATGCTCCATTACTTAATATCTTTGATCGTTACCTCAAGTAATGGAAAAATGCTGTGAATGATTCTCTTTAAATATTATTGGTGCATTTTTCCCCCTCCCTGAAACTGTGATTGTTATCTGCTGTAGGTTTGAAAAATCTTAACTCCGTGACTGAATTTGGCACTAACTTACAATAATGCAGAAATGCCATTCTGTGACATATATGAGTAGATCATGTCCATCTTGTCTATTTCTGAAGAAGGGAAACACATGAACAAGCTTGACTGGATACATACAAACCTGTCCATCACTACATAAAGAAAAACAATGACTATACTTTATAAAGTGCTCAGGACATGACTGAAAGAAGCAAAATTCTACTGAAAACCAGTATTTAATAAACTCCAGATTCCTCATATGAGACTCTAAGCTCAAATTATAGCAAGTGTTCTATTTCAATTTTTGCATTGAAATAAGACATTAGTGTTAATAACTATGGAGTAATATTGAAAGAAAGAAAATTGAAAGAAAAAACCAACGGAACAACCCTAAACACCTGCTTTACTGCCTGCCTTAACAGCAGAGACAGTGAGTCACAAATCTGCAACTGACTCACAGGATCAAGTTCCAACCAGCCCACAGAAATCAATACTGTTAATACTCTTTACAATGCATTTGTGCAAGACATTTTTTTAATAAACCACTGAACAAAATGTTTTCAAGAGGTTTTAACTTGCGCTTCATAGTGTCAAGTCAAATTTAAATAGGGCAAGAGAATAAAATTTCATTGCAAGAGTAAACATTAAATGAGAAATCCTTTGTTACAAAGTAGGGACAAATTAACACCTAAGGCTTCCTACTGTAGAAAAATAAAGGCATCTTTAATTCCTACTTAAACATTTCATTTACTCTAGAATTTACATAATATTTATTTTCTCTTTCAAGGAAACAACCAGTGAGCCCTTTACAACCCCTCAGCCACCTGTGGAATCACAGAACTTCTGCTGAAAATCACCTTAAAGACATTGAGATTCTGCACTGAGATCTGATCAAATGGATTGATGCACCCTACCACTTATTTTTAAACTGTTCCTATAAACATCCCATGAAGGAAATGCTATTGACTCCTAGAGATGCTGTTGTATTAAACCACCTTAATAAGTAATTTTAAAAAAATACAACCTTGATTTCTTGCAAATTAGAATTTAAAAAAAGCCCAATAAAATCAAACAACTACAAGACTTAGAACTTATAATATTACTGAGGACCTGGCCTAAAAAGGTGTGAAGAATGAGGAATTCAAAGCATTAGCAAAACTCTGTTTGGTTTGGAATTCCTAATTATTAAAATTTATTAACAACAAAAGCCCCCCCATCAAAACCACGGAGAGAAGCAGGCTAGTTTAAAGGCAACCAAGTGCAATCATTATAAGTATCTTGACATCCACTCCATTTTGTCAGGCATTACAATATCATCAATAAAGCACAGCAAATGTAAACAAGCAGGGATATTTCAGGCACTGTAAGACCAAACTGCATGATATGCAGCCAACATCAAAAGGTGGGAATATTTACTTCCTGATACATGCAGGTTTCTGGCCTTCAGGATTTCAGACAGCAGCTAGGAAACAAACCTAACATGAAGGCTCAGAAAACAAGCTGGCCAAAATTTATGGTTAAAATCATGCATCTTTATATACATGCCCTAGGGTAAGGGGGAAGAGAGAACTGGAAGGATTGATTGGCTTTGAGCAGCCACAACTGGAAATACAATGGGGAAAGGATCAGGGGAATTTCATATACTCACTTTTGGTTAATGTTTGAAGATCTTCAACAGATGGGGGTCCATTTTTCTTCTCATAAGGAATGACGGTTGTTAAGTACTGTCAAATGAAAAACAGAGTTACTTGACAGTCCTTTCATGCAACTTTGCTGTTTGCATTTTATTTTGTAAAAATTGTAGCAATTGAAATTGCTAGGCACAAATAATCATATTTCAGAATAGACTAAGATTCTACCTTTCTATCTTAGAGCTTTTTTATTAGAAAACAAGTGGTTTGTTTTTTTTTTTTCCAAATTATGTGGCCACTAGAAGTCATGCAGCTAACTGTCCTCTCTGCAAAGAAAATGATGCTGCCCCACAGTTAGGTGAAAATTGAAACAGATGGCTTTCACCTTCTGCTACTATACACTTCCAAACATAAAGAACAAGCCAAGCCTAATGAAACATAATACCCTGGAATAAGGAATTTGATCTAAATTATCAGTTTTAATAGTTGAATGTGCTAACATATAGTTTCAAACCAACTAGTTTTTAATTCTATTTATTGAAATCTTTAATTCTTGTCTGCTTTAGAAAAAAAACCAACCAACCAAAAAAAAAAAAAAAAAAAACCACTACAAAACTTCTTCAGTCTTTCAAGATTTTCATACTTGCTGTGCAGCAAAGATTAGTTTTCAAACTCTTGATGTAACCCTGTTGGTCTTTATTACATGCATTTTAGGTGACATCTTACTCTGCAGCCTATATGAATGCATACTCTCCTTAGAGGTCTGAATTTCAAACATACTGAAACAGCTGAAATTTTCCCCAATGCAAAAGCTTGTTAAAATTTCCCTCAAGTCAATTTTTAAGAATTAAACAGGAACTTGATGCTGGTTTTACAGCTACAAGGCAGTAGGCGAAGTAACCCTCGATGTCTCATTCAGCTTCATATCTACCTGGTTCTCCAGGCAACAAGCAGGAAGTTACAAACAAGGTACAAGGTCTCCCCCTCTCCTTGGTAACAGCCCTTCAGTGAGAGTCAAGCCTAACTCAGCCTAGGGTGAAGAGCTGCACTTTGCAGGAGGAGGCTGAGGGCTGCCACATGCAGCTACCACTGCCATATTTGTAGTAGGATCACGCACCTCATGCCCAGCCACATCATCTGCCTAAAAGCCAAACAGACTCAGTTCAGTGGCATTTAACCAACTGTACCAATCGTCCAGGTGGTACTGACACTCCCCCAAAATCTTCTGCAAACACAGCATGCTTGCTTTTCTCTCTCCCTTTTCTTCTGGCATTTTCTCATGTCCACTTGGCACAGCAGCGAAAAGTATGCAATGCTTCTCAGGAAACAATCAATTTTCAATTTCTTTTCCAGGAGATGTAACCAACAAGTATCACCAAGAGAACTGTGCTCTTAATAAAATTACCAGAATCGATAGCTAGACATAAGGCTGCTGAACCTGCCAATGGCAGAGATGAAAGGGGATCTACTAACACAAAAATCAGATTTCTGACTGTCTTTCATAGCCTTCAGAACTACATGGCATTATGCCCTTTACCTAGACAATAAAATACTAGGATATATCATTGTACCAAATATCAACTAACCCTGCTTCCCTTCTCCTGTAAATTTCACCTTCCATTTTTCTTCTCTAACAGTAGCAATTAAGAATAAAAAAAGGAATTTCTTAGTTTCAAGAAACACTTTCCTTTTACTCATCAAATTTGCAGCCATAACAATCAGGCTCTATAATAACACTCTAAAAATATTTCCTGAACTGCTGTGTGAAGGATAACATATTAAGAAAAGAATGGAGTGACTGAAGTGTAGCTTACTGACAAGATCACGTGTTAAATCTACTGTGACCTCTAAGTTTTTGAAGCAGATTTGATGACATGATAAAGCAGAAATTACCACTGCAATTTTTCACCACCTATGTAAAGTGTTTGATAAGCCTGAAAATCAAAATGAAGATTACTCTCTTGAATTTTCTTTTGGAAATACAATCACAGAAAGAACTACCAACACTCAGAAAGAAGTACCAACATTTCAATTTTTTTTTTTTTTTTTTTTTTAACTACATTATCAGATAGGAACAGGGAGTTCCCACTGGAAGTTTCTCTTTACATGCTGAAAATCTCTTAAGTAATTTTTACTTATGGCACAAACACATGCACAGAAAATGGGATGTACCCACTATAGAGGATGGTAAATACTATTAAAATTAAGAAATGGTAAAGAGCTCTGAAGTAACTGTACAAACTTGTCAAATTTTTTCACATTGTAACCTTCTATGTAGGAACTTCTAGCTTCCAAGGCACACAAAAAACTGTCTGTCCTTGCATTTTTTTAATCACAATCCCAGATTTCTAACTATCTCTCCCCTGTTAGCAGAAAACACCTGAACATGAGCTTATAATGACATCCTGGAAAAAACTCTCACATTTATATTGTGAGAGCAGCATTAAGAAACTGAGGATTTGATAACTGTTCAATTTTGCAACTTGTTGCATAAGAAGATCACACTAGTATCTCAAAAGCAGGGCCAGGGCTTGGTAATGAGACAAAAAGTCCTAATCAAACAAAAGCCTCCCAAAGAGAAATCAAAAGCCATAGAAAAATGGATTTCCAGGCATAAATCATAAGAGAGCTGGTATCTTTTCTACCTTTCTATCCTATACTTAATCTTAAATTCAGATTACTTCTATCATTTGCTTTAAGATAAAGGAAGGGGAATAAAAACCCCCATAACCATAAGGATATAGAAAAAGATAAATCAGGACAAAACTATGATCAACATGAAGAATAACTTCAGTAATTACCTCAAAAATGACTGAGTTATTCAATCACTGTTTTTTTAACATGTGATTATGCAACTTATGTCTACATATGAGGCAGTGACAGTCTTTTAAGCAAAGGTATGATGGGGTGGCATGTCTAAATAAGCTCACCTTATGAAAATATGGGATATTTAAAATACCTAAAGTACAGGTAAAAACTGCAGTAATTTATGGTAATGACAGCCAAGAAAAAAAACAAAACAGCACACAGGTACAGCTTCACTAGTGCTGTGATAATGCAGAGTGATAAAAACTCTTGTTAGATAAGCTGTTTGCATGTGCTCAAGATCCCCAAAGCTGAGGACAAACAAATAACCAGATCAATGTATTCATAAAATCTCATACATATACCTTGCCTGAGAAGTAAGCAAGTCTGATTTCTAGCCTCAGGATTGCAGAATGACTTGAGAGGAATCATTTTACCTCCCAAACTCCTCTGCAGGATACAACACTCATCTTCAAGACAAAAGCCTAATCAGCCTTGACTTCTAAACTACCAGTAAATTTATTGCCTCAATGGACTCCTCACCAGGGGAAAAAATAACTCTTAATGGACTCCTCTGACAAAAATCACAAAAAATCACATTAAATAACATGAAATACCAGTATTTTGTAGTGTGCTAAAAGACTAAACAACAGCATAAGCAGATTACTAAAATTCAGACTGCAGTTAATAAAATACACACTACAGATCTGAAACAGCTGGCAACTTATTACTTTGAAATAAAGCATAAGAATCTTGCTTCCAGGGCACACACAACATGTATATGATGCCCAGTGAAGCTCTCTGCTCTACATTTCAATGTTTAAATAGCCAACCAAAAGATACAAACTTGCCTATAGATTGTGTATTTTATATTGCTAATCTGCACAGCAGGTATTTGGCTACTTTTAAGTCAAAAGATAATACAGTCTATACATTTCCAGATGCTACTCTGTTTCCAAATGTATCAGCTCTGAACATTTGAAGCCTTTTTTCATTATGCAAGTTCCTAATGCAGAAGGCTGAAACACTACATCTAACCTGATACACACATTCTTTGACTGGTTATTAGATGCTAACAGACATGCAGTGTATCTAAAGCATGCATTACGCTAAAACAGACTTTTAGTCTGGGGTAAGAAATATGGGTTATTAGCTCAGTGCATCAGGGTATCAAGTCTTGAATCTCTTGAGCTGCTGAGGAGAGAAAGAGACTGCAGGTGATCAGAAATGTGAGGTAGGAAAGGAGCAGAGATTCCAACATTTTATCGTGGTTTTTCCTGTCTCAGCATTTATCTTCAGCTACTGTCAATTTCAAGATCTCAGCTCCTACCAAAAGTGCAGGAAAGAATGAGAAAAAAGGGAGAAGAAAGCCCAGCACCTGTTTCTCTCCACTCGAGTTTCCAAACGTGTGGCGGAAGCCATTCTGTATGACATTTGAGATCCCTTCCATGCTGAAGCGCTAAAAGTAGTGAAAACACAGCAGAAAGAAAAAAAAAGGGACAGAGAAAAGTTCAGAAGACTATTAATCAGCATTTATCAAGACTATGAAAGACAAATGGCAAAGACAAGCTCCAAGTTGTATTTCAGCACATTTCTATTTCTACACTCACCTGCTTTATATTTTTAATAATTTAATTTATAATTTTTCATTTATAATTTAATTTAATTATAATGGCAGTTAAGCAGTATTTCTACACCAAAATTTACTCAAACAAAATCTTCACGCTGCAGACCTGATAATTGAGACCTGCCTTTTATGGCTGTTTCATTTAGAAACATAAAAACCAGCATTTTTCAAAGTTCAGCTCACAGTAAAATCCCCTCTAACATTTGTGTTTGAACAATGTATGTTTAGAGACACTACTGACACCAACTTTTCAGATTTTAAGAATGTATTTTCTAGAAACACTGTTCAGAGGTTGTAATTTTCAGCTCCACTTCCTTAAAACTTTATACTTTCACGCTTCCTTTTCCATGATTGAAGCAACAATTAGTACTCCCTATTTACTGTAATATCATAAAATATACACAATTAGATAGCAATACACCCACATTGATTTCAAGCTCCATTGCATGGAATCATGGTATCCAAGTAAAGAAAAAGCAGTATATAATACAACTACACATTTTTCCTTGAACTTTGTAGTTCTTTCTGCTTGCCAGAGAAGAAAAAAAAAACAAAATCAAAACAGTTTTGATGTTTAGCATATGATACAAAATCAGCAAGTGATATGAACATAAAAAGAAGAAACAGCCAAGCTGCTGACACAGGGTAGTATGATGAGCATAGCTCAGCATGTTTATCTGAGTGTATTTACTTATGTGAGGGGAATAAAATGTGCTGGAATACAGTATTCTTTTACCTTCTAAAACACACAAGGTCAGTAAAGACATACATTTTGCCAAAGCCATCTTAACTCTTTTAAGATATCCTACTTGAAGGAACTGGTATCTTCAAGCCCTGATTATTTTAAACTGCTCCCCAGTTTCCCCCTGTGAAAGAGGTGAAAGTTTAGAAGTCTAAGAAACTGATTTACCCAAAGATGGTATCAAGGGAAAAAAAAAGTAAAACACCTATTTTTGTTTTTATATTCAGTTATAGTATTTACAGGAGAATTCATTTTCTTAAGAGTACGACAACCAACTTAACTCTACTTCCAATCTTTGTATTTAAATGAGATTTCATTACAGTTAACAAAATAACCAATTAATACATTATTTATTATAAGAAACTCAGTCTTCACAAAGCTACTAGAACATACTATCTGTATGCACATTCTTAGAACTTCCCCCCTCTGCCCCCCAAAAATAAGAAAAAAAAAGGATTATCGAGGAAAATTTTGAACCTGGCACTGCTTTCTGGAGGAGAGCTCTCAAATCTGTTCTTGATGGCAGTGAAATCTGTTTTCAAAGGAATCATACACATGCAGCTACAGTCTCACTTGTGAGCTAGTCTGTTCAATCCCTCTTAGAAAACAACCTGACACATCTGTATCTTGAAGTGACCAAATAAAAAAATGTCTTATCCTAGGACTATGTAAATTACACCTGAAAGCATCATTCAAGTTTCTAATCTTTAAACTAACCAGAACATTTTGTGAATCACTTGACTCAAGTTTCAAAACAAAGTAATTATTTTTCTTTCTAGGTAGAATATCCCTTTTTCTTTTTTCATGACTGGGAAGGAAAAAGGAACTATTCACTATGCTCTTGTAAAGGGATAACAATTTTGTATGTTTTTCCAGACATATACTTTCTTAAGTTCCACTAAAGCTTAGCTACACACACAAACATCTCTCATTTAGCAGATGAGATCAGAACCTTATTTGGGTTATATCACCGGTACCTTATGCTTGTAAGTTTAGAAATAAATTCTGAAGTATTAATATTTCATTATAAATGCTTATTCCTTACATTTGAAAAGCAAACCCCAAAACATTCTGATGCTGAACTGAAGCACTCTTTCTGGGATTTAGCCAAGATCTACAAAACCACATTTTGTGCATCCTATAAGAGGCACTAAGAAATTCAAACATAAATATCTCACTTAAGTAATTTTAAATCATACCAGACAAATAAGAAAAAAAATTCTACTGACAAGCTAATAACATAATTTATTTTGTTCTTTGACTCCTCTTATCCAAGTCTACTTGAAAGATGTTTTCCTTTTGTTCCTACGTTCTGCAAAGAATAAAACAAATTATCTCCTCCCTGTACACATGCACTACACTTTGGCTTCCTTCCTGTCTCTTGTTGAATGCAGTAACTCTGCCACAGGTTAGGAGATTCAGGGTAAGACATTCACTTTTTTCCTAGAAACCAGCACAATCAATAAATATCTGTGCAACTACAGCAACAATAGTACTGAATTTCCTGCAAGACTAACACATATTAAAATTCACACAGTGAAACCACATAACTGAATTTGCCTACTGACAACAGAACATAGAGCAGTATACATCCAAACAGTATTTTTTGCAAGAAAGGCATGCTAGTTCAAGGCAGATTTGCAAACAGTTAAAAAAAAATTTCCTGAACACAAGAAGAGTAAAATATATGACCCTGTGAAAAAAAAATTCTCAACAAGAAGAGCTTAAGCCTTGTTTGTGAAAGAAGGCATGGAAGCAGGAGTACCAGGTATCTTAATATAATCTAGGACTACTACTTCCCATAGCAGAAAAAAACCAACAAAAAAAAAATTAAATGTATAAAGACTTATAAAAATTTTCTTACTGTTCCAGGCATATGGCCTCTTTCTTGTTTTCCATTCTGAGGACTACCATTTTTCAGCTTCTTTTTCTTCTTTGCTGTTTCTTTGTGTTCTCGCTGTTTGTTTTGTACTTCGATGAGGACAGAAATGAAGCTGTTTTTCACTTCCTTCTCAAACTCTAACTCATCTCGTAGAGCCAGCTGCTGTACCAGTTCCTCAGAATAATCCTTAATAGCAGTCTCAATTTCTTCTAGCAGTTCATTTAATTCAGCAACAGATAATCTTTTCACTCCTACAAATAGTCACATAAAAAGTAATATGTCAAGATTTTAAGCATAAGAAAACTTGCGGGAGTTACAAGAAAAACATACTCTGAAATTTCTCAAAACAAAAAATTCAGTTCTAAAACAACATAGAACAAAACAACATTCCTAAAGGAATAAACACATCCCAGAGGTGACAAGATAAGCAACAAAAAGATCGTTAAACTTCCTTCTTAATTCTGAGAAATCTGAGATAATCTGCAAATATGAAGAATGTGCTGGTAGTTTATGCTGGAAGCTGGAATAGGTGCTAAACTTCTGACATAACTGTAAACTGTGACTTTCCTTTGCACTCACTGTTCAAATGAAAAGGGCTTCATATTTTCTGAACTACTGAGTGATGCTTACAGATAGTGCAATTATGACCACGAAAATGTTTTGAGGCTTGCTTGGGTTAGAAGTGAGCAGATCTTTGAAGACTGCTCTCTGCTCCAGTTTAGGTCTGCCACACCTAGGAAGCTGGCAAGTCCCAGCAGTTGCTGTGTCAAAGAACATAATCTAATGTGGCACTTGAGAAACAGCTAGTCCTGATTACACTGACAAGTACAATCTGTCTAAGGACACTGCATAGATGCTTACAATTATTTAGTTTCATTGAATTAGTCTGGTGAATATCCTGTCCACAAGAATTCTTGTAAAGGAAAGCAGGGACAGACAAGTGTTGAAAAATACAAATAAGGTCACAAACTACAAAAAACTGTAGCTCTTAGAAGCATCAAAGGTAGTAAGTGAAACGTGAATTTTTTCTCTTATATTACAGCAGGGAAAATTGATTGGAGAAAGCTCCTTGTCTCTTACCTAACTGAAGAGAAGACAATAAAACCTGTTAAGACAATTCTCTGACAAGGAACCACGGTTTTTCAAGGTAGCTAAAGCCTTAAACTCTGTTCAAACACTGTAGCAGCACTGAGGGAGACCACCTGCGAGTCCCAACAATTAAGAACCAGCATCACAGCCTAAAAACCAATTGTTCTGAAAACACAGGTGTAGGTTACCCAACTGCAGTCCTGACTGATGACAGATCAGTAGTCATTATCAAAGTCTTGAAAGGGAAACATAGGAAATACTCAGCTAGCACAGCTGAGTGGAGACAGAGGAATTCAAATGCAGAAGACTACATGGACTGAAACTTAATAGGCTGAAGAACTCACTTGTGTAGTCAGAGCTTTATTTTTGTATGTCTTTTCCTATCCAAGAAAAAAGTAAATACAAGTGATTTCCTGCTCTGAATGCTAAATGAATGAAAAGATCTGATCTATTATACAAAAAGCAGACAGTTTCTAGGAAAAATCTGTAAAAATTTCAGAGAGATGCAGAACAATTCTGAAGCACCTTCACACACTAAAAATAGGTAGCAAGAGCTACCTATAAAACAGTAACCTGGAAGACATTAAAGCAGATTCTGAGAAAGTGGTGAAGTTATATTATCTGCCAAAGTAACTCAAGACATTATTTGGTTGAGATTGACCTTTAATCTGAAAAGATGCAACAGAAAATATGGGCTCCTGAGGCAAAGCAAAATAGATATGATATGAAATACTGAGCAAGCTTGATTAGCTCCAAACCTTAAGACATATGGAACTGTCAGAAAACCAGGAAGCCCTGCTGAACACAATACATTTTACTTTCACATTCCTGAAATTTATGTGTTGAGACAGGCAGGAGACCATTTTCATGGTTGGAATCTCTTCCATAAATCTGAAATGTAGCAGAAACTTTAAGTCATGCCACAAGAGGTCAGCCAGTTTTCGGAATCTTTTACAGAGTTTCTATTGTTCACCCAGACTACAGGAAAGAAAGCATCAAACTTTTTAAGAAGGATCAAAGCAGAAAGACCATCTACCAAATATTCTTTGTGTCCCCACTACCTTCTAGAATTCATGCTGACAAATGCAGATTAAGCAAAATTTTCCAGCACAAAACTGATTAGTCACAGGTTTTTTACATATAATTCAACTTACTACAATTAAATTATTAATCTAATTTCTCCTTTGCTTTTGGATAGGGAAGCACAGATGATTTCATTTGAGTAGAAGATACAAATGATATTTTTAACTTTTAAGCTTTATGAAGAGGAATGGAAAGAAAAGACTGGAAAATATGCATGGTCCTTATGGGACAAAAAAGAAATGGCTGCCTTACTTTTGTGTTACTGTCTATCAATTTATGTTGCAATGACTGAAACTGTACCACAGGTATGTAAAGCCTTATTTACTGAATAGCTTTAGAGAGTTTTAGCTGATATTCAACAGTGTACTGGCATCAAGAAAGTTTCACTTCACAGAAAATAATGAAGTTTAATAAAAAATGACCAACTTATCACTTTACCCATGAAGGAATCTCATTCCACTGTATCAATCTTCAGAATATTTGCTATAAATTGAAATTCTATAAAGTCTTATTTTTGTTCTTAGTCATAAGAAAGCTGACAAAGATAAGTCCTCTATGTACTAAGTCTAGGCTATTTTTTCAGGACACTTTGAAAATATTTTTGAATTCCGGTATTTCACATGAAGGACTTGCTAAGAATCAAACACGTGGCAAACTTACCCTTTAAACTATTTTCAATAAGCATAAGAGCAAAAATACTAAATAAATACCACTTACTCTCTTCATAGCTGTTGTTTGTACTGGATCTCTTGAGGGTCTGAATTTCCTGGGAAAGTATAGAGAGTCGATCTGATTGGGTGGGTGTTTCATCATCTTCTGGATCAGGCGATTCCTGCATCATTTCCTCTATTTCTTCAATCACCTTTGAAAAATGAAAAACCTTATGAAAACTTTCCTACATGAAGAGTTTGCAATTTGAAGTAAAGCTGGATGAAACTACCAAGATAAAATGGAAGAGGATCAATAACATCATAGTGACATTTCCCCCCCATCCTAGCTCTCTGAGAATAATCACACCTTGTAACAGGAAACTGGTGATGACATAACAGTGTTGAAACTACAGGGTTATTTCTATGTGAAGAAGTATGATTCTGCTTAAGAGAACCAAATTCAAGAGTAAGCTGGAGTATTTTTCCTGAGTATTCAGTTGAAGGAAGACACGACAACAAAAATCAATCACCTCCCCCACTCCCTATTTCATCACATTTCTCTATGGAAAATAAAACACTCCTCCCTCTTCCAAAAAAAAAACCCAACAAAATGAAAAGAACAACAACAACTAAGAAAAATTCACAAAAAACTCTCTAAAAAACCAAAAAGCCTCTCAGAATAGCCTGAAAATCAACTGTGCTTGAAAGAAGTTTTTTGAACTGATCCACCATAACCCAAAGCTAATTTGCATCCCCAAGCTTAAGACCTGAACCAGACAGAAGTACAACAACAGAAATTCTCTGCATAGATACCTTACTTTAAATCACATATATGATTACACTTCTACAGGTAAATTATTAACTAGACATCTGAATAAATACCACAAGAATTTTTATAAGTTTAAAGGCTGTAGTGAGTGCTGAGATCCAACTCACAGTAAAAAAGAGCCAAGGCAGTTCATGCAGTCCTGTCTCCCATACTATTAATAACTGTGCTCATCTGAGTTCACAGCTTAACCATTTAAGCAACAACAAAATAGATTATTTCTTTGCTTACTAAAGCAGGATCTTAACAGACCCTACTCTCATTAACCTTACTCAGAAGAGGAATTTTCAAGGTAATTGAAGTAAACCCATGGATTTGAAGACTTTAGATACCAAGTAATTTGAAAACTTATTAGCAGATACACTGATCTGCCCTCATGTTAGGCAAAAATTCCAAAGAATTCTTGCTAATAACAAAGCCCTGTGAAACTATAAACTGCCACACACTCTACCATACCACTAAGATTTTGAAAATATTTTTTCAACAAATATATTTAATTTATAGCATTCCTGACAAAATCATGGTAAAAAATACACAGAGATTTCAAAGACTCTGGATTATCAGCCTCACCTGAAGTACTGAAACACTTTTCAAATCTGAATGACGTAATATCTCCCCCATTATTTAAACCCTAAACAAAGAACAGCCAAGAAGCTTAGCTACAGTGAAGAGCAAGAACAAAACCAAAAATTAGTAACAGACTAAAAAAAATTCTACACCAACAACGCTTTCTTTGCTGAACACTTTACCTGCTCTGCTGTGAAGAGGGGCTCTTCATTGATGCAGGAAACAATGATAGAATGCATATCCAACTGTTCTCTCAGCTCTTCATCATCTGACAAGTCAAGGTTCAAGTTGTCATTTACCTAAAAAGCATGAAAAGGTGTTCTTATACAAATACATAAAACATATATATAATATATAAATATAAATATATGTATACACCCCTAATGTGAGGGTATAAAATGCATGTACAAAAAACAAAAGGGGAATTATCCTTGAATTTTAAAAATGAAACTGAATCTAGGTCCATAATAATGGAATCAATAGATCTTTCTGTCAAATAGCCTGAAAAACGAAATCTAAACTGGTACTGGACAAAGTTAAAATAGCTGTCAATCTTTAATGTTGTTAAATAATATCTGTACATAAAGACCATATACACACTGACATACAAATATCTACATTGGAGGTTGTCAAGTTAATACTTAAATCTTCAGTGAAGATTGACAAATGTCTGTGTAGGGTGAAAAACTTGCCTATAACGTCTAATGTTACACAAACCTCTTACTTTAAGTGCTTTCATGGTTCCACTTGCCACACAATAAAAGACATGGAAAAAAGCTGAGAAGAGCTGATATTGAATGATATCAATATCACTGCTGGTATCACCCCAGATTATGAAAAAAAAATGTGTTGTTGAATGTCTCAGGGTCTTTTCAGAAAGAGAAGCAACACTGTTCTCATATATATATCACCAAATGACATTCATCCTTTCAAACCAAAGATATACATATATACACAATAAGAGACTCAAGTCCCCTCCTTAATAAGTCAGGCATATTTTACTCTCATACAGCAATATATCCTGGTTTATTTACAAAATTGTTTCTGTACTTTGCCTATTACTAGATTCCAGCCTAGAAAAGCCCCTCAAAGCTGCAATCCTCAACATCTGCCATTTGAGCTCAACTGCTTTAATTGATCTTTGTGCTAATTTACAAGCATCATGACTGGCTGTACAAAGTCCTTGGTCTCATAGTGCCAGTTTTCAGTTTTTATTGGACTCCACCACTTTTCTTCAGAAACCTTAATAGTTCTCTGATTAATTTCAAACCAAATGATATTCCCAGATTGCTCATCTGTAGGGGAAAATACACAATTTGCACTTTTTCAACTCTCAGAATGAAGACAAATGACGACCTTTTTTTCCACAATCTGAATTCCAGTAACTGTGCAGTGCCAAGGTTCCACTATAATTCTCTCTTCACCTACTACACAGATACACTCCAATTTGACATTTTTAAAATCTCTGTTGTCCTCAAGTACCTTTTCATTCACATAGGATATGACAACAATGATGGTATAGTAAGCAAAGATAACAGTTTATTTAGGAGGAGATCTGCTTTCCCTGCTCTCACCTCCAGAAAAATTTTGAGACCTTCGAATACATTTTGATAATATAGACTAATAAACTACCAAAAATGCCATCAGCCATAATCTGGACTAAAAGAACACCTGGCTTTCCACCCAGTCACACTCCATGCCTCCTTCTGTCCTCCTAACAGGGAATGACCCATTTAAAAGTAATCTAGCAAAACAAGGAATTGCACAATCCCATTCCTCATACCGTTGTGCACATTTTCACCCAGCTACTTCTTTCACTGTCAGAGATGTATAAAAGTGTGCATAGACCTGTCATGTGAAGGAGCCAAGACCACATGAATCAGCCTTACTGACCTTGTATCTTTCCCTACTAAAACAGGAGGGGAAATGCTTTCCACACAATTTCAGTAGCACAATATTAGTTTCAAACGCATCAGAAAAAGTGTTGCTTAGCTGTTAGTTTTCATTGTAAGGAAGATAAACCAGATACTAGCTGGTCCATATGTGCTGCCACATATCCAGCAATACTGCTGAAGACAAAGCAGCAGAAGAAAAGTATGTCAAACGCTCCCCACAGCCTTTACACATCAGAAGGCACGCCATGTGGAGTGAAAGCTGGAAAGACTTGAGATATGTCTCATCCATGAACTGGTTTTCTCTCTACTGGCAGCACATCTAAGATTCTTTCTAATCCAGCAACACCACTTGACACTTTTTTAATGTACTTTCTTCATAACTTGCTGTGACTTACAAAAACTATACCAAACATTTTCTTGTACATTATACTTAGTTCCTTATCAAGAAATCTGTTAGTATTCCAGTCCATTTTTCCCTTACACAAGGTCACAGCATGGTGGGGTTGTATTTTTAGTTAAAATGTAAGAATTTAATTACTCTAAAACCACTTATAAAATCTGAACAAGGACTCAATAAAAATTAAAAGAAACACAAATCAAACTCAAGGGATAACCATGAGAGTTAAATCAAGAAAATGAATCCCAAATTTGCATCCTCCTCTACAGAACCCTGAAGTATCCTCTTCAGCAGAACAATCTTTGCTCCTGACACAGTAAAAAGTTTCTGTTGATTATCTAATGGATGGCAGAAGCCACTGCATCACCCAATTCTTAGGTTACACGCTCAGATACTTTTACAACATAGCTAAACTTTACTATACTTAAAAGATAAGCCACTAGTTTCCCCACCAAATCTGTGAGATGGGAATTCCTCCTAGCTTTTCTTCCTGAAGTATTTTAATCCACTTTTAAGATCATCAGAGGACAACCCTTTCTATAAACTCTCTGAAGCTCTTAATTCCCTGTTCCAGCCCCAGAGAACTATTCTAACTCTTAAATAAGGAAAACAAAACAAACTCTTACACTTCAGTGTCTCCTGGGCCACCTTTCTTGCTAAAGAAGCCATCTTTAGACTGTGGAATTAGATGAACTTTAGAAAGTCCTTACTGGATTTACTAAATCAGAGTACTCCTGCCTTTTTTCCTCCCTTATCCAGACCAGTGTTCAACATGAATCATACAGCAGAAAAATTTTATGTGAAACACTTCCTCATTTTACAATTTTTTCTATCATGCTCTGGCTGTAATGAAGAGTCATCTAAAACCAGCTCTGAATTATTCCAACCCAGGGAGATGCAAACATACATCAACGGTTCTTTGATTTTTAAAAAGCTCTCATGTACTAAAATATTTTCAGCCACTTAATAACAATATTCTTTTAGACAAATGCAAACAGTTTTACTTCCCTGCTGAGTACCTAAGATCCAAAGAGGGTACTTCTGTTGATCAGACCTTACCCCTTTTTCTGAAAGATTCAGTGTTGGCAAGTGCAAAGCTCTGGTGTGGGAAGACTTCCAGTCAACTGGCATCACGTTACCATAATTATCAGTCAAGGCATTCCAAATCCTGGAGAAAAGAATAAAGGAACCAAAATGCAGACCCCAAAACAAGCAGCAACTGAATCAGCAATAACCATATTCCTAATGATCATGTATCTCTATCAGTAACTGAATTTTCCTCCCTACATATTCATCTGCAAGTTACTGACAATATTTTTAGTGTTTTAAGGCCATGTGAAAATGTTTTTTGATGAACATAATTCAGTTCCCTTTTAAAACAACAGTGTATGCACAGCACTGAAACAAAACAGTAAATGAAGACCTGGATTCTATACTAATTATGTAACTATACTCAAAATCTTTTCTGGGGGTGGATGAGCCTTTCCTTCAATGAAATTTGAGCTGAGCTATAAATTACATTCCTAATGTTGTTCAGCAGAGTTAAGCAGCAAATTCTGAGCCAAATATTTTCTTTTTTTTTTTTTTTTCCTTTCCATTTATCACAGAATAATGAAAATGCATGGATCAAACTAAAATTTTGGAAGAATTATTTTATTTTTTTCTAGAAGTCCCCTTGCAGAGTTCAGCCCACCACTCTTGTCCTCGGTCAGTTCTTTACTGTTTCTAGAGTACATTCTCTCTGGCTGTCCTGGAGGCTTGCCTATGCAAACCCGAGGCTTGCACAAGCAGACCTGCGCTGCTGAAGCAGCTCAGTCTCTAACCACAGCAGGCTGCTCCCCCAAGTCCCCAGGCAAGCCCTGCCTGCAGGCGCTATGCTGTGGGTGGATGTTTGGAATGGTTGCCTAGCTAAGGCTCGCAGGAGGTCAGAGGGAAGGCCGAGGCAGACACAGAAGGGCAGACAGAGCCTCATCGCTGCCCAACGTGACTCATGGTTCACTGAGCTTACCTCACTGTTTACACCACAGATCTAGCATTTTGCTAACACGCTTTCTGTTATTCTTCTCTCAGAACAAGACATAGACTTTAGTTACCTAAAGGTAAGAGTGTAGTATTTTTAATGAAGATAAGTTGACTAAATTTACTATAAAATAAGAAATAGAAATATTACTAATGTTAAAAACTGTACAGCAGCACGGCTCAGAAAGGCTCTGTTCCTCACGGGAAACAAAACCCCAACAATTATCACAGTTGCAGCTGCGATTTGTTCTTCGCCTGCTTTCTGCACTTTTCATGTTTAATTTCATGCACTGAGACAGCGAGCACTTTGCAAGAAACTAACAAACACGAACCACGGTCACTGCACTTCAGGAACTAGTACTTCTCGCTAGCTCGGCGGTAAGCAGCTCTGGGATGCCCACAGTGGCAGTCAGGGGATGAAGCCGGAGGGCTCCCCGCCAGACCCGCCCCGCGGAGCCGAACGTGGCCCCGGCCGAGGCCCTGCGGCTCCCGCTGCAGCCCCGGGGGCGGGGAACGGCTCCGCTCCGCAGCCCACAAGCCCCGCCGGGCCCGGCAAGGCCCAGGGCAGCGTTCTCGCAGGGCAGGACAGGGCAGGACAGGGCTGGCGGGCCGCGCTGTCCCTCAGCCCGGCTCTGCCCGGCCGGGCCTCCCCCGCTCCCGCTCCGCGCCCCCGCCCGCACTCACTCGTCGTCCTGCAGCGCGCTCTGCTCCGTGAGCGGCCGCAGCGGGACGCGGCTCTCGCCGCCGCCCCGGGCCTGCGGGGGCTCGAAGCACAGCGACAGCTTCGCCCCGAGATCCCCGCCGCCCCAGCCGCCCTTGTCGCAGGCAGCCTCGGGGCCGCTCCCCGCGGAGGGCTGGAATCCCGAGAAGTCCTGCCAGTCGCCCGGGTCCCGCTGCGAGGCCGCCGCCGCCGCCATCGCCGCCGCCGCAGCTGAGGACGCGGCGCTGCGCGCTCACGGCGCTGCGCGCTCCCGGCGGCGCGCGGCGGGCGGGGCCCGGCCGGGGCAGCGATCGCACAGCCGGGCCGGGACAGCGATCGCAGAACCGGGCCGGGCCGGGCCGGGACAGGGATCGGGGAGCCGGGCCGAGCCGGGGCAGCGATGGCAGAACCGGGCCAGCCCCGGCTGTGGGAGCGATCGCAGAGCCGCACTCAGCGGTGTCGGTGTTGACTCACAGCTCCGCTCCGAGTAGGGGCGGCTCATCGGGCAAGTGTGGGAGACGTAGAACGGCTTGGGTTGGAAGGGACTTTAAAGATCACCCAGTCCCAGCGCCTCTGCCGTGATAGGAGTATTTGCAGTAGATTTATTGTAACTTGTTTTAATTACTATCATTGATGCCTCCATTCAGTCCTCTACTACGCAAGAATCTAAGCTTTGGAGATACTTTTTCTTACCAGCACAGTGACTCCGATGCCCGTCCTTTACTAGCTTTTTATTGTGCCCTTACGCGCCATAGCTTACGGATGGGCTTTTTTTATCTTGTATTTCTTTTTGAGCAGCCATGGTCTTTTGGTTATCCTAAAGTACGTACCAGGAATTTTCTCTGCTTATCTTCCTGATTTGGTTTGAGCCTCCTTTAATTCTCTTTCTGTACTTCCTACTTGATGTTTGGCAACACTGCGAGTGGAAAATGTGTTCCTAGTTAAGCATCTGAGCGCCACTGAGGTCATTGAAAGGATTTGCATCAGGATTATGACAAGCTGACAAACCCTAGTGTTAACAGGCATTCCAAATATTATCCTTTCAGACATTGTAAGACAGAGGAGACCAGGACTACTTATGAGTGTTAAATGGATGCATCATTGTTTTAGACATTGATACAGTGATGCTTTCTGTTTCATTCTGATGAAAACCCAAAATGCTTGCAGAGTTTGAAGATGGTCTTCCAGAAGATATAAGTCTTCCATAGCCTTAGTCTTGGCAAAGAACAATAAACCTGGAAGAGGTAACTAGCAAGGGAGAAAAAATATTCAGCATATGGAAATGTAGAGGGATGCACATAAATACAGATCTATCCTAGTTAAAGTCAATTATGGGCTTTGCAGTAACTACTGTGCATTTTGTATGATTGCAGCTAGCTCGGCAAGAACTCTGACTTAGCCATCGGTAGCAATCCAAACAGTAAACACCATGCTAGATCCAGGGAGTACCACATGTGCACAATGTGGACATTTTCAGTCCCCTTTGTCTTCAAGGATATACATGGAAGTACAAGGAACAGCAAGGTTGGCCATGAGAATTGTATCTTGGAGTTATTAAAAAAGAATGGAAACAAGATACAGGAGACTCTAAATTAATGAGTGGCATATAAATACTTGTGTACTGCTGCACATACAAGAGTGCAGAGTCAGGAATATTATATGAAACCATTAGGAAAGTAGGTTCAAAGAAAGAAGGCAGTTTTTTACAGAGCAAGTAGTTAAGCTGAAAACCACCTTGCCTCAGGATCTTACATACTACAACTTGGACATCAAGTTAATTAACCTACAAATTAAGAGAAGAAAAAAACCAACTATAGCCTAATAGATAAGTAGTTGATCTGCGGCTCAGGAAGTCCATGAAGTGCAAATTCTGATTCCACACACTTTTTGTGGGACCTTGCATTAGAATCTGCTATTGTTAATCCTGGTTTTCTGTCAGGTAAGACTAGACCACATTAACTCCATAGCAGGGCAAAGGTCAAACTTTGCATTTGATTCATCTTTACTGTATGCTGGAACTATTTGGAATTACACAAAGCTCTCTAATGTGAAAATTCTTTAGTGTAATATGCAGAACTTTCTGTACCTGCAAACTCTTCTTTACCCACAGTACTTTATACAATATATCATACCATATATCAAACTATACATAACATCAACCTATAAACTGATGTCTCAAGGACCAGTGCCCAGAAGTAATACAAAAGAACATTTAAGAAGACACACATCCATAGGTTTAAAATTTTTTATTGTGCTGCCAAGAGCCAAATTACAAGAAACCGCCTTACAGTTAAAAAAGTAAACAAGCAATCTGCTGAACCGCAGTGCACTCCGAGTGCCACATATGCATCTATTTTTCAGAAAATTATATCTGCATTTCTCTTACAAGAGCACAACAGGAACCAAAGTAAAAGAGTGTAATGGATACAGCACATAGGATAAATCATATCTTTAAAATAATAATAATAAAATAATAATAATAAAAACATTTTACACCATGTCCTATATCCTGCTAGTATTTTCAGAATATGGCCTTGATTGTAAAACAAAAGCAAGCATTTACAATTTCTGGATAAAGACTGCTTACTCTTATGCAAGGAATGGATGTTTTGTCTTGACAAAATCTCTGTAGTTACTGGACAGAAACATCTCTGTTTCGTTATCAGATTGAGTACAAAACACTGGGGAGACCACATTTTTTCTTATTGGTGGTTGGAAACTGAAGTTATATAAGCAGAAAAAATGTTGACCCTTAATGATTACACCTATTTTTTTCTTTGATGCAAACACCTAGAACACCTTTTTGATATTCTAAAACAAAAAAAAAAAAAATTGTTAATCTTCAGATTAATAAATTAGGTCATTATAATAATAAATTAGGTTTTTTTTTTTTCAGTTTTAAAGTTCAGCAATCTCTGACCAAGTATTTACAACAATACTTGAGAGTTCCTTTACAAAAAATACATTTTCTTTTCACATTTAGCATACTGGGTATCTGTGTCTCTTATGACAAGCAATTGTAAAAGAAAAAAGGCAATGCACAAATGGGTAATTAGTATAAAAGTGCCAAGACCTGTTTGGAAAGTTAACATTGTATTATACAGTCAGAGTTATAAATGAGGCAAGCTACAACAAACTTCCAGCTTAATGTGGACAATATTCCAGTAGTTGTTTCAAACAATTGTTTGCAAAAAAAAAAAAAAAAAAAAAAAAAAAAAGAAAAAAAAGAAAAACAAAACCCAAAAAAACCCAGAAAAACAAAACCAACCAAAATCCAGGAGCTGATCGTATTATTTTATGGAGTTGATTAGTGCTGCATGTATATTGTCATCAGTGTCTCTAGCCAATGCATTCATTAAAAAGCCTTTTTAAGGCTAAGCAGGAAAAGAAAAATAAGAAACACCCTGAAATGTAGCAAGTAGCAAGAGCAACGCTTACTGCTATAATCGTGCACGAACTGAACACACGCCAACACAAGAGTGCACATACACACACACACACACAAACACTTTCAAATCAAACCAAACCAAATCAAATCAAATCAAACTGTAGGTAGAATGAGATGCTCTTTTCTTGTCTTTCCTAAACTCACAAGCAATTAAGTATTGATATGGAATGCCTGTTATCTGTTTCTGCTCTGGGTAAAATCTCTCTCAGATAAAAATACATTCAACAAGAAAAAAAATAGAAAAAATATATACTGCATACATAGTATTTTATATATACAGTATATATATGTATAGTGTATATACACATGCACGTATATATACATATGTATACCTACATGCATTTGTATATACATATATATACACAAACATACAAATACTTTTTGTTGTTTTTAGCATAATTATATTTACATAAATATTCCTATAATGCTAAAGTTTAAAGAAGCATGATCTCCTTTTTTTTTCTGAGCTTCAAAAAAGGTGCTTGAGTAATATACAATTAAAATTAAGCAGCTTCCTAGCATGGAAGTAGTTTCTAAATCTGCATACCAGTAAATAAGAACATCAACAGGAAAAAAAACAACCTTAAAACAGTCTCTTTTTTACTCTCTTGTATGCAAGAGCTTTGTCCAACAAAAATATTTTTCCTTCTCCTGTATGAACAACCAGAGATTGATATAAAATAACAAAACAAAACCACAACAGACAAAACAAACAAAAGCCCCTGGAACTGCATGGTGTTCTTGACTTTTCCTTTCATCCATCCTTTCTTCCTTCTTTCCTTCCTTCCTCCCTTCAATACTGCTGTCAAAAGATCCAGTGCTCATATCAGGAATTACTTAGGCCTCAGTCATTTGCTAACTCTGCTGAAGTCTGGCTAATCTAGCCAATCAGCTTTGAAGAAAACAAAAATAAAAACAAAAAGCAGCACAAGGTATAATTTTATACATCCTTAATAAACCCACCCTTTATTTTCTGCTATAATCTTTTCCTTGCTATTTCATTAACTACTGCAGCTTCTCATCATATAGAAAAATATTTGCAGCTACACCACACCTGTGATGTGACAAATTCTGTTCTAGGAGTATATTACTGTAGCAACAGCTGGAAAAAAATAATCAGACCTTTTCATATTTTTTTTTCACCTGGGGTTAGGCTTTTGCTGCAACAGATGCAATTTCAGAGCAACAAGGAAAATCTCTATCCTGCTGCTCGGCAGTATATTTTCATCTCCAGCCAAGCATGACCAGCTTTTCTTCTCTGAAACTTCCTTTTACTTCATTGCCTACCCCTAGCCCCTGATTCCCCCTCCCAAAAAACCTTTATAGCTATGTTACAAGCAAATACATCTTAAGTTTTAAAACTTTGGTTCTAAGAAAACACTTGGTCAGTTATCTCAAGGAAAAGTGGGAATGCTTTTTCTGGCACATTGCAGGAGTCAGAGCTCATCCCAGAAAGGTCTTAGAGCTGTACATGTAGTCACAAATCCAATACAATCCACTAAGCAACTGCACAATTCTAGTTTTATTTTAATAGCAGACTGTCTCTCTTTCTCTCTCTCTCTCTCTCTCTCTTTTTCTTAGATCCTTGGTAAGGGTGCAATTCTTCAAACTGTTTGATAGAAATTATCTGCCTGGAGGTTGTTCTGTTTCTGCATGCTGTAAAATCCACTGTATCTTGAATCTGGGTCTGCAATTCTTAGCATCCTCTGAGAACTGTCCACCTGGACCATGGTACCTTTCTTGCAGTCCACATATACCAGTTGATTGTTTAGGCAAGAAGGCTGTTAAAACAGAAAGGAAATATTGAGTAAATAATACATATTTTGTATTCCACACATAATTTTATAAGTCCATAAGCACAAAACAAAATCAAACTGGCAATGAAAGGATTTAGAGTGTCATTAAAGTTGGCTTATGTCAGGCATAGTAACAGACCAACGCTCTCTTCAGAGTCACCATTTTTCATCTGAATAGAGCTCTGGTATTCTCATCCCAGCTGGGCTGGTTTAACTGTTCTCTTTTCATTCAGCATCACACAAAGGCTTAACCTGGTTGCCCCAGATGTGCAGCAGCGTTTTTCCCAGACTTTTAACAGCCTCTTTATTACTTAACATTTCCCACAATGTTTTGTTCCTGGTTTCATAAAAATGGGAAAGCCTGGAAATAGCCCCCCAGCACCTTTGTTGGAGCTTTGTAGCAGGACACTGGAATCCACTGCTTTTTCTGGTTGATGAGCAGGAGCACGATGATCAGCAAGAGCGCTATCGTGATTGGGATTGTCACCAAGGCAACAGAGCTGACGGATGCATCTTCACTGGGCTGTGGCCCGCTGCCACTCCGGTATTCTCCCTGCAGATGGTTCATGTCTGCAGGGCAAATGGGAGCTTTGGTTAGGAATTATAAACGGGCCTTGGCTGTAAGGAAGAATGTCACTGTAAAAGTCTCAGTTGTACGTCTTGTCGCTCATATGAATTTGGACCTTCTGTCCTGCAATGTCATCTTATTTACATAAATTAGAACAGCTGGTGTCTTGTAGAGGGACTATATTAGTCAGGAAAAGGCCATCAAAAAGAGAGGGGATAGAAGGAAATCTAAAGCACAGTAAATAACCTCTGTCTGACAATAACCTCTTAACTCAGTAGTGTTTGCATGATCTTACCTGATCACAACCAAATTCGCACTTGTAAAAAAAGTCAGACTGTGTTTCCAGGCTGAGAACTTGGAAATCTTAGGATGAAAGTAATTTTTCCATTTTTTAAAAATATTTTTTATATTTTTATATTTTTTTCACTTTTAAAACCTGGTAGGACAAGTATGATGTGTTCACTCTCATCTGTTGAGACGGTGTTACAATACCTGCAGCATGCAGCCTATGGAAACAGACTGCTGGCAGTGTACTAGGCTGTAGCAAATTTTGTGTGTAATTGCAAAGACTGGTAACTTTCAGTGACATATACAAAATTCCCTCACAGATTGTAGTGTGTGTTTATAATCCCCAGGTAGGATAGTTGCAAGCTAGCTGCTAATGCCTGAGAAATTACAATGCTGCAGTTATAAAAGCGTAAGCCTAGAACTTTGTAAAGCAGTTACATTTCATGTGTCCTTTCTCCAGACAATAGAATGCTGTGAGATCATCCTCAGATTAAAAAAAGAACATCCTCAAGTTTTACAAAGATACATAGTTTAGGTTTTCCTTCATTTAGAAAAGGTTAACAAAAACTGTGATGTGCTGGAATAATATTATAGTACAGTTTTAAACAGAAGATGCACTTACATCCTTAGACAACTCTATTGTCTGTGTCATTATACCCAAGGTGGTTTTTTTTTTGTCTAAGGTCTGACATCATGTCTGTGATATATGTTGGGCTGTGGTACATGTTATTCCATCTTTGATGATCTTTTCCTGAGAGTGTCAAAAGGATCAATAAAGATGTATCAACTCCAATGAGCTGCTTCCTCGTTTTTGAATAAGAAAAGACACTGAAGAATCACTTCTGATTCATCATTTTGTTGAATTCTTAATTTTATAGAACTCTGTCATACCAACACAGATGTTACTTCTATTGAGAACATGGAGTGATAATGAGACCAAAATGTATAAATATAATTTAATCGACTGACTCATCTTTACTCAAAGCAAAATGCATATAAGAATTATGCACTGAAGAATATTCTCCACCTGCTCTAACTGCTACCTGAATAGAACAAGTAGATTCATTAAAACATGGGGGTTAAATGCATGAAGTGCTAAGTTATCCTGGTTTATATCAGATCTGACCTCTGTGAATGTGGATTATATCATTTTCACTCGGTGTTGGCCAGTTTGGTACTTCTAGTTCAATATCTCCTCGGTGATTTGTCTTCTCAATGGGGATGTTAGTGGGTTCAGGTACATACATCTCTGTGAAATGAGAAAAATATGTTTCACAAGTTACAGGCTGCTTAACTTCTTGGTGCTGCTCTTAGCTGAGGAAATACACTTGCCTATTTGCAGTGCTTTGTCCTTTAAATTCTTGTATTTGTTTTGTAATTTTCATCATTAGCCTGGGATTTTGTTTGAAAACTTATTCCATATTGTATATGGGAAACATGCCTGTTGCTACTATCATTATCATAATGTGAATGAGAAAAAGGACTGGTGTGGTCAAACTTGCTTTGGAAAATACCATCTCAGAAGTACTACAGGCTTGCTCCTCTGTGATACTTGACAAAAAACCCCCTCCCCCAAAAATAGAGAAGGCTATATCTTCCCAGCTGATATGTAAACACTCCCTACTGGTTTCTTTGCCTTGATCATTTTTGTAATTCTCAAAGGAGAGGAATTGCAAGAAGGGGTACAACTGAATCTCCCCAGTTGTCCTGTCAGAAGTGGTTACCAGCTGAATGAATAAGGTGAGCAAACTTCTGCAGGACTCACGTTAAAAACCACTTGCAATTCTTATGCCCCTTGTGCCCATAGCTAAAAAAATGTCACATTGCTTTCAAGCCAACTTAAATTGATAAATAAAGCAATGTGATATTTGAAAAGTAATCAAGAGTATCAGAAAAGACAGAAATGTTAATCACTGTGACATAATCTGCAGAGATGTAAGGATATTAACTTTCCCACTTCTTTAACATACTTCCAAAGCCTTCTGAAAGGACAAAATAGAGGCAAGCAACTAATTTTTCAGTTAACAGTTCTCAGAATAAGTGAAATTCAAAGTACATTGTTGCACAATGTGCCTCTCTGTTAAGAATACTAATTTTCCTGAAGTCTGTTGTCTTTGTGATGCTGTTCAAACATGGCCTGACATTCAAAACCCAATAAAAAAAACCTTGTTATCAGCCCAAGGAAACCAGCATCACCATAAACTTGTTGTCACATTACCTGGGCACATGGGACAGCAGCTTCCCTCCACGTTGATGGGTTCAGCACAGGGCAGAGGTGGGCAGCTGACAGTGGAGCAGAGAGTCTGACCCTGCAGGCAGTAGCAGTGTGTGCAGCTGTCAATGTCCCAGCGTTCCTCATCTGCATAGGTTTCCCCACTGAAGTGGCAGACCACTTTCTTTGGAACTGTATCTTCTGTGGAAGGAAAATAGTGCTGTGATCATGCAGTAACAGCCAATTATACACAAATCAGATTTCTTTCCTACACACAAAAGCGAAACAATTGCCACAAAGAAATTCCAGGTGTAGTCAGAAGATCCTCTCTTCATCTTCCATAAAAACTTTGTGAAAAAAAAGTAATTTCTGCTTCTTTATGAAGTACATAATTAGCCTGAGCTGCTTCTCCTCATTTTCTTCATGCAAGAGGCTACAGCATGGATGATTGGGATATGAAAAGATGATTATCAAAAGTGCTGTGAAATTTAAGAAAAATTCATTCTCTTTGACTGTTTGAGGCTGCAACTACTCATCTTCCTCCTTGTTTCCCAGTGAATCCTATTAAACTAAAATAACCCCAAACCCCTAACTACCTAAATTTCTAACTACCAAAGCTCAAGAACGATGAACTCTGTCTAGAATATTTTAAAAAGTAGATTAGGCAGGATGCCAAAAAGGATTGGAACAACTCTCAGGTGAAATAACTAGAAGTGCTCAGACTGTAATGATAAAACAGACCTGATAATTCCCTGCAACTGCATCAATGGAAAACCCCAGGAAAAGAGCAATAACTAAACTCTGTGCATTTTTAATGGTTAATATTATATAAATTGGAAATCAATGTGATCTTTCTCCTTAGGCATTCAATACACCACTTTTTAATGTTGCGTCCTATGCAAACCTTTTAGGTGGTCTGCAGTAAAAACCTATATCACTGAATAGGCAGTAATGAATTGCTCAGCTTAGGATGTTTTTGGTGCTGGAGCACTATAAGGATAGCCAAAAAACCCCACAGCAGAAACTCCAAAAGCCATGCAGTGCCTCATTTTCATCTTAGCTTCCTCCTACATTTAATTCTTAGAGGTAAAAATTGTTATGAAGCCTGCTGACAACATGAGCTTGCACATTAATCATATGAATGAGATAACAGAATGAAATCATAAACTTCTTAAACTTTCAGATAAATACTGGTTTAACATTCACACAGATTACATCTTTAGGTATGCCAGTTAGATGTTTTTACCCTATGTCAGCCTTATTATATATTTTGGCCATGAGTAAAGGTTTTAATTAGCGACAACATAATAGTGACACAATCTGGAATAACAAGGCTAGCAGTCAGCAGACCAGTCCAACAGATCTGAGAGAGTAAATTCAAATACAAAAGAAGACTAGCAAGAAGCACTATTGTGAAAACATGAATGGAATTATCTGAAAAGCACAAATGGTTCCCAAGGTTCTTGGTATCTCATGGCTTTCATGGCTTTTAGTATGGGTCCCAACCTCTCAAAAGAGATTTTATAAGTGAATGTGATGGGGGCATGGGAAAAGAAGAGTGTGAGGAAAAAGTGGCTGCAAGCTGCAAGAAGGACATTAGGATTTTCCCAGATAGAGGCAGCAGAACCCTGTGTTAGGAAGGCATGCCTGGGCACAGGGTGAGGCACAGCAGCCTCTGCTGCTCGTTACCTATGCAGAACTAAAGCTGAGTGCTCTTGGCCCATTCAGACTTGCTCCCAAAATGTGACCTTGCTTCACTTGGAACACCTTCTTTAATTCAGCAGCTGGTTTGTCTGGAAAAGTCCTTTAACTTGCTCAGGCTTTTCCAAATTTTTAAAGAAGACATCACAATTTAATTCAACAAATATTTTTTAGAAGAATGAGCAAAGGTAAAATCACAATTACGGTGCTGTACCTTTGACCCTCAAGAGGAAAATTTTTAAGTACACTGTCGTGTCAGTGTCTCCTGTTCTGGTGTCCATCTCTACGAAAGTACAAACAAGGATGAAGGCCACAACACCAACAGGTGCTCAAGGATGGTGGAAACAAGACTGACTTGCAGTAAGAAACCCGCATACAAAAACACAGTTCAGCCTCTAGCTCTACCCACTTATCTCAAATTTCTTCTAGCTGCACCAGAAAATCAGTCTCATCTGGTAAATGACTGGTAAACAAACCATAATTGCTCTGTTTTCAGCAGGAGACTAATCTAGTCTCCAATGAAATAGATATCCCTTTATCCTCTCTAAACTAGAAGGATATCTTTCCAAATTAATCTTTCTTTGCATAAGACAGACAAATGTTGAACACACACGATAAATTTGAAGATTCAAATAACAAAGCATCCAAGACTGTAAAATTTTGAATTCAAGTCTATACAAACTGGATCCAGAAAGAAGCAGAATAAAATAATGCAATGCTAAAATCCTGCAGAGTTTTTGAAATTCCTAAGAATGAAGAATGCCTGTTCCACAGAGTTTGCCCGTGCCCAAGGAAGTGACTGAATCACCCTCCTTAGGGGTATTTAAGAGATGTGTAGACACAGCATTTGGGGACGTGATCTAGTGGTGGACTTGGCACTGCAGGGTTAACAGCTGGAATCATTGATCTCAGAGGCTTTTTCCAACTTAAATGATTCTATGATTCTAAGCATTTTATCAAATATTACATGAAAAATTATTAGAAAGAATCTGTAAAAAGATGCACTTCACAGTTCTCAAAAATGAAGAGTAAACCAGTAGGAACCAGAAAGATGAAAATTAAGTGCATGACGTGACTCCTCTTACATGCAAGAGTATATATAATTCATGGAAACCATAAAAAAAGCTAAGTTTCCATGAATTTCAGTTATTTAAACCATAACACATTCTGACTAAAAGGACAGCATAGATTAATAAAATGTAGCATCACTGAAAATCTTTATATCTGAGTGTTAATTAAAATCTGGCTTCTGTATTTTGCTTTGCTGGGCAGTTGCTACTAAAAAGTAATTTCATATCTCATGCGTTTAAGTATTTACAATATTATACAACTGTATGGGATTCAAAGTAAATTAATTAAAGCTATATCCACATGCTGTGTGTATATATTTGCAAACCTGACATACAAGATGTAGGCAACAAGGTTTTAAAAGTTACATTTTTGTAGCTCATTGGACAAGTTCCCCTGGTGCATCCCCTCCTCACCCACTGAATTCTCCAGTGCAGTACTAAGGCTCATGTTCTCATGCTACTGCTTTGATTGCCCAACTTTTCAAACACTCTATATTTTCTTTTAATCTTAAAATGTTTTCTGGATTAAAATTATTTCATGGTTCAAACTTACTGGAAGAAAAGCCTGCAGAAAGACAATTGTGAAAGAGACTTTAAATTCTCCCCATTTTTTGTATGCAAACCATGAGAAGAAATAGTAATAGGATTAACATTGTACTTCTGCCTCAAAATGTCCTCATCAGGAATCTAAGTAGGGTTCCAAAGGTAATTGAAACTTGGATACTTTATAACTTTTCCAGGCATTCTTCCATAGAATTCCTTGTACATAATATAAAACTGAATCACCTGTTATTAAAGCTATTCTGTCTGCAATGATATGAAGATTTCAAGAGTTGCATCAATGTCTGAACATAGTTCACAATCTTTCTGACATCTTTCTGATGAAAGACTGTTTTATTTATAGATGGGTAAGTTGACTCACATGTTCAATTAAATATTTAAAGCCCATAAATTTTCTTATACTCCTTCTTACTGGTCTTTTTTACTGTATCTACTTTTGTAAATGAAGGTAAGTAAGCTTTGAATGCTTTCCAACTGTTATGGGCTGATGTTTGGACTGGCTCCTCTCCTTGCTTCCCCCGTGCAGCTGCCGGTCCCTCCCTCGGATGGTTTTATCTAGGCTGGTGTTTTCCGGCTCTCTCTCTTGCTGCGCTTCGGTTGTGGGCTGTGTCTTGCTCTCTGCCGTCTGCTCAGCTGTGACCCCCTCCCCTGGCTGCTTTGGCCGTTTTTTTCCCTTTTCCCCCAGCTGTTTTGTCTGTGCCCCCGTGTTGGCTTGTCTTGGGTTTGCTTTTGCTTGTCTTGGGTTTGCTTTAGCTTGTCTTGGGCTTGCTTTGGGCCTGCTCCCGGCTGCCCCTCCCCCTCTCTCCCTTCTCCCTGCTCCAGGGATTTGCACCGACTCCGGAGGACGAGGATCTGGACTTCGGGGGCCGCTGCTGGAGGTCGGCTTGGGAGGCTCTGCCGCTCTCCCCGGCGAGGACCGGCTGGGTTCGTCTCATCTGGGTTTGGGTTGGGGGAGTGTTTCTTTTGTATTTTTGTTAATAAAAAGTTTTTTCCATTTTCACCACAAGAACAATTCTTTCTGAGCTCATTGAAGGAAGGAATTGTAAAAAAGAAAAGGGGGGGGGGGGGCCCTTTGGAGCTCTTTTTTCCCCAAATTTGTCCTAAACTTGGACACCAACAATGCTACAAAGATTTAAATTCAGGAAGTACATTATATGATTTTTCTCTATCTGCAACTTCCATTTTAAAGCCTTTGTACTTATTGTGAACTCAGAATTGCTGCGCTTCGGTTGTGGGCTGTGTCTTGCTCTCTGCCGTCTGCTCAGCTGTGACCCCCTCCCTGGCTGCTTTGGCCGTTTTTTTCCCTTTTCCCCCAGCTGTTTTGTCTGTGCCCCCGTGTTGGCTTGTCTTGGGTTTGCTTTTGCTGTCTTGGGTTTGCTTTAGCTTGTCTTGGGCTTGCTTTGGGCCTGCTCCCGGCTGCCCCTCCCCATCTCTCCCTTCTCCCTGCTCCAGGGATTTGCACCGACTCCGCGAGGACGAGGATCTGGACTTCGGGGGCCGCTGCTGGAGGTCGGCTTGGAGGCTCTGCCGCTCTCCCCGGCGAGGACCGGCTGGGTTCGTCTCATCTGGGTTTGGGTTGGGGGAGTGTTTCTTTGTATTTTTGTTAATAAAAAGTTTTTTCCATTTTCACCACAAGAACAATTCTTTCTGAGCTCATTGAATGAAGGAATTGTAAAAAAGAAAAGGGGGGGGGGGGGCCCCTTTGGAGCTCTTTTTCCCCAAATTTGTCCAAACTTGGACACCAACAATGCTACAAAGATTTAAATTCAGGAAGTACATTATATGATTTTTCTCTATCTGCAACTTCCATTTTAAAGCCTTTGTACTTATTGTGAACTCAGAATAAAAAAAAAAAAAGTCATCTGTACACAAATACACCTATTCAACACACAGAAGTGGAAAAGTGAACAGCATTCTCCAATTTTTCTAATTAAAAAATGTCTGGCAATTTTTGTTCTCTACAGCAAGCACCATTTACTTAGCTCCAAATCCAATACCACTGCATGGCCCTAATTCCTTATGCATTTTCAATATTTAAAAATTTTGTATTTTCCCTATTTTTATGTTAAAGATATTATCAGTAATGAAATTCCGTTTTTCCTATATTTTAATTTAGATCAGCTCTCCATTCTGTGAAATTTTAGAATGCCTCAGCTCATCTTCTGTAGTCATAATTGAAGTTTTCCTCATATATCACATAAATCATGACACATGTGTTACCTGGCAGTCCTTCCTTTAAACAAAATAATTTTTTTGCAATGTCTTCCTCCAATAAGGTGCCTTACCAAGATTCCAGGAGGATGGCCTCTGGATTTGTAGGAAAATTAGATGTATTACCTCTATGCATTTCTATCTAAAAACCACAAATCACTATCCTCAAAGCTCCCCAGGCAGACTTCACTCTCCAGTTTGACTGCTGGCACAGACTGCATCTCACCAAACAGGAAAGCATTTCAGTTTGGAAATAAAACTGCTGTCTTATCCCCAAGAAGGGAACAGCAAATTAACAGCTACTTTTATCCACTCACCAATACAGTAAGGACAGCACTGTCCCTTTCTCAAAACAGGTCTCTCACAGGCTACTGGTGGGCAAGACTCAGAGTAGCATCTAATCACACCATCCATGCAAATGCAGCTCGTGCAGACATTGGGCTTCCAGGACTCAGCCGTCAGAAAAATATCTCCATCATCGTTTTTGCAGTAACTGGGCATGCTCTCATTGCTTGATGGAGAGGGCTGAAGAGTCTCATCTGTAAATTTAAACAGACTAGGTTATTTAACTTACAGTGGGCAACTTCTGTCATAGCTCCTTAACAGAGGGCTCACTCTTGAAGAACACAATGGAATTGTTACACATTGGCTCACTTCTTCAGATGAGCTAGAAGGACAGAGCCTCATGCCTCTTCAGTCCTTATATGGGATGAAGACTCATTATATGCTCTAGCATAATGCTTATTTACACCTTTATTGAGTTTACTCAAAAAAGAAAAAAAAAACAAGAAAAAAAGAAAGAAAAAAAATTTGGAAAAAGGAGAGCAAAGAGAAAAACAATCACCATCAGAAGCAGCCCCTCAGAAAGCAACTCTGAATGCTCTAAATTGCACAGTGAAGGAATTCATCTCAAACAAGAGAGATTAAATTTTAAATCTAAAACCTGAATCCTATCTTCTACCACGTCAGCCCAAGTCTTTGAATGACGCAAGGTGAAAAGCTATTATGCTGCTGTCACCTTCACCAGTGGCCTTAGGTGAGCTAATTATAAGCTGTTCACAAACAAATGGAACTTGCTTGTGCTTCAGCCTGATGCCAATGGCTGACTTTAATTCTCATGCCCATCCATGGGGAGACATATTCCTGCAATGAAGCTCTACCTTAACAGACATTACGGGCCAAGAAACAGAACGAAGAAAAAGAGAGGAAAAGAAAGGATTCTAAGAGCACTGAGATCAGGTTCTCAATCTCACTGCATTAAGCTATGAGACTAAGCTTATTATATAGCCAGTGAGGAAAGATCAGCTCCTTTGAAATAGTATTTTGAAGTAAGAAAATGTCCATTATTAATAATGAAAAAAATGTAAGTCAGGAGAACTGGTTTCCTTGCTTACTAAAAATATTTTGACAGGAAAAAGCCCCCCACCCAAACCCAAACAAATACCTTGTAGCAAAACCTAATGGCAATCCCTAACTTCTATTTTTTCTGAAAGTAAACTTTTAAATTTTAGTTTTAATAATGGTGTATTTTCTTAGTGAGTTTACATGCAATTCACAGGTTTGTAGTAAATTTCCATTTCAATAAACTCTCCCATTTGCTATGTAAAATAGAAATTTATATGCATTTAAAATTGAGTATCTTTCCTTGGGGGAAAGCAAATCCTGCTATCTTCTTTGACAGTGTTAGGGAGTCTAGGAGGAGTCTGGCACACCTGCCAGGCTGGAATGCTTTGATATTACTCAGCTGCTTTCAAATCACTCTCAGAATGACCATGTGAAGGTAAAAGCAAACAGAAGTATCTTTGAGAACAAATCCCAAGTAGACAAGATAGTAATAAAAATTGGGTTTTTTTCTACAGAAACCAAGGTGTATAGAAAGAAAAAGAAACAATCCTGTATCTACCTAGCACTTCGACTGCTTTCAAAGTTTCTCTAATCCTGCATGTATCCATAAATGAGTGCATATTTCATATACCTTCCAAGGATTCCTGTTCTTACACAACCCCTACATTATTAGATTGCCTTCAAGATTTTCCACGTTCAGGGCCAAAACTCCCCATTACACACAAGATTTCTCTTGAACACAGTCAAGTTTTGCATTTGAGTTAGAGGACTGCAGGCTGTCACTCCAAACTGCTGAAGAACAGAGGCACCACAGCAACCAGCTGAGCTCAGAGTGAACCATGAGCCATGCTCAGGTGAAGGGGAGGCTCTGATGAGAGCTGGATGTCAGCACATACCTGGGCACTGTGGGCAGCAGGAGTCCTGGGTGCGGGTGGGGTTTTGGCAGAGAAGAGGTGGACAGACCTCAGTCTCACACAGGACACGCCCGCTGTGGCATGTGCATTGTGTGCAAGAATCAATGTTCCATGTCTCTCCTTCCACAAAGTACTCCCCACCAGGGGCATGGCAGATTGATGGACTGGTGAGCTCTGGCTTTTGCACTATTATTTCATCTGGGAAAAACAGAATTGGAAGACAGGCAAAATCAACTGTGAATCTTATAAATAACTACTGTATGCAAGATGAAGAATTTCTGTTATTATTGAAAATACATATATAAATTATTCTTAATGAAGCTCTTTTGACTTTATGGCACATGCAACTCATGAAAAATGGGAAATATATAAACAACAAACAATTTGAGAGTCAGTCTGAATAAAGACTAGTTCCTATAAATCAGAGATAACTTCAAGTGTTCTTGGCATTTCAGAAAAAAACAAACTCACTTGTGATTTAGGAGTTCCAAGAGACAATTGTCACTTTCTGAAAAAATTCTAATGATCAGACAGTTTCTTAACTGCTAAATATTAACTTCAGATACAGTTCCTGAAAGGAGGGATAAGTAAGCTTCTCCTCTGGCATTTAGGAAGTCCAGGTAAAGGGTAAAGTTTTCCAACAGATATGTGTCTATATCATCTGTATCACTTGGTGCTACATAAAAAAAACAGAAACAAACAGTCCACCCTCAACACCCCAACCCACCAGAAAAGAAAAAGCAAAAGACAGAATCCCCCTTCCCCAGCCTCCTAAAAATGTATGAGTACTTAACAATGGTGGAAGTGTTCAATGCTCCATTAAAAAAAAAAAAAAAAAAAAAAGCCATATTTGAAAAAAATCAAACCGGATTCAAGGAAATGCCGCGGTGTGTAGCCTCATCCTTCTAGTAATTGTATCAATGATATCAAATGAACCTTACTTTCTTTTCAAACAATTAATTACATCACCTCTGCAGCTCTGGCTACAAGATTCACCATGGTAGTTCCCCACATTAAAAAAACTGGGGGAACTCTTCAGCTCTTGGTGTTTTAACAGAAAAAAAAAAAAAAAGAAACCTATGTGCTACCTTGAGTGCTTAAGCATTTATCATCAAGAAAAGGTTGTGCCACTATCCTCAGCATGCTTAAAATCCTTTGAAGCTTATCCCATACTAGGGGCAATAAGGGCAATAGTAGTTGCCTGCTTACCATGCTAGTTGTTTTGGACCTGAGTTAGTCCACCAGCTTTTCCCATGCATTATGCGTAGATACCAAGATGCCTCACACACCATGTTTTTTCAGCTGCAGAATCCATGAGCTTGAAAGCTACAGGCTATAAAGTGAAGCTTCAGGCTTACAAGTGATGCCCTTCAGCCTGAATTCAACCCATTTGATATTAGATGGCTAAGTTAGATGCCTCTGTTAAGAGCTGAACCTCCTCGTGTTTCCTATGCTATGAATGGAGGAAAAGAAAAATGTGACTTCTTGCTAATTGTGCTACACCTCTAAACCACTTTCTGAAGGTGCCTCTCTCCTACTTCATTATAATGATGCCTAGTGTGAACATCATCCTAACCCAAATATCTTGGTTAAGGAGAGAAACATTAAGCGTACAGCAGCTCCTCTAGTCACTTAGCCAGGCTGAGGCCCACAGAGTGCTTGTGGCTTCTCTTCATGTTTCTAGCACTGCTGTCCCTGCCTGGAGAAGGGCGTTTGTGCCCTTTGCTCTATGACACTGCCATGTAGAAGAAACACCACTCAATTGTCTGCTTTCATTTCTGGAGAATGATCAGTAGAACTCAAGGAAACTGATCTTACTCTATTCACAAAGTGTTTTTCTTTCAGGGAATTATTTTATCTTTCACCAATTTGCTTATGCTATGCTTTTCCAATTGCTTACATTTATGAACCACATCCATGATTCAGCAGCATTTACCTGGAACAAAAGTGCTAGTCTGCTGTCTTGTCACTGTTAGATTTTTACTTCAACTGGAAAAATGCATTACATGTTATGCAATGGAATCTTAACTCACCATGGCAAAGGCAGTACTAAGATTTCCTGGAAATTTTCTGAGTAATCTCCTTTGCATTAAGTTTTCTGCAAAGTCACAGGCCTGTTTTGCTACAGCCCATTACTGTTCCTGATCAAAAAAGCACAGCCAGATAGCACTGCTGCATGTGTTGCCTACTGCCCCCTCAGCAGCACTGATAATGATGTATCACTGCAACTGAAGAGCCACAAATGTGCAACTACATTACCTCAAGAAACAATTGCTTAAATAAATACACACTTTCTACACAGCACAGCATAGTTCTGCAAAACATTAGAAATTAATGGCTTTTAAATTTTACAGGAAACCTTTAAGATTTTCACAAGCATTGTGATGATCCCTATAAACCTCTTAATTTATAGAAACATGATTATAAGGGATATTTTATAATTCAACATACATTCTGCTCTGCTGAAAACTAACTAAATGTGGAATTGAATGTAACCACACTTTTTCTTTCAGTTTGCAAAATGATCTCTCAGAGCTACTGCTTCCCTGTTGATAGGTTAAGAGTGCAATTCCAAGCCCAGTACATCAGGACTGCTAATTACTTCAATATCGTCAACATCATCACTGGGGAATCAATTGCAAAATAAAATCAGACTTACATTTCTAACAAACATAAGACCTCAGTGAAGAAGAAAAAAAAACCTGCTCTGAGACTAATTTGGCCATAGTAATTCCTACACTTATATATGCCATCTTTAAAATGCTGTGTCTGCCCTAGCATTCTAAGAGTTTACACTTAGTATGACTTTGCTTACACAGAAATTTAGGTGACCAGTGTCTTGAAAGCAGGATTGATGTCAGACAGAGAAACCTATTCAGACTGTCCCTCTTAAAGAATTGGACACTGCTGACTAAGCAATTGCTCTTTTATGAAAGAGACCAAAATTGCTGGTGCTCAGAATTAAATGCTGATCTCATCCACAAGAAATGTATAGTGTGAGATAATAGGTTCTGATAACTTCATATTGACCTTTCTTCCACAAACTGAACATTAGACTTGGGAATGAATTCAGCCAAACTCACTCTCCCAAAGTAACTAGCTGCTGGTCAGCTGAAAGACCAAAATTACCATTACTCTTAGTTGAATGCTCTGAGGTGCTCTGTACATGTTCAGTAAACCAAGATGCACGAGTATGCTGACAGCAGAATGAAGTCAAGGATGACTCTTGGGGTCCTAGCAGGAGAATTGCTGGTACTGGAACAACCACCATACATTCTAAATTTTGAATCTTGTTTGTTTATATAAGGCAAGACTGATATGTTAACCTGCTCCCACCCATATGCAGTGTATCATCCCTTACAGTACTATACAAATAATTGTGAAAAGTTTGTGAGGTGTGAGCTGGATTGGAGATCACCATTTGTCTAAACAATGTAAAAGATCAGTTATCTTAGGTCACAGGGAGGATGCACTCTTCTCTATCACTTTCAGAAAGAGGATCTACTTATTTTTCCTCCTAAGATTTCCTATTCTTTACAAATAATTTGAAAAAGTTCTAATTGCTTATATCCTGCCAGTACTGTCTTGTGTTCTGCTATTTATTGAAGCTTCATGAGCCTCATTGTTCTTACTCTTAACATGAGTTCCAATAAAGTCATAGACAATATCATGTATTACAAATTACCTACTTAGCACATAAAATACTGTAGGAACTGCACTGAAAACAGAGGGCATCAATCTTACATTCTACCTATAATTTTTCCTAGATGTTTTTCATATTAACACTTATTAAAATTGTATTGAAGTGCAACATGAACTGTTCTGGGCCTTCCCACTGAAAGTATTTAAATAATCTACTGCTGGTGGCACAGGAGCCTTCCCTCAGAACACAGAATCATAATGCTAAGATATCTGTTTGTGTAGATCTTTGAGGGGTTGTAAAACACACATCAGGAGATACATTTTAATAAAACTCCACTTTAAAATAGAAAATGAAAATGTAACGGCTTATTACAAAACTTGCTATTATAGGTAACAGACTAGAAACTTTTACTTACTTTTTCAAGTTTAAAGATTCTAATATGTCAAAGATTAACATGTGAGGAGTCACAACTTGCATATGCTTTAAATATTTAAGCTCCCATTTTCCACAGCTGAGAACTTAATGACAGCAACTCATCATGTTACATTAGGGCACAGAAACCTTCATCTCTGTCTACTACTGAAGTATGCAGCAGATCACTCTCATGTACTAAGAGACAGAACACAAGTGAAATGAAACTCCATCAGAAAGCATATAGAAGAAATCATGTGCTACCTGGACATGATGGACAGCACTGGCCTGGATGTATGGTGGGGTTGCCACAGTTGGGGACGGGGCAGGTGATCAAGGCACACATCTCCCGTCCCTTGTGGCAGTAGCACTCCCTGCAGCCATCGTGCCAGCTCTCCTCATCCTCGTGCCTGCGCCCATCCATGGACAGGCAGGAGCCTGTTTTCACAGGAGGCAGGAGAGAAGCTGTTGCCTCTGCAAAAAAAAACCAAAGAAAAATTAGGTGTCCTGACAAGCATCTGTTGTTTAGGAAGAAACACAAGCTTCATGACTGGACTGCACTTATTTTTAAAGCACATATAAGACCAAGTAAATAATAGTTCTCTTGTTTACACTTAAAGTAACACACAGGAAACAACTAAAACGTATACTGAAGGGGACAACAGCATGTAGTAGAATTTCCTATAATATTTCCTTGGAAAATGTAATTCCTTCTGTTGAACCCATACTTTTTTTAATCAATCAGAAACATAGTAGTGTCTAAATAATGTAAGAAAAAGAAGTGCAATGGAGGGAAATAGCAGATAGCATAAAGCATATTTAAAATTAAAAAATACCATAGCACATTAGATTATCTATAATGTATCTAACAGAAAGTAGAATACAAAAACATTTAAATGAGCTATGGATGATCTTGCAAATGATAAAAAATTGCAATGAGGTGCTAACAGGGTAATGGTAGATATTGGAAATATTCCATAAAGTACTTCCTGTGAGAAATTATTTGCTTATATTACTATGATAAATGAGATCTTTGAAAGAGAATGATGAGAATTTCAACCCTCATTTCTTTTAGCTTCTACTGTGATGGGAATGCAGTAGCTTAGACAGTGGCATTATGATTGCACTCTGTCAGAACACAAAGGCAGTTGGTCTAGGGAGGATAAAGTTTCATTTGTATCTTAAGGGGTATTTAAGTGCTGCAGGATTCAGCCTCAATATATTCTTTGTTAATCAGCAGAGTGAATTTAGAGCCAAACACTCCCTCATCCACATCATGATCCACATCATGATGATGAAGGATGCAGGATCAGTTTGTCAGTGAGCTGACTTGTTTTCACGGTATGTCAACCATGTTCTGCTGAAATCTATATAAGGTTATTTGTACTAAGTTCTTAATTTAATTTTCTTTTTTAAAAGGATCATGTAAGAGAAAGAGTAAGGTCACTTTAGAAAGTGTTCAGCTTTTTTGCTTGTTAGTTTTTTGATTGGTTGGAGTGTTTCTTGGTGTGATTTTTTTTTTTTTTTTGCACACTAGTATGTAGGGCAGCACTTCTTCAGCTGTGGCAGATGTATCAAAGATGATCTCACAAGCAGATGGTACAAAGTTAGTTTGAGGCATATTATCAGACTAGAAAGCCAATACATGAAAGTTACATTAGTATACCATTTTGTGAACCAAGCAAAAATGCTGCATAAAGATAAAATACTTAGAATAGTCTTCATCCTGTTGCATAAACAGAAATATTATGAAAAAACTTAAATTTCAGTTAATATACTTTTATACTTTAGTATCAAAGTATTTGAATTATGATTTGAATTAATATCACCAGGATACTGCTCTATATTTAAGTGATTATTGATACTCAGAAGCCCTAGATAGTAAGACTTTGCTTATTTAGCAAGGGGAAAGGATATCTGAAGCAGACATTTTTTCCTGAAATATTCTAAAGTACACTCCATAATTTGGAGGAACATACATAAGCAGGTATTCAAAATTAAATTCACAAACTGAGATTGTAATTAAAAATTGAAGAGTGAAAACAATTAGTAGAAAAATTAATACTTGAAAAAATCTAACGTGTAAATACAAAATGGGAGTAACTAGCTACCAAGTGGTATGATTGAAATGATCTGAGACACAGGAGTTCACAAGGAAAGTAAGTGTTTAATGTGATCCCACTGCAGAAAAGGCAAGTTCAATATAAAACACAAGTAGAGGAGCACTGCAAATTTAAATACAGCACTACTACTTCCACTAGCCTTAAGCTTTTACTATGGCTAAAGTACAGTATCAAATTTTTGAACAGTGATGAGAAACCACAGTAACTGGGTTTGTTTGAGTTAGGAACCCATTTCCCACCCAAACAATGTTTATAAGTCTCCAGCTGCAACCCCTTAAATATTGCAAGAATTCTAAAGGGAATGGTGCTTAGCTGCTCCATATGTCTGCTAAGCTCAGGACAAGAAGTAACCAGTTCAGTGTGTATAAAGGGAGACAGTAATTTTACAAAATTCATTTTAAAATGTCATATGTTTCTAACAACAGGAAAATACTACTTTAGAAAGGTCGGTTTCTCTTTCTGTTTTGTTCAGGTTTTCTGTGTCTTTTGAAAGTGGAGATTCTTAATAAATTAAATCTTAGACAAACATCTGTCAAGGATTATCCAGATACACTCTATTATATGCAAGGGTAAAGAAGTGGACTCTCAGTTTTTCAGAGTACTACTCCAGGCTGTACCACTATGGTTCTACTTCTATTAATCCTAGCATAAGCTGTTTCTGGCAGAAGCAATTTAGAAAGTGGAGCTAATTCACAGACAGGAGATTTACCCAAACCTTTCTCTTACTTAAGGATTCTGGGTCAAAATTTCAACAAGGACCCACATTTTCCCCAGAACATACTGGTGATTGTTCTAATCATTCTTTGACAAAGTGGTTAATGAAGTGATGTTGAAGTGATATGCTCATGGCTTAGAACCTTTATGATCATGACAACAATAAATACTACTTAGAGACAGATCAAGTTAATTTCACTAAATAATTGTGCATGTTTTAAAATCCTTACTTACTTAAAAGTGTGCATACACATAATTAGTGACACAAGTTTATAGTCTGGAAGGCAATTACAGTACATCTAAGGGAACACTTTGTGTCTATTTAGTCACAGCACTATGACAATCAGGAAGTGTTTTGATTTGGAACATGGAGGCAAATGACAAGCTGAGTGATAAGAATTATCGCAATGGGACACCATTCAATAGGTGCCCTTTCTTATTTAATTATTTAAATTTTGATTTCTAGTAAAAGTAATTTACTGTAGCTTATGCCAATGAAATCTCTGCTTCTCGCATCCACAAAATATGTTTATAGCATTGCAACTTTTATTTTGCTAGAAGTCTGAAAGTTTCTTAAATATCTGAAGTGTACTATGTTACATAGAAAAAATATAATGTCGGATATTTTTAATTCATATGATTGCATGTTTGCCTTCAGCTACAGGGGAGTGACTTCAAGAACTCATACATTTTCTTCCAGTGCCATGTTCCCATAGCTTAGCCTTTTACATTTTATAATTTTTTTTAAATGCAGAAGAAATAGCGAAAAGTTAAGAATAGGGTCATTACAGTAATGGGAAAGTAATCAAGCTTATTTGACTACAGCTAGAAAGCAAAGCACACAAGTAAGAGTCAAAGAAAATATACCTGAAAGAGCAGTTAGGATCAGAGAGACACTGAGCAAAACCAATAAGTTATTAAATGCACCAAAGGGAGATGAGTAATGAATACCCAGACTAACACAAAACATAACCTGAAAATATTGTGAAGGGGAGACACGCTAAAAGCAGTACAGGTATATGGCAGACAACAAATGAACATCTGAACTCAGTATGAACCTTGAACTTGGTGGTTACAGGTTTGGGATGTGGCATTTTTAGCTTAATAATACCAAGTCCTTTCTTGTGGGCAGCTGTTCTCTCTACTCATTGCTCATTAAGACTGCCTGAAAAGCATCCAAGAAATAGCACTCCAATTTTAGGGGATATACTGGATATCTATCAAATCTGACACTTGTTTGTAAAGAAAAGGCAATGGTGAAGAAGCCAAGATGAGCATCACTATTGAAAAAAAAATCCCATCAACTAGCTTATTATTAGTAGCTGCTTATTAACAGCCTGATACAATTTTTATAAATGGCAACAAACTTTTTGTGACTTTCGTAGTGGGAAACCAAAGCAGAGCTGAGGCTTTCTGTTGAAGCCAAGATGAAAAGATAATAACAAACACCAGCAAAACAATACATTCCTTTGAGCAATGTTGAACTGCTTCCCCTCCAGTTACCATATTTCAATTTGTAAATATTCTGTGCAGTATTGCTTTTCTTTTACCCTGGTTTGCACCTGCTTTGAAGACAAGCTGTAGTAAGAGGTGGAAATGCACGGGCACGTACCTCTGCACTTGCAGATAACACAGCCATGACTGTTCTGCTGGAAGCCCAAAGGACAGATTTTACCACAAGGCAGGTTGGGGCACTTCTTACACCGACAGATTTCACAGCCATGCTTGTTCTTCCTAGATGACCAAAATAATTTGCAAAAGGTCAGCAAGTCACTTTAAATATCTACATCTTTAAAGCAAGAGCACTCCCCCTAAGGAAGTGACTGATGAGCAAAGAAAATTATTGCTAGTTGTCACCCTTAGATTCAGTGGTTTTATGGGCTGTACAAGTTTCCATCCCTGGCATATGGATCCTATGTTGAATGTTTCCTTGTCTTTTTTCACATAAGCAGATAATACTATACTAAAATACTATACTAAATACTATACTAAAAACTTTCAGCACAGATGTACGAAACAAAGAAAAGACATGAGAAGTTATAGAACATGATCTAGGAGGACAGAGGAGAAATAAATTATGTAAATCTCTAGAAAGTCTGGTTTCATGGTGTAGGAAACTTTATTTCATTTTTAGTTAAAAGGCTGAGAATAATGAATTGTCCTACAGTAGAGTAGAGAATGAAAGACTTTGTCTTCCTATCCCATCAAAAGGAATGCTTCTTCCCATTACTGTGTAGAGCTTTCAAACAGTGAGCTTTAGCAGATTTTTTTAGATAATTATGAAAAGGTTTTGGTTTCTTTAAAGATGCACAAACTCAGTATTTCCAATTAATAAGTTTCAACAATCTTAAAAAAAAAATCACAAATATGATAATTACTCCTTAACTGTTCACTCTCTAATAAACTTCTCTTTTAATAATTCCTTCTTTTGTGTCCTATTTGTGACTAAATGTTTACATTAAAATATAGATTTGTCCCCTATTATGTCCCATGTTTTTAATTATCACACACATATGGAAGTCAAATATATGGTATTTAAAAAAAGAATTTGGCAAGGTAGCAGTAAACTGAACAAAGATGACATACAACCATAAATCCAAGGTAAAACTCAAAGTGAAATGATCCTAAATTAGTTCTTTTCACAACTTTAGCCCTTTGTACTCCGAACAGTTCCACAAAGATAACCTTAAATGTTATTAATTTAATTCAGTGTAATTATTAGTGTATTTTGTAGAGAATTACAAGATTAGAGTGCTCATTTCCAATCTCTAAAAAAATTATCTGAAGACTTTATTAAACATTCATCATTTAAAAATATCAGCCATTCAGCATAATAAAATTACATTCTGCACATGAACTCAGAATTTAAATTGAATGCTATTCTCTGAATAGCTTAAAAAGATTTAAAGTTCATATATTTTTCAGGTGCACAAAAATATATGGGAAAAAGCAGCCCAAAGACAGGGTTCTTGAAAACACTGGCATCAGCTTGAAATCAACTTGTTTTAAAAACACCTTAAACTTAAAACTATCACACTATGCCTATTAAAATGTGCTCTAATTTTTAACATGCTCTTGCTTTATAGTTCACATAGATTTTTTAATAAAACTGTTTAGCACATGCTTGAGTAAAAAAACAACAAAAAAAGAAGAAGAGTGTGTTTCTCTATAAAAAATATATATGGCATCTCTATACGTTTTACCAGCAAATTTTATTTTCATGAGTTCATTCCATGTTACTACTTGCTTTTCATAATAGTTTAATTTCTACCTCATGACAAGAGAACTTCAGATAACATTCAAATGTAAAATTTTTTTAGGCTTTTCAATAAAATTTACTACATTTGCAACCCCTAGTGTTTAATAGTAATTCTCCTCAAATTTCTGGTTCATTTTAGAGCTCTCTTTGGCCCTTGCTCATAAATGTTGCAGGTTTTCTGATAGCCATCTTTACTGTGGTGTGTCCTCTTAGTATACTGAGGAGTAAATGTGAGAGGAAAACAAGGGATTTTAAATTAAGGAGTTAATAAAATTATCTTCAGGTGTGTTGACTTCAGGAGTAGCTCAGACTTATTGTCAGTTTTTCAAGTGAGAGAAAGAACCAGAGGGAAGTTCCAGGAAAGGAATTCTGTAAAGAGCAGTAATTTTAGTCTGTATGTATCATGAGTTTAATATATTGACCTACGGATCATAATTACAATTCATTTATGGGATTTTTCTACTTAGATAAGATTATCAAAGCATGTGAAAAGAATTTCAAAAAGCTACAGGTAAGAGATATTACTTGTAAGCAGCTTTCTCATCTTGTTTGTCAAATTCTTCAAAAAAATTTAAGCGCTGATTTCCTTTTATAATCTGCTGGTTTTGAGTTTGAATACTCTGTTTCAGTTTCTCAAATTCCGCTTGAGGAATAGTGCAGTCCCACAGCCATTCCCCTTTTCCTGCGCTCCCCCCGCTCTGCCCCAAGCAAGCACAGGCAGTGCCCGGGTTAGGGTGCACAGGGATTGCGAGGCGTGCCTTCGGGATGAGAATACGTACAAGTATCCAAAGGGACAGTACTTGTCACATACAATGGGTTTGCACTTCTTGGGCCGCGGCCGGCACTGACAGATCTCACAGTTGTGGGCGTCAGTCTGGAAGCCGAAGGAGCAATCCAAGGAGCAGCCCGAAATGAGGCCAGTGCACAGCTCCTCCCCTGCAAAGGACACACAGCTTACCACAACACAACAACTGTGTATGCCAAACAATCCTCAGCACGCTAAACCTGCTGCTCCTTTCACTTGGCAACTTTCTTAACACTTCCTTACCTTCAGACTGTCCTATTTTTAAAAGATTTGATAGAATTCTCCAGTAACAACCCAAACGTGTGAGCAGATGCTACAGGATTCTTCAGTTCCTGTCAGCAGGTACCACCTGGTACCACAAACTAACATGATTCTATGAACAGATGCACAGCCAGTGGAGTCCAACATCCATCACTTCATTGGCTTTTAATAATACATCTAAAATAACACATAACATTATATTATACAGGTTTAGTAAGCTTTTGCTCAATATAGTTCATCTTTATTCCTCTTCTACTTATTTTAAATATGTACTGAAAGGGTGGAATGTATTAAAAACTTTTATTCTTTATGCTGTTTGCTGTCAACTTGACTAATATCTGCTTCTTAAAAACATAACTGCAATACTCTAAGAAGTGAATGAAGCTTAGAGATGCTAGACTAAAAGAACTGTCTCTTGAAGTCCAGTACCATGTTTCATCTGCCTCTTGTGGCATAAGGAAGATATTGAACTGTTGACATCTCAATTTTTCTGGTATAGAGATAAATAATGGTTATCATACCCCCTCTCATTTTACTGTTTTGAGATTGACCAGTTTCTTTCCATTTTTCTTGAAAGAAGAAATGCCAGAAAGACCACTCTTAACATATTGTGGAATACAATGTTCTTTTATTGGTTGCAGAGGTGAGAGAAAACAGAAAATTATGGGGTTTTTTTACCCTAAATATGCAAATGACCATTATTACAATAGCCAAAGTGAGATCAAAATAGAAATAGAGGGAAATATAATTAAGATTCTTCAATAGAAGAATGTGATGGGTGATATCCAAAGGCATGACTTTAAGAGTGATATTTAAAGGATGGCTGATCCCTACCTGGGACATCCACATATTACATCACCATATCACTGCTCTGTTTGTACAGAGGCCAGATGAAGATTATTCTTCCAGATGTGCTCCTCAACCAAGACCTGAAGACCACTTTCCTTTAGGGGATGAACATTTAGGGACACAGTTTTGCCAATGAGATCAGTTATTAACTGACTTATTCTCCAAAATGGTAATTTATTGAAGAAAACTACAGAATGAATCTTGCTTTACTTAAAGACTTCCTCTTTTGTTTCTGTAATGTTGCATTTAAAATTCCAAAATGTAGACTTAGCCAGATGTGGCTAAGCCAATTGTCTCCTTATCTATTATACCAAGTTAATGCTCATTTGGTAAAGAAGGCATGTTCCTTACTGTGTCAGATTGAGACCAGAACTTCAGAGAAAACCAGAAAATCCACTGCCTGCTTCTGAGGTGGAATTTGGGCATGCAAGTGCAATACAACATAAAAGTCTCCTTATCCCAAACAACAGTGCTCAGTTTAAATATGATAAATATGATCAGGGCCATGGTCCTGACCTCTCCATTTTCATGCAAATTTGGTGTCTGAAGCAAAAAGGGTGCAAATTTTGGGTTGTTTTTACCATTTGGAATACAGAAAAAAGAAATGCCAGATCATTTCATAACTCTAGAGATTGTGTCTGGAAGCAGATAACCAATACCACAATATTTAAACATTTATTCTTGGCCAGACCTAAACTTTGCACAGCAAGGATAACCCTTGTTTTAGGTTCTTGCTTTAGGGAGAAAAACTCATACAAAGACCTTCATGAATTTTATATATTTTTGGAGGATTAAGTCAGAACTATCTACAAAGAATACTAATCTTTTCATTATGTAGCCACTAGTGCTGATTTTAAAACATTATAATGCAGAGGAAACTTTGATATTTTTCTCTGGTAAGGAGTGAGTTACACAAAGACTTTTCTTGAAGCAAGTTAAAATAATGCGAATTTCTCTTTCATTTACAAGCTTTTATACTAGGATATTTGTACTGAATTATTTCCTAGCAACACACAGCAATAATAAAATTAACTAAACCTTTCATTATGCAAGACTTTATAAGGTAGTCATAATTATTAAAGCTAGGCTTGAACTTTATAAAGAGTGTATGGAGAAGTACACTAGGATATCTCCAAAAATAATTAAGTCCAGTTATGACCTTTGATATAATGTAAGTTAGGATATCTCCTGCAGATGCTCAGAACTGATCAGTGAATAAACCTGGAATTGCAGAGGTTGAACTGAGCAGAGCCATTCCTTTTCTGAAGCATACTTTGTCAGGGAAATAAAATTTTTACATGGCTAGGATACAGAGTAGGATCAGGAAGACAGGTGAAGAAAAAAGAAGGTACACATGCAAAGGCATGGGAGAAATAAATAGATTTCTTTAAAATGTAAAAGGAAGAGCTAGAAACAATTTTTAAAATATCTAAAAAAAAACCAGAAAAAAGAAGAACTTTTTCTTTAAGTCAGCATATTTCTTTACTATTTGTGCCTCCAGATTATCTGTTAAGGAGAGCTATCAAAAGACAACATCCATTTTTGACTACAAAGTTATACAAGATGGCAAAATGATGATGCCTCCGAATCCCACAGCAAGCACTGTTCTCAGTCTATTCTGCTCTGATTTGGCTAGTGAAACTGCTTTTCAGAGACACAAAACGAGTTTGTTACATGTAAAGGTAATATACTTTATTAAAAGGTTCAGGGTGTATAAGGGCAGTGCTACAAAGCAGGAAGACATCCCAAGTGTCTCTCCCAAGTAGCTTATAATGTTAAATATACTTAACTCAAATAGTCAGCTGACATACTAACCAGGAGATCCAGTCTTGAAGCAATACCCTCCTTGCTTAATCCTTTACACAGTGAGTTATCCTCAAAAGAATTTTCACTTTGTAAGTGGCCAAGAAAGAAAAGTTCTTCAGAGCCTTGAGGTGGGTGACTAATAATCACCATTGCCTCTCAGGAACAGAAAAAACCACCAAAAGTGTCAAACATAAAGGGAAAGTTTGCTGACGTCAGTACAGACAACTGTTAATGGATGGTCTGTCTAGTGAAATGCCAATGTTATGTATGAGGTGATCAGAATAATCTCCACAGACCTCTGCTCACAGTCTTTCTAATAAAATACTGAAAATTAAATTCTGGTAAGATGTTTTTTACTGAAATTAACATGTTATTACACTTAAATTTCTGATGGTATGATGGTACAAACTGTGGAAAAAGATTTTAAACAGTTTTTTGAAAAAATTCTCTATGAAGAAATGTAGTGTCATAAAACTAAGAATGTGAGTTCTGGTCTGCTTTCTGAATTTACATCTAATAATCTAAATGTCTCCTATTAAAAACATGACAACAGCAGGCAGTCTCTAAATGAAGTACCACCTGGTACACAGAGTTTATGTTTGCTGCACAGGCCTGATGAAGTCCAGCATCTTAAGCCAGGTTTTTGTTTTTTTGTTTTTTTTTTTTTTCAGAAAATTAAGTGAATGACAAATGTTGCAAAGAAAAACATAGCTATCAGAGAAAGAAAGAAGAAAAACAAAAAAGGATTGAAAAGATTGCAAAACTAAATATTCAAATGTGGATCAAATTCAGCCTATCCAATTGCCATCCTGACAATTTTTCTACAGCTTTAGCTATTGCTTTAAATCAATCACTACTAAAATAATGACAAATTCATTATGAAAGGAAAAGTAAAACCAGATATTTTGCTAAGGTTTTGCATTTCAAGTGACACATACTAAGGGACAAGGAGAACTAGTTCATGAAAGTCAACTGCAATGAAGTGAGGAAATCTATTGTGACAAAATATTAGGAGAGTATTTGTTCAAGGGTGTTTGCCATCTCTGCTTAGATAAATTTCATGAGGAAACTGAATCCCAAATCATGAATGTATTTGCAGAGAAGAGATCCAGGCCTACCTGGTCTAGTAAGTGCTTCAAAAGTGTATGAGAGAACCAGACAGGATGAAATGAGGGTATAGCAAACATTTTAAAACCTAATGCAGAAGAAAACTACCATTCAAAGTTTGACAGAACTGCATTATGCACTTGCACATCACTGCAACTCTAACAGAATGGGATTAAACTTCTGATCACATAGTATAAGCTGATGTTTTTGGTTTTGTGACCTACTAGTTATAGTGACATCACATAGGGAATTAAACTGATAGTTAGATAGGAAGTAGAAGACTAAAACACAAACAAAATGATGAACACAAAATCAATTAAAGGGAAATTATCTCTCATTGTGTGCTGCTTAAGGAAATATGTGGATGGAGAATAGAGTTCTACATGGTTAGTAGAAACATGTCCATTAATTTTTCTGATAAAACATGAATTGTCAATACAGTCACGCCAATACAGAAAACAAATTGCACGTCAAGCTCAGAGTTCAGATGCAGGATATTGGATGAATGTAGAATGATACTGATGAGCTATGACTTTAGGAAAAGATTAATGTGCTCCTCAATGTCTCAGGCTCATAGAACTGTATTTTTACTACTAATACTTTGCTTTTCAATGTGACAAAATTAGCTGAAATAACACATAAAATGCTGAAAGAATCAAGTACAGTAGAAGGTTAGGACACTAAACATGGAAAGGTTGTTTGCCCTGAACCAATGAAGTTATTAAATAGTCTCCTGCTTAAAACTAATACTCACTTGAGGACTAACAAGCACTGAGTATTATAGCACTTAATCCCACCCACACAAGACCATGCAGTTTTCTGCCATGTGCAACCACGACTGCAAAGCAGCAGCAAAGTCAGTTACCAACAGCTCCAGCTGGTAGTTCAGAGCCTTCACTAGCCCTCACCACACTGGCAAAAGCTATTTCTTAAAGACTTTTGAGTCCTCTAAAGACTGCAGTACTAGCAAATATTTTATTCTGTAGTTTGATACAATTAAACACACTATATGATGACTTGAATACGAGAATTTCAAATTATTGGATTCATTTGGATTAATTTAAAATTAATTAAATTGTTGGAATTAAATTGTTGGAAAAAATACAAGCAGAAAGGAGAGTGAAGATGAATTAGTCTTCCAAAAAAACCCATTTGTGAATTATTAACAAATAAACAGATACTGGTGAGGTATGAGGCCTGGTCACCATTGTCCATAAACTTTTAAATATAGCAATTTCTATCCCCACTTTTTCCACACACTTACACACCTTTCCATACACGCAGACTATAATAAAACAAATACTGAGAGTTTTGGAAGAGCATTACACTGTTTAAGAGGAATCTCTTTGGGATATGAAGGACGGGAAAACACTGTAGAAGAAAGTCTTGAGAAGTGCTGATTACCAAGATATGGTGAGCATGCTAAAACACACACAAAACCCTTTTTTAAAAACTCTTTTCCAGTAAGTATCTTACTCTCAACACTAACATCAACTCTAGTTTTAAAAGCTTGTCTGACATCTGTAAAACTGAGTCACTGGCTGCTGAAGAACAGAAAAGCATGTTCAAAAACCAGCATGTAAGAGCAGCTGAGGTCCCACCTTGCAAACAAGACAACAAAAACTTTCTGATATGTTAGCAATGTCTGCATTTGGCAGAGTTAACTAAGCAGTGGAATATTTCAGATACAACACAACCCCTCTTTCTCAGGTATGGCATCTCAGGGGGAATGCATCTCAAAAGGAATCACTGGTCATTGTCCTAAATTCAAACCATGGTATGCATGATTTATTCTTGATTTCAGAGTGCTCACATCCCTACCTTACATAAACCTATGAATATTTAAAAAATTCAAAATATTGCCCCCCAAAAAATGCCTAAAAAGTAAACAAAATTGGATTCCATGAATTGCATGTTAGCTCTAAAAAGGGTCTTCTTGGCTTTCTAATAGCTTGATTGTAATTCCACTTTTTTTAAAAAAAAACAAAACCAAAAGACTTTGTTTTTTCTAGCATATATATGGTATTTAAATACCTCTAGGCTCTTAAGATAGGATATTTATGTTTTTCCAATATATTATTTTGTTTATGGACACGCTGATGTTTGTACCATAAGGACTGAAAATCATTTCTCACTCTAAAAAGTTGTGAAAATGCATTCTATGTTGAAACATTTTCAGTTTTCAGTCCTGTAATTCACAGATGAAAAAAAAACAACTGCCAAAGAATATTAATAGGTACATGACAAGGATTATGTCAGTATTTCAACTTGGCTTAGGCTGGTGTCCATTTTTACAAATTTGTAGCATGGCTACACAAAGCTAGCTACATACCTTTACCAGTATTATTTTCTTGATGCTGAGGACAGATCATACCAGGAGAACTGTTTCACAGTACCTTTACAATTAAGCACTCCTCAGCCGTCCTCTCGGTGTGGATTGCTACTGCTGCTTAATCTTCGGGGGTGGGGATCTGGGGAGGCAAATTTATGAAGGAGAAAACTAGGTTACTTAACAGTAACTGGAATTCTCTGAATATATTGCCTCCACAGATCCACACTAACCCTCCCTCCTTTTGTTAGACTTAAATCATGATTCACAAAAGCTGGATAAAAACGAAGGGACTGGGCGCTGTGATGCCAGAAAACCCTGTTTAAAGAAATCCTCTTGTGAGTCCATTGAGGCAAATTAACCACTTGGATATGTGCTCTAAACAAATCTAGGATTCACATACAACACATGAATTCATGAAAATGAAATTGTAGCAGTGATATCTCAAAGGTGGAATTACTGTAGAATGATCAAGCTTCAAGCAAGCTGGTTTTTTGGTTTTTTTCACAAGTCAAGCCAAGTGAAATTCTTATCTGCTTCTATTGCACAAGATATATTGTAAGCACTAACTCCAATATATTGTAATCTTCAGAGATCCTGCCAAAAACTTACTCTAGTGACAATACAGATAATATTTATTTGGCATGAGTTGTTCATCATAATTCCATCCTCTACAGGGAGCACTTCCACTGTCTTGCACGTGTTCTTAGAGTTAGTACTTCTGTTCTGCTAAGGATATGTACCTTTTTTTCTGATCTGAACCTTAAATTTTTAGGAAACATGCTTCATCCTAAATTTTCTGTGGTTGTATTTCATTAACTGAAGTCTTGCATGTAATAGTTACTCCCTTCTACATCACTGCAGAACAAGTGAAAAAAATAAGACATCCTTTTTCTGTCTTACAGAACTACTTAAAAACCTAATATGTACTATCCTTAGCACTGAGATTACCTGGGTTTTTATTTAATAACTTTTATTTTCCATTGAATTTACTGTGAAATCAAAGTAACACTGGAAGATGATTGCTACTAAAACAGAAAAGTGTTACCTAATTTATATTTTACTTCACTATTTCCAGGAATTTTGCATTGCCTGAAGTACATTTTGTTTGATTAGTATGCAATTACTGTCTGACCTCCTTTGACATAGAAATAAACAAAAAATATGTTTATTTAAATGGGAAAAATTAACACTGAGAAAGTTTAACTGTTGAGAACACACGTCTGAGTAAGTATGAGTATTTACAGGAAATGAAATAGTCAAATTTTGGCTGCAAGATTGAAAGGTTAGACACTATTGAAGAATTAACACACAAAAACGAGGAATTGAGATGTGTTTTCTCACTGCAGACCCCGGAAAGTTTTCTTAGGCTTTTTCCCATCATCAGTCCCTGTGCTTTTTCAGAGCCTTAACTGTTGCTATTTACAGACAGTCTGGAGATGAACCTACCTAGCTTTTCTCCAACCTACCAATCCTGCCTTTGAATGCCTATGCAACCAAACAAAGCCCCACATTGTCAAACCCAAAGTCCATGTTGGAATTTTGCTCTGCTACATCAGCTTTAAAGGGAGATGGTGTGACTTTGCCAGAATATTGAGGACCGTGCTTCTGGTGTGTGCTAGGATAGAATAAATGCCTCCTTTTAACTAACTCCATGGTAGAAAACATGCTCTTCTCATGGAAGGAAAAGGGACCAACATTTCCAAAGTAATTTCTGTGTATATCCATAGGATTTGTTTTGGGGAGAAGGTGGTTTCATGTTGAGAGGACTGTGCAAACACATAATATATACCAAAATTTCTTATTTTTGAATAGTGATTGCATGACTTGCTTTGACAGACAAAAGAAACCAGGACACGAAGTGAAAGGTGATGCATTACAGACTGCAGGGAAAATGACTCATCTCAGCCTTCTCCAGTTGCATGTCTCCATAAGGATTCTGAAATTAATAGAACTGGATGACAGCTGCCTCTTGAAACTGCAAAGGTAAGACTTCTACATGATGCACATATTTTTTAAAATTGACAACAACACTCTATTTAATCCCATTTTAGTAATTTTTGAAATGTTAAAAAAATATTAAAGTTATACATGGTCACAGTTCTATCCTGAAGAGTACTACACATTCAATTCATTTGGGGTAAAAGACTAGTTCAGTCACAGGAGAGATTTTAAAGGCTTTTTTTTTTTTCCATTAAACTAATCCAGGGAACAGACAAGGCCTGCACTGCAGACACTTGCTGAAGAATGACTTTGTGAGCAGCAGCAATTACCAATCAGATTTTAAATCCTATGCTGCTTCAATCAGCAGGCATTATTTAAAATGCCATTCATTTTCCTTGGGGCAAGAGGAGTCCTGCCTCACAAACAGCAGACCACTTCCACAAGGACTCCTCCAAATGGATTTGTCTTCCTAAAGACTCCATTCCACTCCAGTTGTCCCTATGAAAGTAAAAGCCTAGACACTCCAAACACAAGAGCAATTGCTGCACACTACCTTTTTTTTTCCTTATTTACTTTTTTGTTCATGTTTTGCTCTTGTATCATCTTACACCATCCTTTCTTTCTTTTATATATATTTTTTTGTTTGTTTGTTTTTGTTTTGGTTTTTTTTTTTTTTTTTTTTTGTAATTCCTTTTATGTTTTTCCTACTTGTTTTAGTTTTATTCTTGGTATTCTGCAGCGGTTCTTCCTATATTCTGGATTCCATTTTTTACCTTTTATGGTCATGTAGTGATGCTTTGCTTTCTACACACTTCGGGTCAGTATGATCATTCTTTCTCCCTCATCATTTGTGGTTCCATGTATACTTGTTGAACTTTCATCCCATATCAGTCTGTGTTCATTTTTTGCTCAGTGTTGGTTTTTTTCCTCCCTTGTCTTACAACTATGATCTGGCTCTGCTACTTTTAAAAAGTATTTTATTTTACTTTACAGCATGTATGTTTTCACTGCATGTTGCTACAGCATGTTTTTTGCATTCACTGCAGAAACAAAGAAGGATAAAAGACAAAGTAAACTGCTTCTTTAAAATAATATTCTAGAAATGTTCTGATTTGCTTCTTTGTTTCTTCTCATTCTGTAGTTGATTTGAATCAGGAGGGAAAGACTTAAAATTAAATTACGATGAACCACCAAACTTACATAATCATTCCAAATGAACTTGTACTTATTTCTGGCAGCATGAATGTAAATGAAGGTAATAAAGAAGAACAAATTGCATCTTCACTCTAAGTTCTTCCACTTTATCATTTTACTTTTATTTTGTCTGAAATAACTGAAGTACAAAAATCCTTCAGCAGAGCTATCTAAATATCAATTAACAAAAAATGAAACTTTATTGGAAATAGATTCATAGAATGAGGATATGATGACTTCAAATGTTAATATGGTTATGGGGACTTCCTTACTGAGGTAGTTAAATCTGACTCTGTTGAGCAGCTTAGACCAGCAAAAGGCAAGTGGATGCAGTATAAAGATGATAATGATGTTCCCAAAAGTCCACATGAGTCTATATGAGCTAAAGATAATACATGTTCTGACGTCCCTGAGAGAGCCAAGACACAACTGAATGGGTTTGGACATTAAAGTACATAGGATCCCAAAACACAGAGAGCTAGCACAGTACATTGCAGCATATTTGACCTAAGACTCCTCTCTTCTCATTTCTCACACACTCTTTCATCCAGAGGAGAGCTTTGGACGCAAGTAACAGACATTATTTGACAGAAAAATTCAATTTCTGTCATTTTGATTGATAACCACCAAATGATGAAGATTTCCAAGCTGTTATTTTTCTTCACTTCCTTAGAAAATAAAGGTCTCCACTTTCTAAATGACTGAGATATTTAAGCAATCTACTAGTCACATTATTTAACTGAAAAAAAGAGATGATAAATGATACTATTGACTTTGCTCCAGACAGTTTGCCACTGTAAAATTAAGAAAATTTCAAGCAAATCTGACAAGAGAAAAAATTCCCCTGAATAAGTTCTTATGCACTATTTATCAGAAATACTCTACTCAAGAACATCCTGAGATGTGGTTTGTGTCCATAGGCAGTGTGGTATCCTAGGAACAAAAGAAATCACCCTTTGGAGTGGTGTGTCTCCAGTGCACCAAACTGGAGGGAATGAATGCACACACAGGCACAGATGATGAAATTTGCCAAGTATGTCCATCTCTTTTGTGTCAAACTCCTCAGTCAATTTAATAGAAACAGAAGGAGAAGGAAAATCAAATCACAAAGTTAAAAGCAGACACTAACATTTCTGATGCTTTCCTTAGGAAGAACTAAGTAAGGTATGTGATAGCTTGGATGTAACCTAAGGAAAGTCATCCTTCCACGAATACAACTTGTAATTGAAGGTATTATTTCTTCATTGCCATGACAATGTTATGGCTTGCCATATATTTACTTTTGTTAAGATGTCCTCTCCAACACCAATCCATTCCTAAAGCTCTTTAGTTTGTACTACTGCAGAATTTTCTTTTGACCTTTTCGACTTGGGACCTCTACAATAGTCATATTGGTTTAGAAAGTGGCTGAGAATGAGTGGACTGAAACTAAAAGAAGAGGATTGGAGAAATACTTTAGTTGTGGAAGCCTTAGAGGATTGCAAGAAAGCTCAAAAACTACAATAACATTACAAAGAGATTTTAAACCCATTCCTAGGTGGGTTGGCAGCCACAGAGATGCATCCTGCAGCTGTGACTAGTACTCCACAGGTGTCCTTTGTTGGCCAATTCCAAAAACCAATCTGATACTGCTTTATATTTCACCTGTAAACATTGAAGTCTTAAGGAATCACATTTAGAAAATACATTTTTCTTGATGCACACAAGGTTCTCACAAGGCACAGTGTTTTTCCTTTGGGAAGAAATAGATGTCAAAGCCTGCAAAAATGCTAACTAAAATATTATATATGTATATAATATAAATATATGTTAAAAATAAATATAAATATGAATATACTTGTATATATATACACCCACTCCCAAGCATATGATTTTCAAACATTTATCCTCAAAATCAAAATTTTGATGAAAAAAGCTAAGTTGAAAATAGGAGTTGTTTAGCAATAGGAGTTTTTGAAGTGTAGAAACTTAGATGCTTTTAAAATTCTTTAAACAGAGGAAAATGAAATGTGAAATTCTCACAAGACTTCTCAAGGTCTATATGAATATTAGGTCCCAAATTATTACTTTTTCTAGCCAGCTGTTGATTTTTTACCTCAGATGACAAACACTGTACATTTTCCTTCAAACACACTTTAAGCAAGCAAGCAATGTCAGAAAACAGGAGCCAACTCTTTGAAGATGAACAACTATAAAGAACACACATACTAACACAACACATAATCAACATTATGAATGAGGAAAACCATACTGCCATTTTCACAGACAGCTTGGTAGAAAAGGTAGAAGCCACAGTATTTCTGCATACTCACTAGTTTTGCACTGACAAATGCGACAACCATTTTGGTCCAGCTTGAAGCTATAGACACAGTCTTTTTCAGTCAAAGTGCAGTTCACCAAAACCTCACAGGTGGGCGGACCTATTGTGATATACGTTGGTTCTGGGGGTAAGAAAAAACAAAAACCAAATGAATTCGAGATTCTTGAATATTTTAATGAAGTTCACAAAAATCCATGCACAATGTAACAGTAAAGAGTAATTTTTATTACTTTTGTTTTTGATGAATATTCTTGGTGCTTCAGAAACAAGTTGATAAACAGACTTTGTTTCAAAGTGATGTACACTCAACAAAAACAGCATGAAGCTGCAGAAAATTTTTGGAGTATTGAAACAGAAAAAAATACCTAAATTCACTAAGAAATTAGCTTTCCTGCACATGCAGTTTCAAACTAAATGCAAAATATTTGTTTTGTCCGCTTTTCTCTAGAACTGTTTAATCAAAACTTCATGCAGATTTTTTAGCCTTAGAAACTGAACAGTTTCTCTAAAGCTGAATTGGTTGATACTACTGAGGTGCACATCAAACATGTAACTCAGAAGTAAAATCTTTCTCTGTGTGAATAACATCACCTCTACTGAAATTTATAGCATAAGAGGCTCTGAATACCGAGAGGGAATGTAAGATGCACTGCATGTGAAAGATCTCTGGAAAACATTTAACAAGGTTATTTATCAAAAACATCATTTTTTACAATATACTTTGCAGTCCCAAATTATGCTTTCTGGAGTTGAGGAGATTATTGCCAGTAATTAATTATTTATCAACAGTATAATACTTACTTTTTGATACCATTTAAATATGCTGGAGTACAGAATTTGTTTTGATACATAGGGTAGACAGAAATATTAATGTAATCTAGTATAGAAAGTTGTTAGAATAAAACAAAATCCAGAGACTTAATGAAATAAGAAGAAACCTCAAAATGACCATCATAAAACAGGATACAGAAGAAAAGCAATACCTATCTTTCCTCAAACAACTTTTTGCTCTCTGAGACTAATTTTGTCTATCTTGTGTTCTTCATAGAACTTGGGCACTGAAGAACCAATGAGTTCATAGTTGTGAGTGTTATTTACATTATATAAAATATTTAGGAAACAAAAATGGCATGATTTAAAGAACTGTGAGCTTTCTTTTCAGTGCTTCAACTGTTTAAGTGTACTCTGTTTCTTCATCTCAAAAAATGGACTTATACAAAATCAAATTTAAAAAGTCTTCCATACATAAAGTGACAACTTGTGAAAATATGGAGAAATTATATAGAGTGGAGGTGGCCACATGCTGCCATCTTTCATCCTCAGACCACAGATTTTGTCATTTTCACCTATAAGCAGCTAGTCTTTACTTTGAGAGTAAGGGCAAAATATTACTCAACGTAGATTAACTGGTTAGAAGTGTACAATGTTAAACAAAATACTTATTGGCTACATTCCAGCAAGCAGCTTTTGCACCCATGCCTTCCAGTCAACTGAAAACTATTCCATTACAAGAATGAACTTTTCTGCTTTCATTATCTTTCACAATTTTCAGCTTTTATAGCTTCTCTCCAGCCTTGCTCTTCCCAGCACAACAGTTCATGCAGCTGATGAACGTTTTTAATCCTTTTAAAATTAGGTCAGCTAACTAGAGTTTGGAATGAAAAAATTGCATTAAAAACACTACAACTAAGTTAGATAACTTCAAACTTAGCTCCAAGGTCATGGTTCTGATTATACACTTGTTGAGTAACATTCAATTCTGTTGATATTTAATTTCTAGTAGAAAAGTAGCTATACATTTTAAAAATATATAGAACAATGACAACAGCTTTCTTCGTGTGCAAACTGGAAGTCTGCATAATTTGCATCGTATCTCCCAAGATTCCTCAAATATCTTCATACTTAAATTAAAATTTTTCCCTTTTTTCTTTCTAGGAATTTAATAAATAATGTATTTGGAGGTCAAAAGGATCACTTTCCATTAATTCTTCATTTCACAGCTCCAAGTTTGCTCTTGTAGTGTGGAAGAATAGCCATAATGAGCAAAGTATTTCAAAATCCATGGATTTTGAAATAAATCACATTCATGTCTAATACTTAACATTTGCAACTTCACCAAACCATTAGTTTAGGAATAATGTACATATTGCTATATACCAATATATCCCAATGGCATGATAAATTCCATTAATTAATCCTGGCTGTTTAGGTCTCTCAGTATGTAAACTAGTTCTGCAACCAAACTGATTTTTAGCATCGCTCTGTTCTCTAACTAAAATATCCTAATATACAAAAGGCCAGAATGCAAGAGCCACCCTGAAGCTACTTTCAGGTTATTGGTCAGACATCACAAGCCTTACACTTCAAATGACAAAAAGGCCACAGCATTGCCTGTACTCACAGGTAGCTAAAACCAGTGCAAACCCCATGGATCATTACTGCTGCCCAGAGCAAGGTTCACTGACACTAACACAAGTCAAAGAACTGAAGGAGGTTGCAGCTTTACCAACTGACTGCAGATGTGAGGTAAAACATGTTGATAAAAAAAGCCTTCAAAACCTTACTGAAAGCTGAGATGCAGGTTAGTTAGTATTCATTGATTCACTTGGGTGTAAACTAAAGAGAGGAAGAAGATTGAGTCTTACTCCCCATCATTAAATTCTACCCCTCAAGATAACTTCCCTGTAATTGCAGGTATAACTTAACATCTAGGAAAACCATCCATAATTTTATGTATCCATCTATATATCTATATTTATTTGTTGCATAATTTTTGGTACCTTTCCAAAACTAAACATCTGTATTTTGATGCTCCCTTGCCTTGAACACACGGACACAAATTTTGTGCCTTTGATACATGCAGTAATACAGTATTTCTTATAAGGGATGAAATTAAACTGTTGTTATAGTAACTTGGAAAGTTTTTTCATCCTCTATTAATTGTGTTTTATTATTCTGTTACCTTCCACTTCTGGGCCTGCTTTCAGCATCTTTAATGTTTCCAGTCAAGCTTACAAATCTGTTTCTTTCTCCCTTCTCTCCCTAAAGGTAAGCCCCGAGATACAGTAATTTTATATGCATGCCTGCCTCTCAATGAGCTGTAAGCAGAGGACAAAAGGAATAATTTCATTCCCTACCCCCACATGTGCAAAAATGCAGCCAGGGGAAAAAAAATAAATTCAGGCCTTTTCACTTCACTAGACAAGACTCAACAAATAAAGCCAGATCTGCCCTGCCAGACTTCTGGCTATTTGAATAGGTAAGCAGTAGCTAAGCTTGAAAAAGCATGTACCACCACATGAGCTGAACTGGGCTTTCACTGCTGCTCTTGGTAGAAACGGCTGAAGAAAGATCCAGTGCACAAATGCACAGACAATGGGTGGGAAAAATGGGTGCTGTTTCTGCCTGTGTGCTTTACCAACAATACAACTATACCATAGAAAGAAAGAGAGAAGAAAATAAAGAGAAGGGGATTGAAGAGAGTCTGGATGAAAACAATGGATTATTTAATGGAGCACAGATTTTGCTGATGCCAAGTGCTAATATATAAAGGCAGAGTCCTATTAGAACACCATGATTCCATATATCCTCTCTGATACTTTCTTTGCTGAATTTTCATGCAGATTATTAATTTGCTTGATGTGAGAATGATAAAAATATTTTAATTAATTTTTTACAATGCCATTTACTTAAAAAGAACTTCAACCATTGTAAAATCTACAGCAGATACTTCAGCTGCTGGTAGACCTTCAGTCGGACTAGTCCACTGAAAAATACTGCAATATGTGATCAAACCCTGAATCTCATCATTTCAGCTTGAAATCAAACTGCATTTATGGTAAAAGAAGGGTGACATCCAAGTAATGCCTGGAGCTAACTTTGTCCTTAAGAAACTATGGAATGAATGCCAACACAAAAACTGGCTGTCAAAAAAAAAAAAAAAAAAAAAAAAAGGAAGAAGGTATCAAGGTGGAATAGTTTTTTCATTATTTTTTTCAATCTAGAATACTTTTGTAATATAAGCAAAGCCAATTCCTATACCTTTCTTTTTTGCTTTCTGAAACCTCCCACTTCTCCTGAGTGATGGGACAGAGCTTGTAGTACAAAGAGCAGATATTTACTTATGTTAACAATGTGAACTACTATAAATGCACACACAAGAACACAGGATGGTCAACCTAGTCCAGTACTGTGCCTTATATTTGTTATACTTTGTTGAGTATTGAGACACTGAATTGATGCACCAATGTTCTAGTGAGATCAGGGAAAAATTGTTTCTCAGGATTACAATTTGAATATATACACAATTTGATTAATTATTAAAAAAAAAAAAAAAAAAAAAAAAAAAAAAGAAGAGGGATTACTCTTAACTGCTCTAGTGTAAAGCCAAATATATTATGAGAGAATCAAGAGTTCAGTTTTGGTTTGTGTGAAGGACAAGAGGGACCTGCACCAGCAGAGCCTGAAGGTACAAAGAAACGATGGTTTCCCTCTGTTTAGCACTGGAATCCTGCAGCTGGAGTAGTGTCCAGCTTTGGGCTCCTCAGTAGAAGAGAAACAGGGACACACCTGAGCAGGTCCATCACAAGGCCACTGAGCTGGCCAGGGGCTGGAGAGCTGGCACAGGAGGACAGGCTGAGAGACAAAGCAGGGTCACCCAGCCTGGGGAAGGAGGGTCAGGGGGCATCCTCCTGCTGTCCTCCACTCCTTGACCCCAGGGCACAAAGATGACAAAGCCTGGCTAATCTTGGAGGTAGCTCCAGGCTGGGATGAGAGGCAACAAACACAAGCATGAAATGGGAAATGACAACTTGATAAAAGCTGTTTTGATTCCTTTTAAACCACGTGGGTCATCAAACTACGACATGGTCACAGAGACTTCTGCAATCTCCATCCTTCAAAATTTAACTGAGACAAGGCCCTGACATCCTTCTGTCACTGGACCTGCTTTGAGCAGGAGCTAGGACTAGAAAAATCTCTGGTGGTCTTTTCCAACTTGCATGACTCCATGAATTTCACTTACATATAAACTCAGGACATTTCCAGCGAAAGCAGCAATATCCTTGATGAATTCTAATCAAGTAACTGAAATCAAATGACAAACATTTAAATTTCTGATGATTTCTGCATGCTTTTGCCAAGTACTGATTACCTTCCTTTTGCAAAATAAGTACATGTTTGCTTAACACTATCTCTCTGAATCCACTTCATGATTTAAAAACTAGGTTTTTTTTATTCAGGAAGCAAAATTTCTTCCAGGTGTTTGTAAGAGCAATTCTCTGTTAAGAGTTATTTAGTAACAGCCCCAACCAGCTTTAATTACTCTCTTTTTTTTTTGTTCTCCTTTAAGCTAATATATTTGCAGGCTTCACCTCCCAGCAAAGTGTCTTTATTATTATTATTATTATTATTATTATTATTATTATTATTATTATTACATGAAAAACAATCTTTTTGCTTTGTTTCATTTGGAATGCAATATTTTAACTCCAAAAAGGTTTTGTTTCATACTTTCAGTAATATCATGTGAGGGAAATAGCTACTCCTTGACTTTACAAAATTGGTTGGAAGTAGGGAAATAATTATTGTCTTCCAAACTTTTTCCTCTGCACAACATTTCTTCTGAATAAGCTCAACAGAATAAGATTCTAGGATGTTCAACATCTCTTTTGTTTTCATAAAATGAAAACCTCTTCTGGGGGGAAAAAGAAAAAAATGAATGAAAACCATGTTTTAAAGAAGGAGAAAGCTCTCCAGCATGAATAATAAAGAACATGCCTGCGTTTGGGGAAAGTGAAATAGCTCCCTCTTCTGTAGTAATTCATAACACAGAGTACACCTTTAAAAAAAGTAAATGTTTTAATCCTATAAAACCAAAAATCCTATCAACTGACTTAAAGAAACTAAAAATCAGTGAATTCTAGCATTTACCATTAAAAAAAGGATAAAAAACCCAACCAAAAAGTAGTCTAACTTTTTGCCTAATGTTTTAAGTGACAACTGGCTCAAAACTGGGCCTGAAGGGTGTGCTGCTCAACAGCCTTTCACTCGAGTCTGCAGACTTGTTTAAATTTTGTCTACTGTCCAAAAAAGTTAACTGCAGCCTACTAAGCAGCAGCATGTGTATTTACTTAAGCTTCCTGTAAAAACATTCATATCATTCCAAGAGTGACTAAATGTTTTCCATCCTCATAGTTCGCATTCCAGCCTTCCCCGCCCCTCCAATTCATTACATGAAAAATATCAACCCTGAGTCCTGGGCTAAAGAATTTCCTTCCTGCATTTGAAATACCTAATGCCTCACAGGAAATTTTTTCCCAGAATTTAGCTATCTCTGTCGGCTATCAGAGTTCAACAATTCAGCATCACACAACAATTTATAAATGCATGCAAGGACTTAGGTGATATAACTTTCTAAGGTCACAAGTAACCCTGAAAATACGTTCATTAATACCTCTAAACACATAGTTCAGTTTGGCAGCCTTTTTGCTCAAATTTATTCATGCTGCCAACCTGAAACTACTAAACTATGCATTTTTTCTTTGAAAGCAACTATTATAATCAAAGACTATTTATTGCTGCAGAGTAAAGAAAGGGGTATATGCATGTCTTTTTTGCAGTGATGCAATCAAAATACATATTTCTACTCCCAGAATGTGAAGTTAAAACCTTTTTTCTATCATAATCAATTCTAGCAGTTTTTGGTTTAACAGGCATATATACTCTTCAAATGAATTTTAATGCTTATAACTTTTTTTGACAATTTTAGGTGGAATGACATTAAGATTCTTCTTGTTGAAGGAGAATGAAGTCTATCAAGAAATGCCCAAATACATTAAGAAGGCATTCACTTATTTTTACTTGGTGAAGATAAATGCTAAATTAGTGTACATCTGGGGCAAGTCTATGAAAACCATTGCTTCTGGAAAAAAAAAAAAAATTAGGAGGATCCATGAGTTTTTTTATAAGTGAGACATTCTCTGACACATACTCATTAGGATTCTCTGGCTATTTATCCTTTCAGCAGTCTCCCACTGAATTCAATGATGAATCACTGAAAACCATGTAAATGTTATTCTGTACTCTTACAGCCTTTCTGAATTTCACTGGCTTGCACTGGCCAGTTTGGTTTCATCATGCAGTGGTTCAAGTCTCAGCTGTTTTCTCTAGAACCACTACACTAAATCATGATCTGGCAAATAGAAGCCCAGTTCTCTGCAGCGTGGCGTTTGCATCCCCTAATTGACTCTGATGAAAGGGCTGGTTGGGAGCTGCAGCCCTGCTGCTGAACAATAACTTACATTTCATGCTCTAAGGAGGACTCTGAGCCCACACCCCGTGTCAGTGAACACTGCTCACTACCACTGACTTCATCCTGAATGAATCAAATTTCCTTTCACTGGACTCTGCTGCCTGTTTTTACTTAATGAAGTGCTAGACACGCTAAAGGAACTGAACTGAATTACATCTCAGCTAGAGTTTGGATTCCTTTATTGATGAAAATGTTAATTTCTTTTTGTGAAGATAAAGTGTCAGCCATAATGACAGCAAAGTACTGTGGGTCTTATTCATGAAAATCCTCTGAGGGGATTTTGTTCAACACTTAATTTCTCATTCACAGCTTATGCTGGCACCCTGCCACTTGTACCTGAGGGCTCTTTTGCAGAAGGACTGCTGTGAGATAACCAATTACTGTGTATCAGCTTTCTCTATGAATAGCCTGAGCCTCTGAGAGATGCAAGGGAATAGAAGCAACCACAAACTTTCCTAAAGGACATTTTTGGCATCAGTGCCAGTGGTGAACACTTGTATTTATTATCTTGTTAAAAAATATAAAAAATTCATACTATCCTAAGCAATATTTACTTCCTATGAACACAGCTATTATCCCAGTTTGCAGATGGCTGTCCATAGATGCAAATGGCCTGAGGGAAACAATTATTTCTATCACTGTAGCTTCTGTAGAATTATTCACATCCTATTATATATTTATATGGGATATTCCTTCTTTTTTTGTACAATTTGTTAAAAATGGAATTGCTATTTAAACCACAGTAATGTTACCTAGAAAGCAAAGTTACTAGCACAGCAAGAAGCCAGCAGGTCTGCAAGCAGCAGTACTAACTGCAGCTGATTGCCAATGGATCTGGTTAGCTGCAGTGGAACAGGAACCTACACCAGCCCCCATGAAGAGCTGCTCTGAGCCAAAACAAGTGTGAGCACATATCAATATTTTGCAGTCCCTTATGGCACTTGAAAAAAAAACCCTTCTCCCTCTACCTAGTTGTCTGTTTTAATCTGAAGAAGTGGGGCCCTTTCCTTTTGCTGCAAAAGTAAGCCATTGGATCTAAAACCATGGGGAAAGCACAGAAGGCCAGTATGATTGCCTAAGCCTTGGCTCTTAATGAAGAGAAGTGTAGAAAACAAAGAGAGAGAAAACAAACCAAACAGAGAAATAGATAATAGATTAAATAAACAAAGTCAAATCCCAGAGGGCCAATATCATTACAGGAGCTATGGAAGCTATATAGAAGCATCCATCAGAAGCTTAAAGCTAATTCTTTGTGCTGAATCCACAGAAGGGAATGGTCCTGCTTTTCCCAGCTCTCACCAGAGAAAGGAGGTGCATGCCTTGAATAGCTCTGTCAACTGAAGAGTTTGAGTTTGGGGACATAAGGATAAAGGAAAGTCTGCCCCTCCACACTATCGTGTCTCAGTATGACTCTGTCACCAATTTCATGCCTTTTCTGTGGAAAGGCTTTCTGCCTCTCTCCCTGTGGAAACAGCCACCTCAAAGTTCCTCTACTTCATACATTGGGTTTTTATTACTATGCCCCATGCCCAGCCCATGGGTTTTGGTGTGGCAGGTAACTGGGAAGAAGTGATTTAAATGGACATCTTACATCAAGTTGTCATGTCAAAAGGGTTTTGAACACTTTGATGTTTAGTTAAAAAGATCCCTAAAAACCCTCCCCCTCCAAGCCCCTGCTACATATCAGGATCTATATATTGGTAACCTATAGCCTCCACTTGCATCAACACTGAAAGCTACACATGAATTACCATTACTGCTTTCAGATATGCAAGCAATTTCCTGAGCAAATCTCTCTTCACTGAGGCTGAAAATACAACTGCCATGCCCTGAACACATCAAAAAGACAATCTTAGTCACAACATGCCACAGAGGGAATTTTGTTTTCTTCAACAACTTTCTGCCTTCCTCTAAATCCTGTAAGGATTTTTGTAATCCAATTCAATTCTTTCTTTTGTCTTATCTTTTTCTTTGCAACAACCTTTTAGGCACTTGAGGGCTGATATGTGAGTGCTAAAGTCACATTCTGACTTCATAGTTTTATTTTAAGCTGAACCAATCCAATTTACTCAGTCTGTCTTCCTAGGTTGTGTTTCACAAACTTTGGACTGTGCTCATAGCTCTCCAATGCTCTCCAGCTCCCACCTTTATCAGAGAGGCAATGCACAGAAAAGAACCAAGTACCTCCTATGCCATCTAGGGACATACCCACCCACAGGAAAGAGAGCAAAGAAGGATGACTTCAGATCTTGTGAATTCTCCACTTGATCTTAATTTCAGTATGGTATTTGCCTTCCCAAGGCACTGTTAATCCATGTTCAATGTGTTCTTCCCCCTTAATCACCAAACCTCTCCTGGAAAGTTGCTATTTAACAATCACTATGCTTCAGGAATTGTGAAGAATCTCCTCCAAGCCTGTCACATTCCACTAAGGGGGAACTGCAGGTGGGTCTTTTAAAGCAGATGATCTAGGACAGAATCAAACCAAACGAAGCAAGTATTATATCTGAGAATTGTTCATGGTAACAAAAAGGACAATGCCCAACTAAAGAAGAGTAGGAAAGAAAGAAAAAGAGGATTGAGAAGGAAACAGAATTGCAGGGGGGGAGAGAGAGGAGAGATAGAGGGAGAAATTTGGGTTAACACTAGAACTTGAGAGCGTGGCATCCATGATGTCCATGTGGCCGGGGGTGTGTGGTGCCTGCCAAGGAGCCTGTGCAGCTCCAGAGAGGCACAGAGCTGCAGGCACAGCTCCCATGGACATGGGACTGGACACCAGGAGCCCAGCACCCCGGACAGGGCTGCAGCAGGGGAGTGGGCACGGGCCTGATCAGACACAGGGCTGGAAGCAGGTGGCCCAAGCAGGAACCTGGGCAGGAACATAGAGGGGCAGGACAGGTGATGGCTGGAGCAGGTGAGGAAGATGGGAGTGGTCAACAGGTGTCCAGTCAGCAAGAAGGAGAGGGAGTGGGCGAGAGCAAGCAAAAAGAGCCAGGGCAAAAAAGAGCCCAGCATTTTGTGGCATAGTTATTTCTATATCTCCAGCTCCTCCCAAGGTCTGCTTGCTGGCAGCAGACAGCTGGCCCAGTTGAATGTTTGACTGCAGTCCATTGGTGGAGAGCCTTTGCCACCCAAGTGGAGAACCTCTCTGGAGGACACAGTGCCCTTAGTGGTCTCCTACTGACTGCCTATTCCATGTGAGATGAAATGGCTGGTAGGCAAAGTGCTCCTGGACAGAGGGCTTTCCTCCATCTTCTCCTAGCTGCCAGCACACATGCAGCCCTTTCCCCATGTACCTCTGGTCAAATAATGTAGAGACAAAAATCAAAATGAATCTGGTTCCTCACAGCATAGCATGTTGTATTTGCCCTTGTTGAATTTGGTCAACATCTTTCCATCAGTTCTCTGCTTTAAAACATACATGAATTCATACTCTGCCTTCCAAGACATGCGCCCTTCTTTTTAGCTTTGTTGTCTATAGATAAATTTAGCCTTGATCTGAGCTAGTAAAAACACTAAACAGAGCTGGTAAAGGTACCAGGGGATACCAATTACATTGCAACTCAAGAGAGGCTGCCCACAGATTTGGAAATTAAATCCATATGTAAACCTATTGTTTTGGCACACCACATCCATAAATACCCCTCTCCTTTATGCACCTACCCTGCCATGCTCCTGTCTCTTCCTCCTCATCAATCTCCCCAGGGAGCCACAGTGTAAAGCACCTTGAGCACCTCACTCAGCCTCCCCTTCCAGCAGCAGCAGGCAAGATTGACATGAGGAGACTGACTGTTACAATCTTCCCCAAGCCCAGCAAACCCAACACAAACATTCAGAAAATTACACTTTCCAAACCAATCTGGGCATCCAATCAACATGGGAACAGGTATTGCATAGCACACATACAGGATATACACCATGGATGCATGTACAGCAGCATGTTAGGAAGATTAAAAAGGGCTTACTGCAGAGAATAGATACAAATCCACTCTGTAAAGTAACAGAAATATCACATCTTGGTCTTCAGCTGAGAGAAGTGTCAACAGCTACTTTTATGTGACTTTAGTCTCTACAATCCCCACAGCCTGGTTTTCTCACTGCAATAGTAAGAACATCAGGATTTTGTTCATGAGGGAACGGGAATGTTCCAGTTTGGTCTGAATTTACCACATTCAAAGGCTGAAAACATATGTGTGATGACATACTGTGCTCATATTTCAGGAATCTTCATACACAGAATCTCTAGTTATGTTATGTGTGATCTGTGGCAGCAAAATTTTTTTTGCAAGTGCAGTCCAAGAAAAAATTTATCCTTATGAAGCTGCTGGAATGTAAACTTATCTATGGGAACAAACACATCCTTCATTGAAACTGCTTATAAACCAGCCAAGAAATAATTGAATTGGCAGAACTGTAGGTACAGCAGCATTTAGATAAAAGACAGAGAAGAAGAGTCAGAAGTGACTGATAAGTGACTTATAACCTTTTACTCTGGATGAGCCACATCCAGGCCAGATCCACAAGCAGCTTTGATTAGAATTTTCTCATCAGTTTCATGCCCTACAAATCCCTGTATCCCTCAACAAAAATATATGATAGAAATATCTTTGACTAAATGTTTTGGTTTGCATATTAAAGAGCTTATATCTGACATGTTTAAAGTAAGCTCACACAATTGAAGCTGGCTGCTGGAAGTGGGTTCTCTTTCAAATGTAAATAGAAGTCCAATGAGAAATAAATGCATGCTTAAAAGTAGTGATAAGCATATAAATGTCCTCCTTATTATTCTTTATCTAACATTTATTTCTAAATATAAATATGGGCATGAACTGGTCCCATCAGCAACTAAACTAAGATAGTAGAGGGTTTTCAGCAGGTTCCATCCTTTCTGCTTTAGACCGCATGCATAATTAAGATTCTAAAATACAAATTATTATTTCCTACATTCTACATTAGTCTCCACAAAAAAAAAAAAAAAAAGTCAATGCAAAAAAGCAAAGTATATTCATGATGTGCTTACATAATACAAATTTTTAAAAGAAGTAATTTTAAACTAGTCTGCAAAAATGATGTTATTTCTCTATGGTATAAACTCTTGTTCAGAGTGTTGAGATGTTGAGGTGTGAGTGAGAACTCGAGATCATTCAAAGGAGGACTGCAAAAACACAGTATGTTTATCTTTACAATCACTAGTAAACTACTATTTCAAAATCAGCTGCAAAGTTTACATTATTTTGGCCCATTAATTGAACATATGACTAAAGTTCACTGCTTTTTCTGCTTTAATAACATGCACAGTTGAAAATATGATACTTGTATAATATCATCAATGCCAGACCTTTACCCACACTAGATAAGAATTCTGCTTCTCTTTCCTGAACAGTATGAATTTAGAGAAGCAGAAGGATGGAGAAACCAAACTGGAGAGCACAGGACAGTCAATGCTTTTGCTCATAAAGTTCATTGCAAAATTCAGGTTAAGCTGTGAATTTACAAGTGCAATGAAGTGGTATGCAGAAAAGCATCAAATGGCTGACAGTTATGCATTTTATTCCTCTTTAGGAAAAAATGTGCCTGGAATTTACTTCATTGCTTGTAGCTCCATTAAAATGCACTGCACATTTTTTTCATAGGAATCATTAAAATCAAGGGATTGATTTGTCAGCCAACTTCCCAGCCAGGACCTTATTCTCCCCTGTTCCCACCACTCCTGCAGGTCATGGATGACACAGTGAGCATCAGCACCAGAACTTCATCAACAGAATCAATGCTCAGAAAAAAGAGTGAGAAGCTGATCTAAACTGGGAAAGAGCACTGATCCATGCAGCTTACCTGATTAAGAGAATGGAGATGTCAGGTGGCTGGGTGATGGCAGAAACAAAATAGCATTTTAGATGGAACTAAGTTGTCATTAAAATGATATAAGTAAAATTCAGGAAAAATCACTTGTGCAAAGGAAGTAAAAGTTTTTAACATGCATACTTCTCCAGTTCAGTCTTAGAACAAGGAGAAGACCAGAGAACAGAAATCTAAAGAAGCTCCTTGTCTACTGGATTAGCAAATGACAGCTGTATTGTGATGAAAGCAGACAGTGCCTGTTTCCTACCCCACACACTTAACTCCAAGTAGAAACACTACTAATCTCAGATTTAAGGCTTAAGACACATGAAACTATCTGACCTTGGAGGTGGGCCAGAAGTCTACAGCTAAGACACAAGTCACTGCTGCCACCAACTCAAACTACCTTTTTTTTTAAAAAAAAAATTAGATACACTTTATTAATGTTAAATGCAGACAGTCAGCATCTAACAAACCACCACACATTGCAATTTTCTCCTAATGTTCTTGAATTTTCTAAATGTGTGCTTTCAAAGAAAAATGTTAACAGATTCAAAAAGACACACCTCATACTTCAAATCAGGTAATACCTTGCTCTCATGTATCTAAATAAATGTAAATAAATTCAGGCTGCTAATCACAAGGTGTAACAGCCTTGAACTTGTGTGATGTCCCAAAACTTAACTTCAAGAGATTTGCTGTTACCCTTGATGGTTCATTTCTCAAGGATTTTTTCATTTGTTATTACTGCAAGATAAATTGTTAAATCTTAGATGCTGATTAACTTCAATCAAATCATTCAAAGGTGCCTCTTGCAAACTCAGTCTTTTAAATCTTGGGTGCTAATGTGTTTTAACAGTCCAGTAATTTTTGATCCTTGAAATAATCCCTTATTTGGATTCCTAGAATTAAGTTATTTGCAATAATTGATCACAATAATCTGGTTTAGTTATATTTGTTTGATGTGGGAGAGAGAAGGGAAAAAAGAGGACACGATTCAAGTGTTTTCAGATGTTCTCTGATCTCTGGTACCTAAGTATGCTGAAACTTCATCCTAGCATGAACTAGAAGCACTTCTACTAATTGCTGGTTCCACTACTTACATAGTTTCATTATCTGTTGAAAAAAAGCCCACCAAGGAAATGTGATGCTCTTAAACTTAAAACTTAGGAAGTTCCCCAAAATACCATTCAGTATCACTGCCTTCCAGATGACACACTCAAAACTAGATGACTACAATTAAGCACACATCATACAACAGCTAACGTGGCAAACAAATAATAAGTCAGACTACTTTTTAATAAAACATAATTTAGATTACACGAGGACCTCATTTAAATATTGATTCCATAATTCTATTGTGTGACCCCATAAGTCACTCACCCAAGCAACTACTGAACAACTTTTATGGACTTAAAGAGTTGTAGCTACATCTTCTTCTAAAAGTAGAAACGTGTTACTGCATAGAATTACACAGCCTAGCCCAGAGGATCTAACTTGTGTCCTGAGAGCACTGCACAGGCATTACTGTGGTGTGTTAATGAAGCACCAGCTTGTTTATTTTTCAACCTTTAGCAATGAAGGATGGAAACCTACACTTGACCCTGCCTTTGCTTCCCACGGCTCTTCATAATTAGCTCACATAGACACACATATATATATATCTATATATGCATTTAACTCAATTATCTCTCCTCCATTTTCTCCAGTCTGGAAGAGGATGTTACAGACATTTGCCTATCCTTCCCTCATTAGAGGAAAAGAATCCTCTCAGTGTATTAACATGTTGTAAATACTTCCATCAGCCTCTCTGTACTGCCTTCCCAAGCTGGCTCAGACACCTAGATAATGAGGGGTGACAGCACAGGCTCTGTGATACCCATCCTGGGGATTAACAGCAGTTAACCTGCTTCCTCACAGTGGCATTAATCCAGTGCAAGTAGAGCAATTCTCTATAATTTGCCAGCAGCTTTTACACATTGCATCAAACACCTTCTTCATACCTAGTGATATGAATTCTGGAGTTAAAGAGCATCTCTAAGAAATCCTTATGCTCTTCAGATTTATCCTGAAAAGTAAGTATCACAGTGAGCTTACTTGGATGGATCCTGCAAAACAAGAAGGGCCCTGAGACACATGTAGATATACAAAATTCTTTTTTTTTTTAATCAGACATAGAATGAGAAGAACTTAAGTGGCAACTCACTGAGCACCCGCAAGTGTTTGTATAATGTAAAGATGGCTCTAGGTCCAGATGAACCATTTTTAAATCTATCTGGTGTTTTTTCTGATGAACAGCTACGCCATAAAATGCAGCTCTAGGTGTATATTTACATGTACAATTCAAAATATTTTTTTAATGTCTCAATTTTCAAGTCTTCACATTTCCATTCTCAGGCTGGGCAAGCATTTTACTTTATGGTTAGGTTAAATCTCAGTCAGTTATACCATATATATGTATTTATTTCCACAAACAAATGAAAAGATAATTGTAAAGTTGAAAAATTAATCTATCTCCCAGGTAATAGCCCATTCTATAAGTTAATTATTTATGTCCAATATCAAGTGATGCTGTACAAAGAGATTTTTAGTTGCAACTGCATGACAGTGGTGAAGAAGAAAACAGGAATAATCCAATTAACAGTAATACCTAGTGATAAACATTTTAACTTTATAACTTCTCCTAAATTTATTACTAAGGTTTAAGCAAAGTTTAGTAAATAATGCTGACCTTAACCACCTCTTTGTGCCAAAGGAGTACCAGGGATTGCCAACATACAGGCCTAGCTAAACCACGCTGATGTGTTCCAACGCCACACCAGCTTCTCCAATCCTCCAAAATTTTGAGGTGAACCGAGCGCTGCCAGGCAAGCAGCAGGGAGGGGGAAGGGCACTCGTACCTTCACAGACAGGGCAGCACTCCCCAGGGACCTTGACGGGGTTGAGGCAGCTCTGCCCGCAGGCCGTGGCCACGCAGTGCGGGTCGCCGTTGATGCACTGGCAGAAGGTGCAGTCGTCCTCGCGCCAGCGGTCCCCGTGCGCCTGGATCTGGCCGTTGGCATAGCAGCCCGCAGGGTTACTCACGGGATACAGCGGGTCTGCAACGACAGCGCCGCAAGACAACCTGGCTTTAACTAAGCTTTCATTTGTTGTTTCTGCTCCTCAGGGTGAAATGGTTCTTGGGTCTATTGGTTCTTTTTTGGCACCAACATTTCTAAATGACCCACTGGAATGACTCATGTCAGCACTGCAACACTCTTTTACACCAGGACCAAAGATGAGGCCTCTGGCACATCTGTTCCTGCCTTTAAGCTACACCTCATCCCAGTTTTGGAGATATACTACCTTTTTGAACAGGTAGTTTTTGCCCCTTGAAAGTCACAAGTCCCCACTTACCTGCAAGCAATCAAATTAATATCTGGGTATTTAAATACCAGAATTTTAGGGAGTGTACTTTGTGTAAGATTTCTCCTCAAGTTCCATGCAAGTCTATATAAATTAACCCATTACTTGAAATAATTATTCATTACTTGAATAATTTTACTTTTCAGAAATAATAGTACTCCAGAGATGTGGTAAGATGCACTGATATTAATAGTTAAAAAGATGTATACATTATGTGAATCTATACAACTTATCATGGTGGCTAATAAAAGGTAACTGTCAGGCAAAGAGGAAGAGACAAACACTGACATGGCATTGCTGCCCCATTGCTCTGCTGTAATGGTAGAGGAAAGAAGCTGTGTGCATTACTCCAGCTGAACATTGTAAGAAGCAGTTAGCAAAGCAATGGAAATTTATCTCAGGGCCACAATGGCAGCTCTGGAGATGCCTGTCTAAATGTCTGTGCAGAACTTGGAAACAGCTTTTTATGTCATTTGTCAAGAAGGCCCTCCCAAATGCACTGCTCACTTGACCATGTCTAAGAAGTAGTGTCAAAGTCAGAGAAGCACTGCAAAGAACACGACAGCATGTTCAGGAGCAGCAAAATGTAGAGATAAAGTGAATTACGGAGGAACCTGCAAACTTCAGAAGAACAAAACCCTTGTTTGCTCATTTCCATTGAACAGGCAAATAAAAAACCCTGCAGATTAAAAGCAGACAGGATGGAGAAGAGACTGTACCTTCACAGACTGGGCAGCACTCTCCTTCGGGCACATAGTACCTGTCGCAGTGCAGCTCCCCGCACTGGGCAGAGAAACAGATGGAGACGCCGCCCTGGCAGCGGCAAAAGCGGCACGCGTCCATGCGGAACATGTCTCCATCGTAGTATTCCATGCTGTTAAATATGCACGTCGGCTTCGCTTCTGAAAGGAGACAAAGGGAAATGCATTACACAGACACTGCTAAACAGGAAATGGGTAAGCTTATGTTGCTTCTGACAAAAACAGATACAAAAGAGTCAGTTGATTTTTCTTTCATTTTGTGAACTCAAATACAATTTTATTTTACGAACATGGTATATTTTATTTTCTGTTTCAACAATGGAAGAAAATAAAATGCAGTTCAAAATAACCTTCAGAGCAACTGCCTACAATTAAATGACTCAATTAAAAATTTTAAATCCTGGAAAAAATATGCAACACTAGTATTTCTTTATAGGTGTTAAATATTTCTCATTCTCAATGAATCTGAAACTACTTCAAATTTTGGCACATGAAACAATATGTTTTTCTGTTTTAAGAGGTCAGTTTCTGATATTTCTTAAGGGCAATCTTCCTCTCTGTAGGATTTGGTACTCAGGTGGATATATTGCACTAAAGATGTCCAATCAATAGGTAAAAAAACCCCAAACCAATAAAACCCAAACATTTTGTGACTGAATTATCTGTTATGCAGAACTGAACACTTCTTTTTTCAAGCAACCTGGAGCTGTAATAGCCAGTTCACAACCATAATCCCCACAAAAATAAAACAAACAACAAACTCAATTGTAATAATAGTTACAAGATCACTTGAGTGTCTCAAAAACATAAGATGGGTATTTCTTTTATGCCTCCATCTACAGCAGAGCCTTGACATATAATTAAAGCCAAACTTTGTGGGAAACTGAGAGCCTCTCAAAATTTTGAAGTATCTTTGGGAAGAACATTGCTCATTTACTTTGTTAACATTCAAAAAAAAAAAAAAGGAAGAAAAGATGCTAATTAAATCAATGAAACAGTCTGCAAATTTCATCACTTTTTTCTCATAATTATACACCAAAGAGATTTGCTTCCAGATAATGAAGATCTACACATCATGTATATATCATAAAGTCTTCACAGAGGTTTTGACCTTGCAATCATTTATGAACCCACCTCCACCACCTATTGCCAGCAAAGCCCACTCAGTTCAACCAGCCCAAGTGATCCCCCCCTCCACAACACTATGCAGCTCCATAGCTTAGGGCTGAAGACACTGTAGAAAATACACTCCAAATTTATGTTAAATTGTAGTACTTCACATTAGTCATTAGGAAATCATGACCTCAGAGTATCATCCTTGTATTACTCAATGACTTAAGCCCCCTCCCTCTTCCCCACTTCAGAATAAAATTTTGGCCTGCTATTATGCTAGCTCAAAATTTGTGAAGTAGCTACTTGAAGTACAGCAGTATCTAGTACCCCAGTCTGTTTTTTACAGAAGCTGTACCTACAGCAGACTGAAAAAACAAAGGTTCTTGCAAACAGGAAGCTATTTATTTCAGCAGCATTATCAAATTCTGTAGGCAAACCCAACATGTTTCACTGCATTTGAAGCAAACAGCAAAGAAAGGACAATTGTCCATGTTTCTGATTTCTGTAGAACAGATGGGAAATATTCTTTACTTATATATTAATGCCTAGCCACATAGAATTGAAAACTGTGCCCACTTTACAGTCAGGTGATTTTTCTTTTACTTAGTGATCAGTCTCACATGGGAGATGAAATATATTTAAATGAAAAATCAGCATTAGCAGATTCCTTTCAAACCATCCCAACTCTCTTAAGTTTTGGGACCTAAAAACTTTGCATCTCAGTTTCTCTTGACAATAACACAGGTTTCCTTTAAAACTCTAAAGCATTTCAAATACTGCTTTCAACATATGCTTAATACTGTGGTCCAGCCTTGAGTCATGTGAAATCATTGTAAAGCATTAGAGTTAAAACTTGGAAGTATCCTGAGTGATGTTTGATTTTTATATGCCTGTTCTGTCTTCAAGGCATAATGTGGAAAGCAGCATAGAAAGTAAGAGCAAGAGGAGGAAATACCACTGTGTCCGGGAAAACAGCTATGACCTCATTAGAAAGCAATTCACATAAACAAACACTTACGAAATATTTCAAGTTTATGCAGCTCAAGCTGTTAGTTTAAAAACCTTCTCAAAAAGGAAAAGTGCCAAAACAACTCAAAAGGCCTTTAATCCATTTGCTTCTGGCTTCACTGTTCTGATTGCAGCTCTCCAGATTTTTACTGATTCCCCCGTACCCCAACAGTAGAGATGAATTCCTGCCTCATTAGAAGTTGAAACATCATCTCCCATTAATTATTGTCATTTTTAAATGTCCAACAAGACTATGCAAGCAACTGCAAATCCTGTAAGGAACCAGCATGTTTTATTCCTACAAGGAAAACCACAGTAGAATTTCACAGTGTGTGCATTTTTATCATCCAGCCTTATGGTAAGGGTATATATCCAGACTAAACTATAGACCTAAGCCTATGCTTCCAGCTACAAGACAAGGAATACTTTTGTTAGAACCATCTGTAAGACTCCAAACTTGAGACTGAGTCAAGGCAAAGCAAGCATTTAAAAAAAGAACTCTAGCTTTAGATACTGCAGTTGGAACCCTGATGAAAGAGTGAGCAACACACAGTGAAATTATAAAAATGCATTTCTTCTACCACAATATGCTGAAAGATCTTTCGGTTCCCTCTTTTTGAGTTTGTTTGTTTGTTTGATTGGTTATTTATGTTCTGTTTTTTGGTTTTTTTTAAAGCACCAATTTTACTGCCTTATTGATCTAAGTATGACAGTTGTCAAGGGATAAAAGAACATAAAGCTAACATTAAAAATGCATCTTTTCCTAAATTCATTAATTCATTGCTCTGCCAAAAAAGAAAAAACAGGTAGGATTCTTCAAGCTTAGAGTGTCACAAAGGACTTCAAATTGCCAAAACTTCACAGCACAAAGCAGTTAAACATATCTGAGACTTCAAATCCTGTTTGTGATGCAGACTACCATAGCAAAGCAATGGGCATGAGACACAGGCCATGGCTTAGTGAACATAAATTCAATGTCTGCTAGCTCTCAGATAACCCAGCAATACAAGACTGATCCAGCCCAAGCACTGACACACAACTGCCCACCTGTGAAAGAAGCCAGGACAGAGGGGATGGTTCCCAGAAAGATACAGGGCTTTTTTCTGGCATTGGAAGAACAAATTACATCTCTGCTTCTCTATATAAAGTCAAGCATGACTTGATTTGGCATTAAAGTTCCTGACGCAGAGTTAAAAGAAAAATAGTTCTGACACAAATTTAGTTCTACAGATCCCATGGCCACACCCTTTTTGTTCTGGGGTGAGAGCCCAAAAACGTGGCACTAAATCCCACAGGCTCGCACAACACAAACAGTTGTTTCTCAAACCTCTATCACCAATCTGAACTGCAAAGGGACACAATCTATTCTACCAAATTAATTTCCAAAGGTATTTTACCTTCTACATGTAAATCTAATGAAATACGTATTAGTTCTATGGCCTGAACTACTCCAAAGTAAAACTTCTGTTATTGAGATTTCTGTAGCTTCCTAATACTTATGGTTTTTTTTTAATTAGACTCACAGAACAGCTCAGAAGCACATGCAAGTTTGGCAAAGCATCCCTTGCTAGGCAGCAGTTCTGCACACAGTTACACCAAGCCCATGAGATGCTTCAGGGCATCAGCTCTCTGTAGGCAAGTTTGGGCAACTTTCTTTTGCAGTATCAGAAATTCCAGCTCTCCCAAATCGGAAGCAATATTCAAAACAATTTTCTGTTGTTTAAAGGATTAAAAGGTTCATGATTCCAGGACCTCAGATTTTCCTTCAGTATAAAGAAATATTTGTTCCAGAACCTTGGAACGAACTTGGGTAAGTGCTGTGAACTTTCTATTAAATGAAAGGGAAGGAAACAGATAAATTTGAATCCTGTGGCAGTATAAACAAAACACAGAAAAGCTTTCAATTTTTCAAAAGCTGAGCTGATAGAGAGCTTAAAAAAAGAGGTTACATGCCATTGGAATTGGCCCATAACAATGTTATGGACAACTGTGTGCTGTTGCTTCCTTGAAAGCATATAAAAACAAGATAGGTAGGAAAAACTACTTGGATTTTGACTCTTCAGATGGCATTGCTTAGTTTCCCTAAGCAACATATTCCTTATTATTGCAGCATATTCCCTATTAACACAGTTACAGGACTATTCTAAAAGTCCTTTCATCCAGCACATTCTAAGAAATAGAGAAATCAGAATTAAAATAAAACTGTAACAATTATCTGTAAATGAATGCATTTATTTATGCAATTATTAAAAACACTTTCACAGCTTAAAGGAATTCAATACAGTTTTGTGGTAATGCAATCTGTGGAAGAAATTAAAAGATACTTGGGATGCTGTGAAAACCCAAATTCAGCTCTATCTGATACATCGCTGTCTTAATATTTTCTTTAAAATCAGCAGCAATGAGGGAACTGCAACCTGCCTATTAAACAATTCCACAGTTTCATCTACTGCAACAGAGCAAAAATCATGGAAGGATAATTCAGGTTACACAGAAACACCAAACAAATAGAAAGGAAGTTTCCCTTAATCTTCATTGCATTTCTCCTCTTTGAGGTCTCATGTTGTAGGGCTTTTTATATCCTCCAGCATTCAAATTTCTTGCTATGAAGACTCATCCTCAGGGCACCTCAGGTGTCACTGCCTACATCATCTCTTACAAATGCAATGTACACCTTTCTCTCAGTTTTAGTTTTTCTCCATCAGGTCATGTTTTTTAGTGTTTGATTGTTTCTGTGACTTTCTACAAGGCTGTCTCCCCCTTCTTTCTCTTAACTCCTTCTAGAAATAAAGCAGTGCTGCTTTTTAACATCCTGCAGCCCTACTACAAGAAAATACCAAGACAACAAAGGAGGAGCTGGGGCCACAGAGGGTGGTGGCTATGCTCTAAAACCCCCAAACAGTGACAGATTTTCTTGATGAAATTGCCAAACAATCCTTGCAAGCAAGACATGCTCTTAATAGCAGAGGAATGTGTCAAAATCCCAGTGGTCTCTGTCAGTACATCACAGATTGGGTTAGCCATATGCATGTTAAATAGGGCACAGACATCTGAAACAGCACCACTAGTGAGTACTGACACAGATCCTGCATTGCCAGGACATTTGTGAGAAGCCTCCAGTGCATGAGAGAAGTTAAGAATTGCAGTGGGAAAAATAAAAAAAAAATCTCCAAACCTGTAACACAAGGCTGTGGCCTGGCATTATAACAGGTCTAGCCATGTCTTCCATGCTTTGAGGAAAACACTGAATTCTAAACTTGTCCTCCAAAGTATTGGCAACCTTGTCCAAGTTTAAAAATCCAGCAATATCTAAGTCAGAACATTACTAAAGATATTAGTTTACCAAGACAATTCACTTTGGCAAAAAACATTACTATTTCACCAAAGTAAACACTAGGAGTATATATTAATTTTTTTAAAAACTTTTAAACCCAGGCAGAACTGCACCATTTGTCATCTAATATTCTTTGTCATATCATGTCATATCATTTCACAGAATCTACACAGTGTCTTGGGTTTCATTAACTAAAATGAAATAAGTGAAATAGATTTTGCCCTTTTTTATATTAAAAAAACCCCACTATTTTAAAAACTCAGTCTCTACTTCCAATGGAACAATTCTCCTGCTCTTAGTGAACCACTGCAGAGCTTTGAATCTGGATTCACATTCAGCTGTGGTCCTGACAATCCCTACCCCATATTTTTAATCAATTTATCTACAGACTATTTTTGCCAGGAATTTTGGGTTGCCTGGCCTTCAGTTTTCTGTGTTTTCTTTTTCTCTCCTATTTTAAATGTAACTGGTAATGACTTGCATTTTTCACAAACTTTTCCCAATTTTACTAGGGCAAGTATAATACAGGTTCAGAGGATCTAAAACACTTGACTTGGTTTGGCAGACTGACCAACTTTTTCATTGTACTAGACCAAAGTCTCATCCAGTTGTGACTGGTGATTATCCATGATTTTCAAATACCTTTCAGATGTTCTGACTGAATTAAAAACAATAACCCCAAAACTAAACCTCAGCCCACAACAACTAGATCCCTCTACCTTTTTGGTATCAGATTATCTTCCTTTGATGTTAATCTTATTACATACCAAACAATTTGTTATCTTTTGCATCTCACAAGCTGTATTTTGCATCTTATTTTTTTAAGCAGCTGCCTATATGAAGTCCACCACAAAAATCTGTGGTTTTGGATAGCCAAAGAGAAATATGCAGTACTGTTCAATTAGTATAAGTATTATTTAGTTCTCTGCTCCAAAACAGACTATTACCTTGGTCAAATCCTTATTTCTTTAGAGCACACAAAAAGTAAGTTTAATGAAAGTGCAATAAAGACTGCCAAGATTAATGCAATAAATAATGGGAACTCCATGGTAGGTGGTGTCTGTGAGATAATTCACTTGCACTTCATTCCTCCTTCAAAGGTGAATATTTTCCTTGCTGACTCTATATTCCCCATTAAATTCTTTCAGTATTCATTGATGCTCCATTTGGAAACAGGCCATTCCTATTCCTTTTAGAAATAGTGGAATGACCTTTACCCTTTTCTGTACCATGAGATTAATAATGGATCTGCAAGTGCTGTGAGGAGCAAGAGAACCAACAGAAGTGTGATTAAAGAGGATTTTTAGTCTCTCTTCCAATGCAGTGCCACTGTGTAGAGATGCAAGTGTGAAAAAAGCCAGAAGGCACAGAGGAAAAAGAAATGCCTCCTTTATGTCAGTTTATCTTCCCAAATGAGGAAAAAAATTCACAGAAACTGTTATAAGATACTGATTATGGGTCACATCAAGTGGTCTGTAGTACCACACAATTATCAGTGCAGCCTAAACCAGCAGTACAGAAAGGGTCAAAGTCTTCAGTCCCAGGGAAGGTGTGATTTGATCTTCCCAGGATTAATGCCAGCTATTCTCATGTATCCATCAGGTAGTCCCACTTCCAATGGATAGGGCAATCAAAGTCCACACCTCAACCCCCAAGGCAAATGGATTGGGACTTCATAGCCATCCTAGGCAGATCTGGACTCTAAAATCACAGCTCACACACGCCCATGGCAGGAGGCAGCCTGGTCCCCCTGACCTTGAGCCACACTGACACATTGATAAGGACCCTCACACATGTAATGTACCATATTTCACAAACCAATCCACAATATTTTTGAAGTAGCAGTTGTTTTCAAGGAAACTTACTGAGAAGTGAAAGCCCTGACTGACAGAAGGCAGCAGCTGCAGGATGCCTGGTAATTGCTCTCTCAAATTTCCTAGGCACAGCTCACAGTCAGTATGTGCTTTAAGTGCAACTTACATTCAAGAGATCCATGCATCAATACCTAATTAGAGAACAGGCAAGTTTGGATACTCTCTCTTGTTTCCTAGCACTTGAACTCTTGCTGCACATGCAGCTTTTAATCTCTTTAGACTCACTTGTTGATGCTTGTAATTTAATGCTGAATCAATTTTCTTTCCTTACAAGATCCCCCATGAGTAAAAGCACCACACCAGGATTAGAAGACAAAACTCCTGGTGAATAATGTATTTTGTATGGATCAGAAGAAACTAGCTTCTGTAAAATGCAGGATTTTTTGGAAGGCTGTATATCTTGGGGAATCTCTCACTCAATTTTCCCCAAATGAGTATCACATACTATCTAGTATTCTCTAGATGAAAAGCAGTTCTCAGGTAAGTGGAATTGGGGAAACTTCACAGCAGTTGGCATAGTCTGCCTTTAAACAAAGCAATACTGGCTCTCACTTTCCCTGAAACAGGGCAGCAGAACCACACAACAGACAAAACCTCTTTGTTCAGTTTCATACAGTAAGAGGCAATTATTTGCTACAGATTTCCCATGTTGCCTTATTTCCTTTATATTGACTTCACTCTTCTCAAAAATCAGTACATTTGACTATGGATGTAGCTCTTCCATGAAAACTGTACTATTGAACACCACTGTGCAAATCTCTGATTCCCATATGCAAAAAGCAGTGATGTATTTAGCTGCATCAGTTATACCTCTAGTGATAGTATTTTATGCATTTAAATAGATTTATATTTAACAAGCCATATTTCTGTCTCCATCAGGCTAAAACTGTGTTACATGCACAACTAGGGCTTGCTCTGATGGTCATCATGAATATAAGATTAGGAGAAACAGCCATCCAGTCGACTAAGCACAGGTGACTGACAATGTCTCTATTCAATTTTAAATCAGTGTTTGCCAACAGTTCCATAGAGTTGCAAGGTTTAAGTTACAAATTAAACATAAGGACCTTTCTCCTGACAAGGAAAAAGGAACAAAAAGAAATAACAATGTTGCTGCCATCATTGTTGTCTGAGCTCTCATTTTGGTATCCACGGACTAGTTAGGGTATGCTCAGGGATGGCAAGATAAGGAACTTGATCACGTCAAAAAGGAGCTTTGGATTGATTGCTACCACCATTTAAAAACACAGAATGATTTATTTACAAAGATGCTTCCCTTCAAAATGAAGGAATCAATGTGTGCCTTAAAACTGACCTTTACAATTGACTGACCTTTGGAACAAGAATCACATTCTAATGACAGTAAGCATTAACTGCAACAGTGAAAACTTTTAAATACAGCAGTGCTTTCAAAAGAACAACTTTATGTCTCTAGTTAGTGTAACAGCTTTATGCAACATACTTTGATATCTGCATACATTCACGATATCTAAAATACCACACAGAACTATTGTTTGAAATATCACACATAACTATTGCAATCTATCTGCAATATAGTTTTTTTCTTCTCTCCAATAACAAAGTTGTTCTCAGGACTTTCTAGATTTTTTTTTTAATTAAAAAGACTTAAAAAAAAGTTTGACTTCTGCAAAGATTGGACAGTTACAGACAGTAGCTACTTAACAACAAGCTCCAATTAAATGAAAATACCAGGATCATTTTCCATGCAGAAATAAATGTTATTTTGGTGATTTATAATGTGTTTATAATTATAGAATAAACTATGAGAAGCAGCAGATTGCATATGATGTGAAGCATAAGGACACACTCACTATCAATCTGAAGCAGGAAAATAAAGTCTAGTGTACTGACTTCATGCTGTATTTATAATCAAATAACACCATCATTACATTCTGCAAAAGAAGTAATTACTGTAGAAGTTTCTTTTGCCACAGATTAATACACTTTTCTTAGACAGACTAACCAAAAGCTAGTTTGAGACAGTGTGTATCATTAGCAAAGATAACCATACAAAATCTACAGATATATTGTAGAGTTTCTACATAGTTTTTATATTAAATCCAGGAAAAACATGTGCAAAAGAACAATGGATCTGTCCTCAAACAGTTGACAAACAAAAAAGAGAACATACTGCAGATTCTCTCCATTACATGTCTTTTGTAGCCGTTATTAACTGTCCCCTCAACACTGGCCACTGTTATTCTACAACTACAGCACTTTCCTAGACAGTAAAGCCAAACATATAATTCTGCATCTATCACAGTAGCACAAAATTGCAACAAATATTGCATAAGTCTGGCCTGCTTTAACACCCTGACCATCATTAGGGTTACCTAAATATATAAACTGGATTTTTTGTAGTCCACATACACTAATTTGTAATGGATACCCTTACTTTAAGGTAATGATGATTGGCATTCCTCCTGACTGCACCCACTCAATGCCAAAGGAATTATTAAATTCTTTTAATTATCTAATTAAATGAATGTTACAATAGCAGGAAAATTATACTAATGTGTGTATATTTCTTTTTTATTCCATCCTCTTGCTTGTTTTCAGAGGTTTTCAAACACAGAAGTAACTAATGAAACTTGTTGGTGATGCTGATTATACAACTTCCCCAGTTACCATCTATAAACTCATTAAATTGCATTTGATTGAAACACATGCTTTAAAAAGGCATCTAATCCTAATTGGAAAGGATGAAGATAAGGAATTCAGCATCCTCCCAGCAGTTTGTGCCAACAGCTAGCCACCCTCACTGCTGAGAACAGCTTGTCCTAGATCTTACAGATTTGACTCTTCTTACTTTGAAGGCATTTTTTTCTTAATGAGGCAAAGAAATCGATCTAAGCCTATAACTGTAAGATATTTGCTCCATCTGTTACTGACATCAATTGTATCTCCTCTGCACTTGTTAGTATTTCAAAATACTGTAAAACCCTGGATATTGAATTCAATTATCAGTTTCACTAAGAACATTCCCCCCTCCTCTTAATTTTAAACTGGCAAAAGTAATGGTAGGGGTTTATTACACACATACACACACATGTACCAGTTTGTCACTGCATTAAACATTTATCTAGAAGTTTCTGCCAGGATTAGTTTTCTAGGAACTTAGAGGTTTAGAGGGCTTATTTGTAGTAGTTGCCCCTGAAATAAAAAAAAACACCTAAACATACCAAAATGCACCTGAAAAAACCCAAATTACAAAGCAATGTCATGTTCTATAACTATTTTAAAAAAGTATTTAACTTTTCTGACCAGTTTTCTCAAGATTATTTTCCTTTTTAAAGGGAAACTTATTAAAGACAATTTTGATGCTGGCCTGGAATATATGAAAACTGATTTTTAAGGACATATATTACACAAACTTAAAAACCTTAATTCTTCTCCAATCTGCCCTTTCTGCTTCACTCTGTGGCACCCCTTTCCCTTCAAAAACTCCTATTTCTTCTTCCAATTTACTCTGTAGTCATAGATTACTAAGATATAGAAAGCCTGGGAAGCAAGGAGGAATCTTGATCCAAAAGCAGCTTAGATCTTTGGAGTGAGCTACAGTGCACAATAAGGCAGTGATGCCCAGGGCAACAGTGCTAAAGGCAATCCAAACTCACTGTTAACCATGAAAAATTAATCTAACTTCTACTTGGAAATAGGATGTGAAGATGCCACAAAAACAAGTGGGCAATTTAAACAGCTCCATATCTCACTCCTGCTACAATAGATACAGTGCAAGTTTTGTTAGCAGTATCCACAAATAACATGCAGGCTGAAGAGAAGCAATTAGCATGAGACATCCTATCAGAAATTGGCTCTGTACTTTTTGTTCAAACTACTAAAGTAAATCCTGAATTAAACATTGCACTAAACAAGATCAAATACTGTTGGAGAAATATTACTTAATAAATACTGTGATATCTTGTAAATTCTAATGGTCAGAAGTTATTATGCAATCCTTCAAGAGTATTTTCCCCCTTACTAGTAGTGAAATATTATTCCTTCACAATACACATATACACAGCATATACTGTATAGAGCATACAGCTATATATATATATATATATATATATATATATATATATATATAGAGCAGTCCTCAGGTAAGAGTCACTTGCATGGCAAATTTAAGGTTTTTAAGTATTTTCTAAAAATTTAGATTGGGAAGTAAAGAATGTTAATGAATATATTCCTACACTGTCTTATAATTTGATTTTTAAAACAAACCCCATAATCTGAACAGCACGCTTTCACTGACAGTGCTGCCACAAGCAGCTGTGATGGCTAACAAAAATTTCACTTCTAGAGGGTCTCTAGTGTTTGCTACTGGAAAAAGATTATATGAAAGACATGCAGTGAGGGAGTCTTGCTAAAACCTTAATTCCCTGAGTCACAGAGAAAAGTGCTTCAGAAACTAAAGCTGCATTACAACTTCGAAATGAGAGTTTCCCATGTCAGTATCTTCACCTAAACTTCCAGCTCCTTCTCGCCGAATGAAATTCAAGAAAATTAATTCTTAGACCTTGACAGCATAATAAAAAATGACCGAATGCCCATCATCCCCAGAGGCACAAAGCCCTCCCGCTGAGGTGCACGTACCGTTGACGCACTCGAAGACGTCGCAGCACTTGCCGGGCGTGCCGTCACCCCGCGAGACGATCTGGGGCACGGCGCCCGCCTCGCACATGGGGAAACCGCAGAGACCCGAGAGGCACTCGCACCTGCAACCAGAGCACAGCCAGGCAGCATCAGCAGACAGATCAACACCACCAAGAAAGACACAAGGTGAAGCAATAAGCAAGAGAAAAACAGTCAGTCAGAACCCAAGTTAGAGCTTTTCTGTGCGTCTCAGAATCATGTTTTATTAACTCAACAAGAAAGGTATTTTATCTACCTGAAGGGTTCTTTTTACCCATCCAAACTCTGTTGGCTGCCCAGCAAACAAAAAGGTGGGAGCGTGCAACACCAATAGTGCTCTTCTGCTCTGTGTAAAAACTTGAAATCTGTAATAACTGTGTTCTTCAGAACTTGCAAAAGAAAGCTTCTCAATTCTGTCTTGAATGATCAAAATTGGTGAAACACTAATAATAGAAATTGCATTCACTCACCAGAAGGGTGTTATCTCATTAGGAAATCACATTATATCCAGTGTAACATTGGGAAAAATTAAAGAGAAAGGAAGATCAGATTCATTAAATCTAAGCTGAATGAAATTAATTGGAAGTTTTCTTTTGGTGCTGATGGTGCGGCAGTTTGTAGAGGGGAAAACCAATTACATGTGACATGGCATTACTGTGGGAAACTAGATATATTAAATACTGTGGTTAGTTTTGGATCATTGTAAAAGGACTACTCTCTCCATTTAAGTAGTATTTATCTGTTTGTTTAAGAAAACACCCTAACAAACTGAGATATATAAAATGTCGATAACAAATAGTCATGCTTGCTTCCAGATTCTTTGCCTTATGATTAACACAACAGTTTAAAAGTCAAACTCTTAAGACTTTTGCTAAGTTTACATTTAACAGAGTTCTTGCCCTGAACAATGGGCACATTATAGGAATAAGCAGCAATAATTCTATAATAGAAGATCCTACAATTATGAGTTAAAGAAATAAGAACTCTACTTGTTAATAACTATTTCAAATATTTTAAGTATCCCAAGATAATCCCCACATTAAACAACCCATTAGCAAAAACCAGCATCAGCCCTTAATGCATTTGCTTATTTATGCTCAAAAAGCAAGAAGTTTGGTTCTCCTCTGCCATGCATATCTCCTTAATTGCCCATTACATTAATTGCCATTAATTATCTCATTAATTGCCCAGACATTTCATCTCAGGTCACCATCCAATGAATGAGAAGAACCACAGCTCAACAGACAGGTTTTTAATATCTCTCCCTTTAATCTTATCAGTGTTAGATAAAGTTATTATATTCTCCAGTGTAAGGACATTTGCAAGAAATACAAGTTGAGGAACTTCCACTAAACTATTTGAAAAGGATTCTTAAAATACTGTATAACAGAAGCACGTTACTGTAAAGAGATAAAGTCCATTTCATGAATAATGTTAAATACATCAAGATAAAGTGAAGCAATTTAACTTTATGTGCACATATATGCTACAGAATTGTAATAACTTCAAAGCAGGCATTTTCAGATTTTGTATTTTTTCTTTCTTTGTTGGTTTGATTGGGGTTTTTTTGCTTGCTTTTTAATAATACTATACTTCCCATAACAGTAAAGGATAATGGACTAAACAAAAAATAAGAGTACAAGAATCAAAGTTTTATTTATCCCACCTTTGTTGTGACATTTTCTTCTTAACTTATTTGTAAATACAAAGACAGAGGGAACCCAATTATTTTCCTTACTGTGCGTTGTTTGTCATCACAGATACAGAAGGAAAAAAGGATATTATGGTTTCCTCCACATGAAATCAAAAAATCCAACGGATTTGTGTCAGCAGTTTCCCTTTAAGATGACTTTGTAAATAATTTTACAGAATTGCTAATATCTCTCACTTTTGCAGCCCCAATAGTACAGGAAGATGGGGGAAGAAAAAGGATAACCTCTAGTAATCAATGAAAATGAAAAATCAGCTCTCTTAGATTAATGGAATTTGTACCTTAACCCATGTAGCAGACTGTTTTGAAAGATGCTTTTCCTTTCTGAGAAGAATGAAACCCAGAAATAACTACCTACATATTACTAATGAAAAAGAATATTTTAAAAATGTTAGAAAAAAAAGTCCAGACACAACCTGAATGTGGTATTAAAAGACTAAATAAAAATTGAAGTTTCACTCCAATAACCATATGCTCAACAGCCTGATGACCTCTGGGAAAATAGGTAGATCAAACTTCCTGAACATTCAGAGAAAACAGCACACATTAGGAAAATAGTAGTGGACTTTGATTTTCCAAGTTTCATGAGCTGAAATTAACACTCTTAGTTCTACTGCCTTCACAATAAGCTTTTTCAGAAGTGTCTTCTTAATTTATGTCTCACATTCCTTCTAATTCATAGAACTGCAATATGAAATGATTAGGTTAATACCTTGTATTTTTCCCCTCTCATTTTTTTCCAAGTCAACAGTTAAAAAAACACAAACAATCCAAAACACAAAACTGAACCACAAGAAACTACGAATCACACTCTAAATAACTTCAGATAGGACAGTCTTCTATATAAAGGCATGAAAGAGGTATTTAAAAGACTGGTGGGAGCTAACATTCTTTTTTGCAGAAAAGACTCTCTCTTATTCAGAGTAATGAAAGTTTCACATACTCACAGTGCAAGCAAACAAAACCTCAACAGTCCAAAATTTTATAAATTGACTTCCCATTTGGTTAAAACATAATCCATGCATAGGAGAATGTCAAAGTAGAAAATGATCTCAGACGGACTTTTAAATAGCCTGCATTCTTTTCAGCCAGCTCTGCTAGGAAAACCTTTGACCATTGTCCAGGCTATTAGCATGGAAAACATTGTTTTGGAGACAGAAGTCTGTCAGAAAGAAACCCAAGGAATTCTGGTAGCTGAGCGTGGCTGTCACACTGCCAAAACAACATCTGGAAATTCAGAATAAGTGATCCCATTCTCAGCAAGAGTGCAAGATGAGCTCTGTAGAACTAGATTTTTCTGAAGAGCTTTTTGGAGCAGAGGGATGGACAGAGGAGAAGCTGCAGCCCAGCTCTGTGCCCTGCCACAGGCAGCTGTCCACCTGTGCGTATCTTAATCCTGGTAATGGAACACTCAAGGTTCGAGGAAGTTCAGCAGGTCAGTTTGAGTTAAGCCTGTTGACAGTGGCCATGGTCCCTCCCAGGCTAATTTGTCTAAAATCCAGCTGTTCAGACTGCTGTTCAGTGAGACACCATGCTGGTCCTGAGCTGCTCCCCCATAGCTGCAGCTTGCCAAATGAAAACTGTCACAGCCTGCAGACACACCACTGCAACATCAAATGGCATGGTGGCATCCAAAATTTCTGACATTGAAAAGGGAGGGCAGCACTTGAGGCACCAGGAAGCTGGCACCCAGTACCTGCCCCTGACACACCTTATTAGCCAAGGCTGCAGGAATAACAAGCCTTTGACATGTTATTACCATAACAGCAGGCAAGCCAACCCAAGTACAGGGAAGAACAGTCCTGCACCAGAGTACAACGTTATCTTACAAGAGGGCCCAGAAAGACATAAAGAGGAATCAAACAGTAATGCAAGAGCCTTTATGGCACCTGAAAAGGTGGTGGCATGGCCTGGAAGGAATCCCAAGGAAGAGGTTTGCTGCACTAAAATTTTGCAAATGCAGAATCAGCCTGACTGGCAAAAAAAATTGTCTACAGTTCTTCAGGTTAAAAAAACAAATAAAAAAACCCCAATCCAAACCAAATAAACTACCACCCCAAGAAAAACCCAACAACAGTAATCCTAGAAACATCAACAACTGAGCAAGGCAAGCTTCAGTATATAAAAAAGCAGAAACGAGATTATGTATGTTAACCAATGATTTATAGATTGAGGAAAGTGACTCCTCCAATAATATAAATGGCTTGATTTTTAAAATCAGTTTTTAAGTTCTTCAGAAGATAAGTTAAGTTCATTACCAGTTCAGTTTATGTTTGAGGTATGTTGTTGGTGAAGTTGTTTTGATTTGATTTTTGTTGTTTGGGGTTTTCTTAATATAATCACTTAGCTTTTTTCTTTATGTCCCCAAAAGTGCAAAAAGGAAAAGGAAGAAAACAAAAAAATCAAATTGAATACTTGTAAATGACAACTTTTACTTCAAATCCAATTATCTTGGTTCATTTAGTTCTGTTATTAAACAGATTTAAAGAGAGAAGGGCTTGCTTAGCCTCAGAAAAGCTGTTTTGATGGTAGGATCAAAAGAGTTCTCCAGGCACAAGGCATAATGGCAATGAAAATAAGAACAGGCACCCTGGAAAAAAAGATTTAGTATCAGTGAATGGGAGGGTTGAGGCAGGGGTGTATTGACAAGAGGGATATTTATTTTGAGGATCAAAACAAAATTAAAGTCTAAAGCACTGAGACTAGAGAAAAGCATTCCTGAAACATACATCACATTCCTGTGGAGATTTTATCACAGTCCTTTTTTTTCTCCCTTGCAGCAATCTAGTACAATTTGCATTAACGTTATTAACATTTATATTAGTCAGTCTAGCAGATAAAACTTCCACAGATGTCTTAACAATATAAGCACTTAAGGATATTGTGAAATCAGGAATTTTCAGAAGAACAGTATCAAAGCTTGACAGTGGCAAAGCAAAGTTTAACTGCAAGACCCCAGCTACCATCAAACACATGATATAAGCAATGATGATACAGCAAAATTAAATATTGACATAGCAGTCTCATGAAATTATTGAATAATTATTTCCATGTTATTCATACCTGAATCCACAATGTGAGTTAAGCAGACAGGACAAAGATACTGCCTGTACTGCAGGCAAAGCTAAAGCCATTGGGACAACACCATACATGAATTTCAACTAGAATTTTTCTAAATACTGGGTCAGACAGACTGAATTCCGTATCCTTATTTCAGTATCACTATTTCATGTCTTCTTGGTTTTAAACATAGTATTCAGACAATTAGTAATTAAAATACTATTTTTTTCATGGAAATCTTTCAGTATTTTATTTTAAAGATTAATAATAAACTTCTAATGAGAGACAACAGAAAAACTGTGGAAGCTGCATATAACACTTACTATGAGACTGTTTGCAAATGTTCAAAAGTTTTATATCAGTTCTATGTAAACAGACTCACATGGAAGTTCTTCCTATTTTAATTTTTCAGGGGGTTTACTTCTTGAGAAGTCAAATTTCGAGTGCTCCCAAGTAAGAATTCCTTTTTAAAGTCCAGATATTGTTAGAAACACATAACAGTGAGTTTTTCCATGAGTATAGTAATCTTTATACACATGGGGCTTTTAAATATTGCAAAAGGCAACTATCTAGCTTTTCATTAAAGATACCATGAAAGGGAACTTTTTTGTGCATCTTTTGGACATTATTAGCATTAGGAAATAGCAAACAGATCCTAAGCAAGGGAAGTTGTCATAAAAATCAGCATTTATATCAAGTAGATTCCAAGGCTAATGAGGATCTAAAGAATTCATCTGACTAAAAACTTAATTTCATTCTTTGACTAACATTAAATCAATTCCAGTTTCCCTGAGGGCCAAGGCAGAAGAAGAGGATAGTCAGAGAAGAGTGATGCCAGAGATGCAGTAGGCATACAACCAAATGTGGCCAAATGCACTGACTTTTCAAGGGCTCTGATTTTTTTCAAGTACACAAATAAATGTATAGACCCTTTTGAATTTATCAGTATAGGAAATAAAATACAACATAAACTAGTTCAACCCTGTATTCTTCTCACATTTTACCATACCAGAAGGTGCTTTTTCCCATTGATAGTCTCAATGGTTTTTTACCACTGTGTACCTCAGTTACTCTTTTCTTAGGTTTATCAGCATCAGTCTTCATAATATAACAAACATTTCAAATCTAAAAATAAGGTACTAGTTAAGATGTTATACAAATGTCAGTTTTCTGATATTATGGAAAGCTATTTATTTTCTTACTCAACCATGGTTTATTGAAGAATTATAAATATCTGATTCTCTTACACATAAAACACAGTTCCTGAGGAGTTCTGGTCAAAAATCACTTTCAGACAATAGTTTTATAAGTAATTAATAAAATTCTGTATTTCTATAACTTCAAACTCTCTAACTCCTGAATTACATATGTCCCTACAGTTAAGCCATTAGAGATGGTTTGCCATGAGCAAGCAAAAAAACCCCCTGAAACTAACAAAAAAGCAACGCCCCCACAAACCTCTCAAAAATTCATTATTGTTTAATTTATTTGACTATTTAATTTCATGACTACTTTCTCCTTTCTTTGCAAGAAAAAAACCACAAAAGCCTAATAATTATTTAATGTTCAATTTTTCCATGTCATTCATGCTATTAAACAGTTTTCTCAAATCCCTAGAGGCAATTCTGGAAAAGTTAAGGAATGTTAAAAAAATGGTTTGGGTTGGAAACGATCCTTTAAAGGTCATCTAGTCCACTCCCACTCCTGGCAATGATCATGGACATCTTCAACTGCATCACATTTCTCAAAGTCCTATTCAACCTGACCTTGAAAAAAACCGAAGACCAAAATTTGCTCCAAAATCTAGGTGGTTTTGAGACCAAAAACTCTAATCAATTAATGAGACCCTTTCCATATAGTAGAAACATGAATGTAAGAACTGAAACACTTATAGGAACCAGACTGAAATGCACCAATGACATTTCAAAGAATACCAGTGAGAAACTACTTTTCATTTAAAAACAATCCATGACCTTTAGTCCCATGTTTTAATTATTCAATAATTTGAGAAGGAAGAAAGAAGAAGAATTTGTGGCTGCTGAACTCTGACATGACATTTCCTGCTATTTTCTTGAGGAAACACAACTTCACAATTTTCATATAACCTCTGTAATGTTGGTATTGTCATCTTCCAATGGAAGATGACAGTACCATTGGAAACTGCTGGGGATTTTTCATATCTACTTCCCTTTCAAAATGCAAGCATCCAAATTATAATTCTATTGCTTTATTATGTGCACGGTCTCCCTAGACATCTGTGCACTTGTGAGTCTGATGACAACAGTCAGACATTATTGATCTCTGTGATACAAACAGAAATTTGCCTGTTCAAGTCAGAAATTATTCTCAACCAAATCACTTATTCAATTTCCAAATGAGCTAATAGCAGTTTAAGTAGAATAAATGAAACAAAACACAGTGGGTAGTCTCAGGAGAAAGAGGAAAAACAATACTCAGTGTGATCAAGGTACATACTAATTGCTAGACTGACAAGGGAAAACAAAAATTGAAACAGAAAGACATATCTCCCAGCTTATTATAAGCTGAGAGAGTTCAAAAACCAGCTTGCTTATAAAGAATGGAAACAAACCCAAATTCTCTAGACACTAAAACCTCATTCTAGTTTCAAGCATAAAACACTACCTAAAACTAGATACAATTAAGAGTCACTTCAATATATCTTGATTAAAATTTCTTTGTAAGTTTTACAGTGTAGGAGTAAATATACCATCAACTCAGTACATGGTCAGATTAGAGTACTACAGATACTTTTCCATAAAAAGGAAACTGCTTGCACAGATATCACTGATACTTCTTCATCCAGTGCAAATGGGTTTTTCATTTTGCTCTTGGAAAATGTGCATCTTCCTTTAGGTTACAACATCTTTCAGGTTTTCAAATTCAATATTTCCTGGAAGTTGATGGAAGACCACAGATGTATTTTTAACATATCATACAGGCACAAAACGCTGATCTTATAAAAGATGCAAGCAGGGACCTCTGTATTTACAATGTTTTACAGCTTCTTCTGCAAAAGATTTACATGCTATTTCTTCTGCAAACATTCTATGTTTCGTCTCCTTGTCAGAGGTCTCTGACACTCAGGAGTCAGCCATCGGGCTGATAAAATGTCTCATGTTACAAGAGCTTCTGTTCAAGTTTTAAAGAAACAACCAACAACCAACCAACACATCATCTTTTCCTCATTTGTGTACTTCAGGAAAATATGGTTGCTGGCCAAAACAACCCACATGGTGAGGCTCAATGCCAAGGCAGCAATAACTACCAGCACACTGAGAACACGTGGGAATTCCTGAGGCAGCTGTAGTAGGAAAGAAGGGGAATGCTTGAACTCTGAGTTCAGCAATTTATTACCTCTGCTGGAAGATATAAAGAGAAGACAGATGAACCATGGGTCACCTAGAAAGGGTAATGCCCTGTTATTCTCACTTTTTGTGGAAATTGAGTGCAGTGCAGTCTGTAAGCACGACTATCTCAGCGGACCTGAATGATTTTTCCTGAGAAAAATATTCACCATTTCCTAACTTCTGAGGATTTTAAAGACTAAAGTGAAAGTGAGTAAACACCTATTTTCAGATATTATGAAACTCTAAAAAAATTGCAATCTCCAACTCAACACCAAGCGTTATACCACCACAGTACTGATGCACTTCAGATGGCAAAGTGGTCTGCTAGAGTTGAAGTGCAGAAGAAACAACCTGAGCAGGTTGGCCAACCTTAGAAACCAGAGTTTCTAAGGAGCTGATGACAGAACTGAAGGCATTAAAAAGCTTCTGCAGAGTCCTTAACACAGATCTTTGATCCAGCTACCCAGGTTACTAAGAAGCCAACCCCTGAAGAGAAGTGTCAGGAAGAAACATGTCTTGGATCCATGATTGGTTTTACCACTTCCAGCTGAACCTTCCTTTAACAAAAACTGGGATCCACAACCACTTTCTCTTGGATACCAATTCTTGAGGATGAGATGGGTGGAGGAGAAGGATCTAAAATTCTAGAACAAATACAAGGAAGACCTCTGTATCAGCGAAAGTTGCTTAAGAGAGGTGACTGGTACATGGGAAAATGAGGAAGAAGTTACAGTTGCTGGAAAATCATGACTGTCCTCTAAAGAAGGTTGAAGGAATCCAAATGGTGAATGCTGTATGGAACACCAGAACCTTATCATAAAATGAAGGTCTTCCAAAGACAGGAAGACCTAAGAAAATCTAGACAAATGTGAGAATCACAAGGAGTGACATAGAGAAGATCTGAAACACTCAAAAAGCTAAGAAAAAAGAACAGAACGGGTACATAATACCCTTCCTACTAAATGGGACAGGTGCAAAGTTAATCAGGGACTCAGAGGCCACTTCTACAGATGATGTCAGAATAAAAACATTTGCCAACTAGCTGTGTATGGGTGCTCTCAAATACAATGCAAATACATTTGATAATAGCTTAAAAGGGAACTTACAACAGTAGACTTTCCAGTTATGATTCTGGTGGCTGACACAGAATGAGAAGAAAATAACTGTGCTTCAATTCACTTACATGAAAAGACAGCATATCTTTTAACATATGTACAGGTTTTCTGAAAAATACAAGTGAAACTGCTCATGGTGAATTTCTCAAGTGGCATCTATATTGTGCCTAAAACAACACAAGTTTTTATTAGAAACAAAAGATCGAAAGTAACAAAATAGGTAATTTCTTCCTTTGGAATCAAAACCAATTCAGCAATGGTATATACCATTGCTCAAATGTAAGAGCTAGATTGCTAATCTAGATTGCTACTTATCCTTAATGCCTTTAGAACTGCTAAATAATGCACACACATGTTAAAAGTATTTTAGTACAGGACAGATAAAAAACAGCATCCTCTTAAGAAGATCCATAAAGTAAAGTACATTTTTGTAGTTTTACTCTTCTTCTTACTATGTCCCAAATTGAAAGACAATTCAATATGACAGAAAATTCTAGTCTAGTTCTGTTCTAAGTTATATTCAATTTCTATCTAGATATAGCTTAAATTAAACCTTATCTAAAAAACTATTTCCTACTACATCAAGGTATTACTCATTTTCATGAGCTGTATAAAAATGAAAGTATTTAAAAATTTGAGGTGGGGGAAAAAATTGCCCCTCTGACTCTCCCATGGGGCTGAGTAGATGATGAAAATGTAAAACAAGATTTTATCATCCAGAGACTTAACACTTGGATTTGCTGACCAAGCACCTTTCGCTTATTTACCACCCTGCAGACCCAACAGTGGCATTGCCATTCACAGCAGCCCCAGACTGAGACATTTTAGCCATCTAAAAGGAAAAAAATGGCAGAGCAAAGGCTATTCAAGAAGGAAAAAGCAATTATATGACTAATGAAATTATTTCAGAGGTTTTCTTCTAAACAATACAAATATATTCTACTCTTTCATGCTACTTGAGCCAACTGAGAGGTTTGCATTTGTAATGCCCTTCAGCTACCTGTAATTAAGTGATAGTGAAATGGTCCAATTCAAAGTGTCTTCCTTTGCTCATCCATCAAGCCCAAGCCTTTTGGGCTCCAATCTTTCAAGACTGTACCTGTAAAAAGCTTTTAATCACTTTTTTGGCATATGAAATTTATCTGGTCCTGCTATGCTCAGCTTACAATTCCTTATTTTTTTCTCATCCCATCACATCATTCTTGAAACTGCTTTTTTTAAAGGTAGGATGCAGGTAGAAAATAAATACTGGAAATTTTGATAGATAAACATACATAATATAAACATACATTATATAAACATAATTTTTACTGAACTTTTTTGAATCTAGGACATAATTCAGGATTATGGTGTGAGCTTTTTTTAAAGTATGTGAAGCAAACTTATTACTGGGATTTAGTGAACATACTCCTGGATGCTGATCTCCTCTCAGAAGAATACTTCTATATCCTATATTATATATATATACATATATATATACCTTATAAGCCAGCATACATATACTGCAAGAGCTCCACTCAGGAGGTAAAGGATGCTGACTCATTGAGACTGAGCCTCTCCCAGAATCTGAGGGAGGTGTGGGAAATGTCCTTCAATGTTAAGTAGTTTGGGGAAGGGGATACATTTCCATTTTCTAAAGAAAACCCTATTAATTAAAAAGTCCTAGTTGTATTACATTTGTTAGTTTGTTTTGTTTAAAGCTAGACTCCAATTAAAAAAAAAAAAAGACTAGTGACAATGGAAGATAGAAATTGAAAACGAAGGCACTCTGATGGTCAAGTTTTCAAGGCAAGCTTAGCATCTTCAGAAGACAAAATCAGATTCAAGAAACACTGGTTGCTTCTAGCTATAATTACATCCTTTAATCCTTAATTCAATCCTTAGTTTCCCCACTCTTTCTCTCAGAACTGATAACAAGACACGAGATTTAATTGCTTATGTTCTGTTCTTTTTAATATTGGCACAATGCCAACATCTCGCTTTTCTCTATGGAGTTTTCTTGGTTCTCTGGTTTTATTAAATGACTGACCAAGAGTAGCTGGGGGTGAGGGGAGGAGTGTGGAGTGTGTGTGTGAAGTATCTCTGAAAACAGAGCACTGAATGAATCTTGGAATTACCAAATCTGTAACAGATGACAGCACAGAGGCAGGGATATGAAAAAGTAACAAGAAGCACAGACCTGATAAAGACTAAACTTCCAATTTATTCAGACAACAGTCATTAAGAAAAATAATAATCTAAAAATATTTGGTGCAAAGCTATGCAAACAGGCCATATACTATGTTGTAAAAATCTTATGAAACATGTACAAATATAATATAAACTGCTAATAATCAGGATAAAGATTTTTACACATAAAAATAAATCCCCAAAGGAATCCAAAAATTTGAAGAAACTTCATCTACAACAGGAAAAACTGGGAACATCCAAAGAGAATTCTGTAAACTTGATATTGATCTCATTCAACTTTCTAAGAGAAGAACACAAACTTACATTAAAAAAATAATACGGTAACGTTTTCTGTAAGAGCTCTAGTACATTTTTTTGTTCAACCTCCTTGGAGAAACAAATATCTTCACCAAGACCAGAGACAGACTGTTCTAAACTTTCCTAACATAATAGCTGTTTTCCTGTTTTCCAAACATTTAGCTTTCCTAACATAATTGCTGGAAATTTAAGATAAGTGTCTCATAACAGCCTGATGAAAGCTGAAGCAACTGGTATTTTGATGTCAATGCCAAATCAGTATGTTCTGTTCTGTCTGAACCACTGCATTAGAAATCAGTGTGACACTAAATGTAACCTCTGAGTGCAAGAACAAGAATTTATGGTTTCAGATGTTTACTATTCCCACTTTCCCCCTGGCTTTGCTCAAGGAGTCTTCATTGTTATGAATATGCATTCAAGAGCTTGCTCACAAAAGAAATGCCAATTTATAGTCAGTTTTAAGGATCTCCATTTTCCTAGTGTATTACCCACAAGAAACAGGCCAAGAACAAGATGTGAGGCAGAATCTGCTCCTACATGAAATTATCAACAACTTGTTAACCAGCTCAGGGACATATCATCTGTGGCATTCTCCTTTAATTGCTTTCTGGTTCTGCTTGCATTATGTTTTTATTTCCGTGGCAGTAAATGGAACAGATGATCATAATTTCTTCACACAGTTCATAGCCTTAAAAACAATTTCATGAAGCCTAAATGACTGTCTAAAGCCCATGACCTTATAGAACAATGCCTCTGCTTTTAATAACTTATCCTCAAGTGCACACTAAAAAAATATGCACAATTAGGGGATTCTAAACAGAATCTCAAAAAAGGCAATGCAGTTATTTCATAATTCCTAATGCTTTATTAAGAAAATTTGAAATTAAGGAAAACTATCCCATTTCCCTACCATAGACTGATTCATTCATAGATCTGCACTTTTTTCTATAATTTTGATATGCAAGTCTTACAGAGACCCTTCAACTATACAGTGTGTCAAATGGTTCAATTTTCAAGTTCCAAGTAACAGCACTTTGTTTCCCATTCTGTTTTCTATTTTCATACATAGTTTCTACTTGCCTGCAGATATACTAGGTTATGCTCATTGTGGAGATATTTTGCAGTTTTATGCATCAGAGAGGGCAGAGGTATTAACACAAAACCCCCTTAGTTCATAAGATCAGATCCTAAGACTCCAGGAGCTAAGTACTCGTCTATCCTAGCTCTGATCTCCTGTTAAACTCTGATCCCAGGAATGCACAACATCTTATTTCAAAGAGGTTTCAGGAATTCACAATTATCTAGTAATTCTCACGCTGTAAGCCTGCTTCTACAATTGGAACCTTTGTGCAGAGCAGAAGAGAAGACTGGTTTCATCACTGACTTGCCACACATGTGGACAAGGACACTTCAGACATCAGTTAGTGCTCAGCAAACTGCCTTTACTTTTAAACATTCTCAACAAAATTAAAAGATTCTTTCAAGAACATGCTTGCTGTAGGTGTTTTATTTAAGGTCAGTTCCCACATGTGTACTAGAAATAGAAGATATTTCAAAGTGGTAATTTTTCTGAAGTAAATGAAGATTTATTTTCTTGGTACTCTATATTTCCTGTTAGAAGGAAAATTGAAGTTATCACTGACAAAGAATAAAGTGGATATTTTTCATTCCCTTCACCCGAGCACTAGAAAAATCTAACTGCAAGTTATATTAGACTGCATAAAAATAGAACATAATTTTACATCTGTGAAACAAAAATAATTTGGTTTATGTATCATTTTTTTAGTCCAACAAGTTGAAACAAATTTGGAAGTAAAAATGTACCATTAATCTTTCTAATGTATCAACGTTTCTAAGTGTTAATCTCAACTCTATATGTATGAAATATTAATCTGTGACTGCTTCTTTGACTTTATAATCTATCTTTCTGAATACAGTCCTTAGCAGCATTTTATTATAGCTGTCTTGAACATGCTGAGCTATATTTGCAATAATGGCAGTATGATGACTGTATAAAATCTGCAGACTCCTGCACAGTCCCAGCCAGCCAGGTCAGCTCTGAACTAATACATCATTGCACCTCCTAGGAAGTTTACTGAAAATATGTCAAAGAATAAAGGGAAGATACTGAGAATCCCCATGTTCTGTATACAAAATTCAGAAAACAAGAAAATAAAACAACTCTGATTTAAATAACATTTGTAGCATTCACTGAGTAAGGGTAATAAGAACTAGACTACTATCAGTATTCTAAAATTACAAATAAAACCTGTCAAATTTAGAAATACATTTTCAAATTTTAAGAGGCAGGATTAGGGCATTAAATGATATTTTCCATATCTCTTTTTCTGCCCTAACTTTATTAAATATCTTTGATTCTCCATGAAATAAGAGACTCATATGTCAACAACATATGAAACAACAGGTTTAAAGAAGATGCCACAGCAAATGTACACCCAAAGAGTACCCAAAAGAGAATAACCTTGATTACCTTTGTCATCTACTTTTTGAATTATTTGCAAATTTTGTACTACTTTACACAAGGGGCTGAGAAGATAATGATATTCTATGGCTGCAAAGACCTTCCACTAAGTAAGTCAGCTAGCTACATCTACAAGAAAAATTTTCTTTTTGGGGTAAAACCTTTCAATTTATGTTAATTTTTGCTTGAATGTGTACTATCAACTCTAAAACTGTCTTTTTTTTTTTTTTGAATTGCAGTAAGTTATACCTACTTGAACAACAATAGAGGTAAAATGCAAGCAAGTACTTGAAATTTCCATTCCCCTACAGTTCCAGAGTTCCATCTTTTACTTTTTAAAGTGTCATACAAAAAATTATATTTGTTTCTCCTTTAACTAGATGAGTTTTTTTCTAGCATGTCTTCTGTCATCTCTATCACTTAACTCCCTAAACACCTTTAAAAGTTAACTTTTGCAAAATTAATTGAATTACCTGAAAGTCAATCTAGAGGCATGAACTCCTCAAATAATTTTAGCAGAAATCAACTTCATACATCTGTACAATGAAGACCTTTTTTTCTGCTTTTAAAAGACAAGATTCAGTATTTCCATCAGACTGATATAACCTACTTCATGTAGCTTTTATTCAGTATCAGCATTTACTGCAGAAGGAGGCATTTTTACCCTGTATTTACAGTACTTGAACTGCTGTTACAACTGAGATTTTGGAAGTTGAAGACACTGAGGCATTGACACCAACCTTGTGGGCAGGGTGCAGCAGCCGTCGGCCGTCAGCCTGACCTGGGTTTCATAGCTGTCCAGGGGGCAAACAACTTGCTGAACAGGAGGGCACTCCACCGTGCTGCAATCCACACTGAACACTAGAGGAAGGGAAGAAGAACAGCTCTTTTACTCATGCTTTAGAAGATTTCTGCAAATTACTTGCTCATAAGCGACCACTTAGGCATCAGCCTTTTCAGTCACAAGAATTGTCCAATGAATGTGTGCTCGATAGGTAACCTTACAAAAAGCCTCCCTTTAAGATTCACTTTTTAAAATTACTAGGAAGCAACTGAACTAGTATTAGTCAATAAAAAAATTTACAGAAGTTAGACAGGCAACCTTACACAATCATTACAACTGTGAATATTAGCAAATAGAAGCACCCTAGTTATGAAGAATATATATTTCCCACAGCTTTTAAAACAGTAAACAATTCATTGTTTAACTTTTAACTAAAGTTTGTTTAAACAGCAAAGTACTTGGATTATAGGCAAAAAAAGATACAATACAGATATACATGTGCATGTGTAAAGTACATTTTTAAAGACTATTTTATTAGGTTGTCTTGTTTGTATATTCATATATGGCAAAAATGAAATGCAAATTAACAAATCTTTCTGCATTAGTGAGATGAATTCTACTTAACAAGAGAGTAGACCAACAGCTTTTAGAAAGCAACAAATGTCTAGAAATACGAAAGAAAAAAGAAACCCAAACCAGGCTAAATATATGCTTAATATTCTAAGTCATACTCATGAAAGCTGAAACACATGTTTTTCTTATTCTCCAGGTAACAAACACTACCAGCTCAGGTAGTATGTATCTGCTATGCCTTTTCATAATTATAGTAAGAAAGTATAGCATAAAACATGGTTTCCTCTTTAAGAAATGTGCTACTCTCTGACCGAGCTAGCAGGATGAACAGAATGTTATCACACTACCAATGATGCAGTCAGATATCCCTGATTATGATTAAACAGCTCTGCTGTATTGACACTATCACAGCAGCTGACTGAACTACTAAAGCAGCCTGACAATGCTGCCCACTTCTTGCAAGAGCTCATAACCTTCAGAATCCCATTTTTTCTCTTTTGGTTGGACCTACATTTTCCAAGCTTGATCCTCAGTGGTACACAGCAATAACTGACTCTGTCATCATGAGACATCAGTCTCAGAATTACATCTGCCCTGCTTATCTCCACTGCAGTGGTTACACTGTGATAGTACATGGCTCACTAACACTGAAAAGTAGCCCGGTCTGTCCTTTTTAATTAAGTACAAATTTAAAACCATTACAAACAAACTCCAAGTAAAGACTACACAAATAGATTTTTTTCTTTTTATTATTACATCATTAGATTAATGATGAAACACTGAGCTAGGACAGGACCTCTTAGAGGTTCCCAAGTAGCCCATGTAGATCTGGCTGCCCAGGATTATGCACAGCTGCCTTTTCAATATCTCCATGGATGGAGACCCCACTACCTGTCTTGGAAAACTGACAGTGCCCAGGCACCCTCATGATGAAAAAGTGCTTCCTGATGTTCAGTGGGAACCTCCTGTGTTTCCATTTGTATGTCGTGCCTCTCCGGTCCTGCTACTGAGTACCACTGAAAAGAACCTGGCTCTGCTTTTACACCCACTCCAGGTATTCATTGCATTGATGAGATCTTCCTGAGCCTTCTCTTCTCCAGGTGGAAGGGTCACATCTCTCTTAGTCTCCTCACAGGAGAGACATGAAGACAGATAAGAAAAGAAAAATATTTGAAAGAGGGAAAAAAGTTCCTACTTTCTTTCAGATTTAAGCAGGTTTCTCAAACTGGAAAAAGTATTGACATAAACTTATAGATGAACTGAAACTATTCTGAGGTTATAGAACAGCCTGTAACTGGATTCTCCACTTCTTTAAAAGGTATCTCCCAGATCTCTGCACTACTGTCCTGAGAAATAAGACTGCAAACATTTTCCACTGACCATTTACTTTTCTTTTCATATCCTACTGTGACTCCAATAATTAACACGTTAGTTTCATGAACAGTTTAATATAAGCTGGTATTATATATCTTATTCTAAACTAATTTTTTTTGTCTGTCATAGAAACTTTAAGCTTTAAATACAATTTATCAAATCTGTATCTTCAAGAGCTCATAAATATGTTCCAATTTCCTATTGGTGAAGATTCACCCAATCAACCTTTGCTTGCAAGTCTTCAAGAATTTTCTCATGCATTGAATTTGTATATAGAAGCATCTGAGGGTTTCCACTTTCTTTCAAGAATGTAGCAAAAACTCTGCCATGGTTGCAGACCCAGACATCTGCAGTAATGTGCTACTTCCTTTGTAGACTGATAAATCAAAGGTTTTGAAACTTCTAATGAAACCAGGTGAATAAAATTTTCTAGTAGAGTAAGTTAACAAAGTATATTAGGTGTGTTAAATTTCACCCTGACATATTTCAACCAATAAAATGGCTGGCATTTCAACTAATACAAGGTATAGTTTAGGACAAGATCTAAATAAATACATATGCATCTAATGGTGAAGGAGCAAATCAGTATTTACATTTCTAATTAAACAGGCTAAGGCTTCCAAAGTTGGAAATATCTGAGGGTTCAGTACAAGGATACACAGTCTGCTTTCACAGCATGGAAGATTACATTAGTAATCTTCTGCTTTCAGTTCAAATGCATTTTAACTGACTCCTCATGAACAATGCAACACAACACAACTACACATGATAATGGCAGTCATATTGTCTGCCATGGGAGAAGTAGAAAGGAACTATCTTTCCATGACAAGGTATTATCCTTTTTACATTCCATGACACTTCAGAACATATTACATACAACCATGGCATTCCTGGACCTTCAATGCAGCTGTATCAGTTGCCTGAACCACTTTCTTAAACTGCCCTATCCCAGATATTTCCCAACATGGATCTTTGCATTTCCTGATTTTTCCCCATTCCCTCAGTTTCATTGTCAACTTAAAAGCCATTTCTCCAGCTCCATTAGAAACGTATCTGTAATTCTTCCTTGCTCTTTTTGTTTAATCCTTTCCCACTCCTATCTCAAGTTCTGTCAACATAAGCTTTAAACAAACCATCCAATAAAACAATGTAAATACTATTCTGTAAGTAACAGAGGATAAAAGAAACACAATATAGAATTCTATTTCTCTGAGCTGTGTATAAAAACTTGATTTTGCTGACCCTTGTCCTTAGTGCAAGACTGTATAAGCTCCAGACCTGATTTTCAATGCTGAAGCTGTATCAGGGTGGAGCACAAGCTATTTTTCCTTGTGCGTCATTATACAGTGCCTACTAAATTATGCTGCTGATCTCTGACTTTCCATCAAGCCCTGACTGCACAGAATTCCCTGAAGAAGTAAGGCAAACAATAACATTTTCTTTACAACTGTGTTTAAACCAATATTTGGTACAAGAAAAAAAAAAAAAAAGAGTCATTTTCAAGCCATGCTGGAGATGAGTGAATGAAAGCCCTGCCAAAAAGACTTCTGAAAAAATGACAAATGAGTTGTATTTTCAACACAGGTTATGTCTATCATGACAGGCATTTTCCAATGCTTTCCCAAAGATGTCAGAAACTAAAAGATGACATTCTCCATTGCACCATATACAACAAGAGAAGTTATCAAAAAAGGTACAACAAACATCTGTTGGACAACTGCCAAAGTATAGACTTCAGCTTGTTTTATTCAGCAGTGACAGCTAGAGTTCCTATCAACACTTCAGTAAAATGCATTTAAATCTAGATTTTAACTCAATCTTTAAATAAACACACATGATTTAAAAAATGTCCTTGTTCATAGTGGTTTAGCACTTACTCTCCCACAAATCTTGTTTTGGGTTATTTTTATTTTTGTTGTTAACACATTATGCAGTTTCATTTGAGATTGCTCATTCAAACTATCAATAAGAAATTTTTTTTTGAAAATACATTTTGAGAAATGTAATCCCCATCTTAAAAGTAAATTCAATGCACAAAAACTAAATTCCCTACTTGTGAATGGACAGTTACACACATCTAGGAATAAAAGAGGTTGCTTTTGGAACCAAACCAGGGTTATCTCATCTCTGAGCTTTGTAACCACAGTAAAACAACAAGCATGACACACTTGTGCTCAGTAGGTGCCACAACTGTGATGAGATGCTTGGTGGAGCAAAAGGTAAGAACATTTAAAGCCAATTAATCTGGAGGTTAATAGGCATGTTTGACTAAGCTACTTCTTCAGTTTTCATTTAACTGAATACCAATGCCTTCAATTGTATTCCTAAAGGAAAAGGGGCAGAAGAGGAAGTGGATCTCAAAATGAAACATTTTATTTTTATTCTGGTATTTAGTGTTGAGGAAACACTTTCTATTTTCCTTTTACTAGCTCCATTGACAATCACAGCACTTGAACATATGCAGCTCTCAGCAGAAGGCTTCCAACTCAAATGCCAGAGTAAACTAGAGAGCAGGGGTATCTTTTTTGAGGAACAGAAATAAACACAATTTATGCTTTAATTGCACAAGTACTTTATATTGGCATGAAGCAGCACTGCTGCCATAGGAAGCAATCCTCCCAGCTTTATTTCTACCAGAAAGCCTTTACTGGTGCAAAACCCCCATTGAGGCTGGTTAAGGAGATGTGGAGGTGCAGGAAGAGTGCTCTGGAAGCATTACTCAGGGAACCAAAAATTTTTAGATCTGTGCAAATAATGGAAACATATTTTTCTCTGTTCAACACATTAACTCCATAGACATGCTGACACATTCAGTAAAACTGATGACAGCCCCACAAGAGTCTCTGCATGAACACCAACCTTCCACGCCTTACTCTGTCCATTACCCACATTTTTCTAGCAACATGACATTTCAGTAATAATTCATATAATTCAGTTCTTCTCTAACTCTTCTTGCCAACAATTCTTCAGGATACTAAGTCAGACTCTGAAGATACAGGGTTTATTACCAGGTCTCTCAGTTTCTAACCCCCATTTGCAAAGCTCTATGCTTCCTTAAATCCCATCAATTTCTTTCCTCCCCCAATCTCTTCAAAGCTCCTGCTCTTCTACCCTCCAACACACACCTTCATTTTTCCACTTCCATGTACCTTCGCTTCTTAAAACTCCCAAAAGCAAAAAATACAAATTGCTTCACAAAACAATACAGAGTTACATAAATTCACCAATGCGATAAGAATCATATTTAATTTGAAGATTCTGTAAAACTAGCATGCTGAAAACAACTTTCAAGAAAGAATTTCCATGGGGAAGTCTGGATGGACTTATTTGCCAGTTACAGGATGGGAATTCAAATAATACTTGGGAGGACATGATCAGAGCTAAAATTTCTTCTGAAAATTATAAATAATCCAAAGTCAGCAAGACAACATTCAGTAAAGGCATAATTGAAGTATATAGGAGGAATTAAAATGTAAAAATATGACAGTTCAGTAGCAGTCATACTACAGAAAGTTCCTGGCATCACAGCAGTTCACCAGCTAGAAATACCTCCTGCAAAACAGCTAAAATCTTATTTAAAGTTTTGCATGAGAAACAGAAGGCAATTATTCTAAAGTATTTAGTGGTGATGAAGACTCTCCCAAAATATTGCTTTTGGATGCTACATGTTAAAGTGTGGATTAACTGAAAAAAACTTACAGAAGGGAAACACAACCAGGGAGGAGTCTAAAAAGACCATGTCACAAGAAATTACAGCTAAATCTAGATGAAAGAAGCTCATGGTTGGCAAAATGTTCCAGAGCAAAAAATTATAGTAAAGTCTTGTTTGCCAACTACTCAGGACAGGGTACAAAGAAGTTTGCTTAAAAGGAAATTTAGGAAAAAAACACAAAGAGAATCACTAGAAGATACAAACACTGCACAATCTTCTTCTGTAGAAGATTTAAGAAAATGTTAAACAAGCATAGGAAAGGCACAGTTTAAGCACACTTGAAATTGTTTCCATATAATGTTTTGGATTATACCATTTCATACACTTGCTTTCAGTCCTCTGTTTTGAATATTTATCTTACCAAAGCCTGGATCAAAGAGTGAATTGCATCTTCCACTTCACTTGGAATAATAAATCACAAGAAAAGGTGATTTGTAATCTCATGAAATGGAAGACAAGTAAATACTGAAAAAGTTGTACAGTTTTTCAGTATGTCCCTCCATGACCCTTTTGCTCTGCAGGTTTTAAGGGTAAACACTTGATAGTCTATAGAAATCTTAAAACAGAAATCCTAATTCCCTATCCATGCACAATGTATTCCTGCAATGAAAAACTTCTGTATAATCTAATCAATATATAAAATATGTCACTTGCACTAACAGCATTTATAGAAATGTAATATCCTCACTAGGTTACTTTTCCCTTGCTACTCAGTTTAAATTAAAGTCTAAAGAAAAAAGAAAGCAAAATTTACTGTAATATTTTAATCCTTATTTTTAATGAGTATTGCACACATACAATAATTAACTTTCAAGAATAATCAGAAGAATTTAGAGGTTCTATAGGCTTTATTGGATAGAATTATATAGATTATTTTGCTTGTCAGACAGAAAAAATTGAAAAATGGGAAAAGAAATTGTAACTACTTTTACCTGGCTTGCATTCATAGAGATCACAGCATTCCCCTGGCTTTCCTGATGCCTTAGAAACCAATATATTCAAATAGCCAGGCTGGCAAACCTTCCTCAAGCAGCCTGCAGGATTACAGACACAGCGGCTTGGGAGGGGACAGCATTCCCCAGGAGGTGCATAGCCTTCAATCAAGATGGAATCTTCTGGACATCGAGGAGAAAACTGGACCTCACAGCGAGCCTTGGAGCAGTCAGGTTTCTCTTCTGAAAGGGAGAGAAAAATCATCATGCCATACGTGTCAGTAAATCACTGAAGTTGTAAAGATAAACTCAGATAAAGCTCCCTCTCTTCTCCCTCCTGCCAAAACAACAAAAAAGGAAAGGAAACAGTTCATCTGCTGTGGAACTGATTGACAAAAATATCCTTTAAAAACTGTATTTATTTGCAAGATGCTAGGTGTCTCATGAAATATTTTACAAAATTTCTAATTCCTACAATGTGCATAACAGCTGAACCCACACAGCCTCAAGTAGAGCTGTGGACTCACATTTGGTCAGGATGTTAAACAACTTGCCATATCATGTCAGCCCCAATACCCACACCTATTCCTTCACTTTCCTAAGACCTTCCATTATGGACTGATTTAAATTGATTGATTTATTAACCTGAATTGAGCTCTCACACATTCTAAAAGCAAGTTAAAAGTTCAACAGCTAACATATTTGAATACATTAGCAGAAGAGGATTTTTTCTGTACACACCCCTTATGTTCACAGTAGAAGTGTTGTCCCTACATACTTCAGCAGCTTGAATACTAAAAGATAAGAAGTTTGACTATGGTAATGATGAGGTTTGTTGATGACCCTTATGCACCCCTTCTAGCTACAGATATTCTATGATTCCTTCATGTACAAGTACTCTATGTTTTTTCTTACAACCATCAAAGCTTACTAACCTAAATGTGCTACTAGATAGCATTATAGCTCTTTTCTTAGTTAAAAATCCTACTATTTTCATCCATCTTTAGAACAGTCTTGACTAGATATGTATTTTGCCTAGAACTTAAATAACATTTTAAAGACCAATGGTTTTTTTCAAACCTACCCTTATGTTTAGGTTCTTATCTGCTTTATTAAACACATTGTTCAGACAGAACATTACTGGTTACAGAGGCTCACTGCAGAGAGCTGTATAAATAATAGATAACATACTAGTTTCAGTATTTTATTGATAGCCTTTAGTTTATGGATATAATAAAAGGTTTGACGTTCTAGCTTTTAAATTATTTTTACTTTCCACTGCATGTCTGCTCAACATGCACAGAGAAGCAATAGAACTGTTGCAGTAGCAGTCCTTAAGTCATGATAGGCTCTTGATAGACCACTTGCACTTATCATGACCCTTAAATTCCCACTGTTCATTACTTTATGTGCCCTAACATTATCCAGTGATCTTCCAATTTCCATGACTAACAGGTAATCTCTCTCTTGAAAATGCTTTGGATTATAAGTATTTTAAAAAGTTGACCTGCTCTTTTGTACTTGACTGCATTTGCACACATACATGTATTTATATGAAGATAAGCATTTCCTTAAGGACTGGTTAGATAATTCAATACAAATAAAATTTGAGCCATGCAATTGGTCAAATACAATAAAAACTATTTTTGACCAATTTGACTAATTTTCCAAAAGGTAAGGTTTGTCATAAATGCACATCAAACTGTTTGAATGCAGACTATTCAGGACTCTAGGTGTATAATTTTTGAAGACCAATGCAAAGTCTACTGATGGAGTTGGTATGATCACCTAGAAATGTTATGAAAACAAAGACATGTCACTACCAACACACAAGAAGCATCACAAGCAATAGAAGAAAGAAATTTAACACAGAGAACCATGACAAGTATTTTTGTATGAAATATTCATTCAGTGTTTTGCAGTAATTTTTGATAGTTTTTCCACATCAGGGTATTGTGCTCACTATAGTTAAAGGTTACTGACTGTGACAGGACTTTGCACAAAGCCAGCACTATTTTCAGAGGAAATTACTTAAACATCACCACCACCTCGTGCCTATATTTTAATCCCAGGTAAAAGAACTCCAGCAGGTATTTATAAATCAAAGGTTTTCTTCTTAATCCAGAACCACTGTTACTTTTCTACTCCATAGTCCCAAAAAATAAACAAACAAAACCCTACTAATAACTCCCTATTAATACTAATGTAAATATTGTGCTTCCAAATTACATCTCGAACTATGTACATATTGAAACATTCCCTTCCCAATGCACAAATGCAACTGAGCAACAGGAAAGTCACATATATTCACCCAAGCTGGATCAACCAACAGACAATTATCATTCAGCTTCCCAAACTCTAGTCCACAGCAGGGTCAAAAGCAGGTTAAGAAACTTTTTGCAGATTTTATCACAATTTGTTTCTTGATGTAGATGATGTTTTCCTTTATGGAAAGCAGCTATTGACTAAAACAATGTGTGATCAGCAGTATATAAAGTGATCCCTTGAATCTTTATCTAAAACATGAAAATGCAACAGCCCCAGGTGTAGCATTACTAGGTGTTAGTTAAAGCTTTATCAGCTAGCATCACACTACTGTTCTGCTTTCCAAGTCCAGAACTGACTGCGCTGTAAGAAGATGGGAGTTTAGTTTTACTGCATTTCAGTAAAAGCTGATGTGGACTCCTCATTCTGACACCAAGTTTGGATAAAAAACAATATTACTTCTAAGCAACCATTCAGAACAGTTTCAAGGTTTTTCTTCTGGTTAACTCAGCAAATAACAAAATCTTCTCTATCCACAGGGATTCATTACACTAAACTAGTTCTACCTTTTCATTACTTTTTCAAAGAAGGCATCAAAATTTAATCTGTTCTCAAAATAAACTACAAACATTAATACAGCCATAAATGTCACTGTAAAGCAGAATTCCTGATTTAATTCCAATACATTCAGTTATTAAAGATTTCATCTAATAAGAACTGTTTAATAGCTCTTTTTTCCTCTATTAAAAAACACTTCTATCCCTTACAAAAGGAACATAAAAAAACCCAACATGTAAGAACAAAATAATTAAAAATACACCTACAACCTCAAAAGACAGAAAGCAGGGTAATGCCAATCTGTATCCCACAAAAAAACCCATAAAAACCCCTGTGAAATTACTCACCAGTGATATTTCTGCTACTTTGCCCCTTTTACACACCAGACAGATTGTTTCAAAGCAACTCCAAACAGACCAAAGTAGATTCACAAGAGTCTACTGCTTCTGTCACACTGACACATACACTAAAGCACCAACCTGTCCCCTGCATGTTTTAAGCTACTGCCTATTACACAAATCAGGTTCTTCCTGACCAGTGTCTTAAAAGTCAAACAGTGCATCAGGACTTAAACTCCATTTTAATAATAAATACAATAGAAACAAGTATTATGTATGTCCAGAAACAGGAGAACCTCATTTTCCAAAGCACTGTGGTGAACCAAAAGAATTGGGCTTCTGAGCAAAGGGAGAACTATACATGGCTATATATCTATATCTATATCCTGTGAAACTAATTAGTATAGCAAATATATATATATTCCTGAATAACAGGGCATCAAACAAACAGATTACACAGCAAGATAAATGTGTCACATTGTTCTCACTCATAGTGCAAATTCCTTCATGAGAAGAATTTCATACAACTCTAACTGCTTGTAGAGACAGCAAAATTGCTATAGCATAAAACTCAATCACATTTCAATATCTCCTTTAAAAAAATACACCAACCATTAATAAGGATAAAATTACTTTTCAGGGATGCATTCATCAAGCTTCTCATAAAAGTTTGAACTGATAACTCACTAAGAAAAAACACAGTTGGCTTCAAGTGCTGCCTTTACATTCAAAAAAGCAGCATTTGAAATAGCTACACAAAGAACAGAAAATACTGGTTGGTTTTCTGATGAGGTTTCTCTGTGGGACACATTCTCTCTACAGCCTTTCATCAAACACCACCGAAGTTGGAAGTGTTCTGGTATCCCTGACATCTCAGCAGCCTCTCAGAGCCAACAAAGACTCTCTACAGAGATAAAGAAGAGTCTGGATCAATCAAGCTTTCACCAACTATCTATTCTGAAGCAGACAATTTTCTTAAGAAATTCAGAAATGTTGCTACAAATATAACATTCCTAATAAACTGAACAAAACCCATTCAGGAAAACTAACATTTTTATGAATTCCAAATAAGACTTCTACCCTTGTAAACAAACTTAAACCCTACTCTAAAAGGCAGCTCTAGAGATCACTTCAAATAAAGTTCCTCATTTTATCAGTGACAGCATTATTTTTAGATATAAATTACTACTGGTAGAAGTTTTTCATTTCAAGACAAACTTCACTTTCTGTAGGTCTGAAGGTTCAGGCTTACACTCTGCTAAGAGCATACAAGAAGAACTTGCTGTTATTGAGCACATGAGAGAGTACACCCTACAATTTTTAAGAACAACCTAAGTTACAATGTACAACTGAAATGTAATGGCTGAATAAGATACAATGCACTGTGTGCTTTATTATTAAAACAGGGATCATTCACTTAAAAAGTTACGATGTCAAAAAAAAGTTTCCCACTTTCATCTCAAAAGTGCAGAGGGAAGTTGAAGCACAACAACATTCAAACTGACCTTTCACTGCAACCACAGAATACTTGTTATAAAGTGCATGAGAGGAGGAGAACAACCTTCAAAGGATATAATAATAAGATGAAATCAAGATATGGATTTGTCTGTTTTTATTCTTTCCATTAACTTTAGAGAGTATCTATCATAAGGCAACTGCCAAAAACCCAGAACTTTGTCACAAAGTTTCTCCACATTGAAAACTACAACTTATTTTTAAAATTATACTTCCATTGACTACAAAGTTTTTACAGGGAAGTGGAGGTATAATAGCAACCAATGGTTATGCTGCAACCACGGCTTTCTCTGAGAGAAAGCAACTTCTTTACCTTCCTGAAAGGTTTCTGCTATACTCAAACTGGGTACTAGTTAGGAATGTTTTTATTAAGACAGCCACTGAGTATAGGAAGGCTAGATCTCAGGTATTTTCCATTTCTTTTGTCAAAGTAGAGTAGTTATAGTAACAAAAACCAACTAAGTTAAACCACCCCCTCAACCCTCTTCTCTCTGTTAATACCAAAGCAGCATGGAAATAAAAATAGCTCCTTAAGAAAAATTAAACACTTTGCTTTCACCTCTGTATCAAATTCTTTTCCCTTATTATGTTTGCATGCTCTGCTTTGACACGCAGAGAAAGTACATGCCAAGTTTATTCAATGAGAAAAACAGAACAGTTAAAACATTGGTTAGTACAGTGAAAGGATCTGGTGTGGGAGAAACAGAGAAAAAACCCCTGACAGGGAATGGGAGGGTCTTCTCACTCTTCAGGTGAAACAGAACAGATCCATGCTTCTCAGGAAACCATATCAGGGAGGAATTTTTATCATTTTGTCAAAACTTCATGTGATACTGTTACTCAAGTCACCATAGAAACAAGGGTTGAATATTTTATTGGAGGAGATGGCTGAAGAGAAATTGGTATTTCTCAGGTCCAAATGTTTCCATTGAGATATTTAAATGGTTCTACTGTTGATTCTTTAAATCAAATTTTTAATTCATATGCATATACACAGATGTTTATATACACAAAGATAGAGGGAATACCTTTTTTTTCCTGTTAGGTCCATACAATGAACACAGAATAAGAGGTACTTTGAAATAGCAATCTCCATATTTGATTTTCTGAGCAGTTCAGAATAGGATATGGTTTATAAAGACAAACATTTTGCATGACTAAACTAAGCAATGTACTGTAGTGTGCACACATGCTTTGAAGGCATGTGTTCAGCTTTGCATTTTTGTTTCACTGTAAACCATTTTTTGTGAAATCTAGGCTAAAACACAGTCACTTTTATTGTACAGTCTTACAGTCATCATTGAGATACATTCCAAACAATAGGCATACTGTACTGTTACACAGTGGCAGGAAGGAAATATTAAAAGGATTAGGGATAAACAAGAAAAATGATTACCCAGCTGAAGCAGTCAGACAGACAGGGATCGATATTGGAATGCAAAATACCCAAAAGGATTTTCAAGAATCAAAAGGGCAGTTATAGTAGATTAAAAAATGAGATTAACTTACACATACAATATGCACAGTTCTATATACGGATGAACTGCTACAAATAAAAAAGGCAACTAGAACCTGACCTTTTACCTAAAACTGAACTTAACTAAAAATCCATTCTATTTTCTAAAAGAGTCCTGCTACACCTCCCAGCTCTCTGGTGCTCCACATTTTATGTACTACACAGTGGGGCAACCTGTCTCACCCAGATTATAGCCTAATCTTCTTGTAATATAACAGCCAGGAGCTAACCTGGGTTAAAAAAAGTCACACAAAAACACAGGCACAGATACCAGTTTTAAGAAATATGCATTCATCAATACACATCCTTGCAATGTACTCACTACAGATTTGGCAAAGATTTTCCATTTTGAGGACCAAATAACCAGAAAAAGAGTTCTATCATTCAAGACAGCTACTGTGAAGGAAGACAATCCCCTTTGGGTAGATAGCAAAGCTATTACAATTTTGTAATTCCTTTTCCTGAACTAGTTTCTTTTCCTGTAATTGATAATTCAAAACAAACAGACCCCAAAAAACACCACATCGGAATCACACACAATCCTGCCTCCAAACTGATGTCTTCCAAAGAAAGAGTTAACAGACTCAATGAGGATCTGTCAGGCACCTGCACCTAAATGGAAATCCAAGTTCTATAAAGCCAATAGTGTTTGTGGTGGTAGTTGCACTTGGATTCAGACCTCCCAGCCACAGCATTCCTCTGTTATGCTTAGAAAAAATTAGGTCATGAAAACTCAAAATCAATTTTACTTTTCCTCCATTTCATTTAAAACCTGCTTTCAACAAATGTGTACTAGCTAGACATCAACAAGTTAATCCAAATCAATAATAACATTAGCTGACAGAGCTGCACATGAAGGACTGAGCCCAGCCCACTGCACAGAGCATGGGAAGCTGTGCCATCCCTGGGACAGGATCCATTTCTACTGCTCACTACACTGCTTTCAATAGAAATAAAGCACCTTTCAACTTCAGTAGTGAAAATCCTTCAGAAGTTAGTTGGAGAAATGAGCTAGCTGTAGTCAGATTTACAGCTGTGTGGCCTCTATTGTAAAATAACATTTAAAAATGCTTTCAGTATTGTCACGGCTGGAATAACATTGTACATTGTAATTTCTTTATATAAGAGAGCCTATTATGCTGGATGAATTATACTACTACTATTGCTCAATCTTCAGAGAAGCAAATCCACTGAAATTTTCAAAGAAAGAGTATGTAAATAGTAATGAGACAGTCTCACTTACAGAGTTAGGACTTTGAAGAATGCCAAATCATTCTGGGAACAAAGGAAAAATGGAAGTACTAGACTTATAATCAGTATAAACTGCACATACTTTGATGACTTACAAAAATGTACACTACTGGTAGATTTAGTTAAAGCAGAAAGTGTAATTCATTGCAACAGTATATTCAGCTGCAAAACCAAAGGTAATGTTGACTGAGTACCAAATTAATGATAAAGCACAACAATTTTGAGCAACTGCTTAACACAGCTTTAAAAAACCAATATGAGCCTAGCTGATATCTGGAAAAATAATCACAAATATTCCCTGAAGAGAAGTACTGTAAGGCAGAGTTGGATGTGACAAGGAGAAAGGGATTTGAATTTGAGGACACAGCTTATAGCTCCCAATGGACAAACCTCTGGAGGCAGCACCAAACAATACCACAGAATCACACCCAGAATAATGTCTCAAATTACTCTTTGCTTCCTACTCAAAGTCTAAAAACATAAGCAGAACAAGGACTTAGAAAACACTTGCATTTGCAATAAATGCAATTTATAATGAAAATACATACATGAGTTTACAAAGTATAAGAATTCACATATGTATGAAGCTAGCAACTGAGACTGAACAGCAGGAAGGGCAATCAGTTTTCTAGAGCTGATTAACAAAAGCAACAGAGTTGTAAACATTAACTTAGAAATGAGTGGTTTGATATTCAAACACGTTATTTTTTGTTGTTAGTGAAATTGAATCAACTCCTGTCTGCCCTTCAGAGCTTTGCTTTGTTAATACAAATAAATTTAAAGTATGCGATTACTTTTAGTTCTCTCTAATAATGGCTAATGTAAAAAAGCCCCACCAAAACCCACAACCCCAAGCACAAGCACAGTAAAAGAAGGACCTAAATGCTTTAAGACGCTTCTGGCAAGTAAACTAGAGTATGCAAAAAAGTTTCCCCATTTATTATGTCCAAAGAACCTCTGTCTCTTACCAGCTTAACCTCTGTGTGTTTATCAGATGCTTAATCACATGTTTCCAAAATTATTTCAGAAAAACACTCAAGATACAATATTGAGAAAATAATATTAGGAAAATCATAATATTACAAAAATAATATTATTAAATCATAACATTAAGAAAATCAATCCTGTTCAATATTCCTCTGGGTTAGCTTCTTCCTCAGCCCTTCAAAATAACCTCTCTAATTTAGAATTCAAACACATTTTTATTGCACAAGATTTTCCATACAAACAGAGATTTTCCCAAATTCTTTCTTTTCTCCTTTATTTCTTTTTTAATATTAACATTTCTGTTAAGCTTATGTCCCCAGAATGAGTTCTAATGCCAACTAACTGATCCTCAGTTACTCATCAGTTACCAAATCTGCATAATTATTGAATGTTTCCATGCATTACTTAGGACAATATAAAACAATTCTACCTATAATAAGAAATAATAGCAAAGCAAAAAAAGGCTATTATAATTTTAGGGGAAATCTGTACTGACAGAGAGAATTCTGATGTAGATATTCTTGGTGTCTTGTAGTGAAGAGATGCTACAAACTTTTTACAACATTTCCAGATAGAAGAGAAATTGTCAACCTGGAGGAATTTAAACAATTCAGTTGTCCAGAAAAAGTAGATACTTTTTCTTACCAGATTTATTTTTGCTGAGAAATGACACTTGAAACTCTAGTTAAGAGCATTTCACTGAACACAGAAATGGTGCATATTCCGCACATCATCTATTCTCTAAAGGCAAAGTCTTCTAATAAACTGCCATATTTGACACTTAAAATGCAAAATGCAGAAATAAGCAGCTTATCAGAAGACTGCAGCATAAAAGAAGCTAAAGCACTCTTCACTTGGGTTCTTATACTGAAGGCAACTTCTCATATTCCATGTAAAAATATGGAATAAATAAATGTAATAGAAACTGTGCTTTCTTTACTCCAGAGAAGATTTGTATTAGGCAAATGAAAATTAAATAAAGCATCTAAAAATCATGCAAGGAATTCTGTCTTTGCTCCTCAGATCATCACTGAACAGGTGCCTGCACAGGACTGTGCAGGTACATAAATAAAATATTTGACAATGCCAATAAAACACAACTTCAAGTCCACCATTAAATGCTACTGGATATCACCACTCTCTTGCAGCATCCCCTATTCTACCCTAAAGCAGTAACATTCCACAGAGGGAATTAAATGTCAAAACTACAATAAAGCAGAAAGTCAGAGTTTACACAGTATTGAGCTTCTGTTAACATCAGTACAAGTATTTTGCTGACTTCAGTAGCCATTAAACTTGGACCCCTCTGTTTCAAACTGGATGAAAGCCAACACCTTGTATTACAAACAAAAGACATCAAGTCTGGAAGAAGACCAACAATCCTGTGCCAAATATATAAAAATAATCTCTCAATTTCAGAATGTTGTTGGCTGCAATGTTCTTTAATTAGATTCAGTTTCTGATCTCATTCGAAGCATACAGTTGTGTATTAACTACCTGGAAAGTTTGTTTCCAAGAGCAGCTTAAAGGGGAATGATCTAAAGTATTGTAAGAACAGTAATCTGTTTTTTCCCAAGAGTATTGTTTAATTTCTTTTTTTAAGCATAACTACCTCATCATCCTGGCTCAGACTCTTTTTTCCAATTCTTCACCCTCTGCCTTTCTTACTCTTTCTTCTTCATTGACCTTTCTGCTCAAGATATGCATGTATTGTTTTTGTCCTCTTTAAAGCAACCTTCAAATACTATTTACTTCACATCTTTTCTAACCTGTCTTTCCTAATATACATCTCCATCAGTACAATACACAGTAATGTTTTGTGTAAAAACCTACCTTAGTAAAAATATTACTTTCTCTTAAACACTAAGGAAAAGCACATTCATGGCATTTTGCACAGCAACTTCCATGACACAAATGAAAAAAGAACAAACTAGGAAATTCAGATGTAGAAGCTTTAGATTAGCATAATCTCTTAGGGCAGTTAGACTAAGCCTTGATTACAGATTAAATTTACAAGCACTAAAATGAAAGCTACATACCATTGTGGAACATTATGCATCATGGAAGAAGCTAGGAAACTGCAGATACAGTTGCACTTCCCAAGTGAAGCAAATTAGTATCATTTCCAGCAAGATTCCCATGATGCCACCCCATGCACAAGACTGGGATTCAGTCACCTCCAAAGCCATTCCATTTTTAGAACAAACTCAGCGCAGGGGACAATCAGTGTACATTAATCCTATGTATAAAGGTTTGCAGCACACATTACAGAGAATGTGGTTCAGTGACCAGAGACAAGGCATATAGGCTTATTAATAAATTGTCAAGTATGAAGATGGCACATTATCCACAAAAGTTATTAGCAACCTTAAAGCAGCTGAGAGACACCAGTGTTGTATTTGGTGAGGACCGACTCCTTGTCAAAACTGGAAAAATTCTAGAAGTGGGAAGATGGCAAATGGAATTTTGAACAATATCTACTGAGTGCCCCAAGGAAGGAATTGTCTCTGTGCACTCTCATCCTACAATGACAGTGGATTCTACCTCACAAACACACCCTGGAAGGCAATGTGAGCAGCCAGACCAGAATTTTAATTGAGAGCTACTGTGTACAAAATGCAAGTTCTGTGTGCTTGAAACAGACTAATGAAAATAGAAGAAAGGAGTTGAGGCTACTAGCAAACATTAAGAAATTTTTTTCTCAAAAGATGTGATGATCCTTACAACCATGATACTGCACTGGTGCTACAAACTCACACAATACATTCAAGAAATTCCAAGGCTCAGAATTTATTCCTTCATATAAGCCAAACATTGCAAAATTGAGAAAAGCCTTAGCACTGCTAACCAGGAAAGCCTGTTGATATTGAACAAGATAAAAGCAGTAAGCAAAACCCACCAAAAAGCCTTATTAAATATCAAAATCATTGATGGTCTCAAAGCAGAGATTTCACAGTTTTCCCCTATTTGGCTGGAAAAAGACAGCAGTGAGAATAAAACCTAGTATTACATGATAAGGCATCTCACATGTCACTTAAGATATCTCCTCCATAGTACACTTTAATGAACAGCAGTCCTCACAGCAAAGTAGCAGCAACAGCAGTAAATGAGGAAAAAAATCAGGTCTTTAGTTAAAGCAGTTCTAGATTCTAATTGCAAACAAAAGTAGTATTAATGAGGTGAGTTTTACAGGAGACTTTTCATTAGCACAACTCAAAATTCACTTTTTTTCAACAATAAGAATAAGGTGCAAAACATGCCACTGAGTATTACTGCTGGAAATCAAACAATTCTGCTCTAATCTTTCATCCAAGCTATGCAATGAATGCACTTTCTAAGCACAGAATAAGTACTTGCTTTCATGGAAATCTGAATCAACACCTGCTATCTGAAGTCTTTGTGATATAACCAATCAGGAAACACAGGATTAAATAATGCTGATGCATCAATAATAGCAAAATAGGAGGCAACAATGTCAATTCTGCATGCCTTGTGAAACATGCCTTTAGAATCTCACCAGGCTAAAAAGAAAGAAAAATTGAAATTTAGAAATTTTATTTCAAGTTTCTTACTACATGCATACCCTCTCCATGCACGATGACCTATAAATGCCTTAGGTGAATGCTCAAAAGGAAACAAAGCTAAGTCGAATAAATCTCTTGCACTTAACTTCACACTTAATCCACTAATGTCCTACAAAGCAGGATTTTAATTATCACCTTTAATAAACTGGTCTTCTCCCATTTCACATTATTTTCTTGAATTATCTTGTACATTTTAAGACATTTTAAAATATATTTAAGCACTGTCTATTACAGAAAAAAATTAAAAAATAAAAATTAAGCTGAGTAAATGCCAAGTTCAGCTACACTTTCTATTATGCCACAAAAAGAAGCAACACTTAGATCACATAGGGGTGGACAGTACAAGCTTAAATAACCAGCAAATGCACCATTTAAGCAACATGGAAAGACTGTCATACAAAATTAATCACTTATGCAGTAAGATTTAAGAACAAATATTCAGTTAGCATAAATTGCATTAGCTGCTTGACTTAGAAAGAACTTACAAATACTTGTGTGGATTCATGCTATTTCTTGTCCTGTGCATTACCATGTGGTAACTAAGAGCACAGACTTTAAAAAGCCCCAAACAACAAACCCCACAGAACCATTCCCTCTTCACTCCAACAAAACAGCAAACGAAAAATCACCTAAACCCAAATTATAAAAAATGCATTACAAAAAGAGAAGAAAATCAACAAGACATGACCAAAGGAATAGAGATGCTTATACAACAATGAAGTATCTAAATCAAGAGACACCCAGCCTATATAGAAAGGCAACTCCAATGGACAGAAAGTTCAGAAGACTTAGAACCAGATTTCAGGACCACATTTAACTGGATAGTTTCTACTCCTGGTTTGAGTAAATTCAAACAAGCTATTTTGATTGTTTCCCCAATTTACCATCCTTTTTATCAACACAATTTCTTCACAAGTGCAGGGGAACTTGGTTCTGCATGGGATATCATCCTTTGTGTAATACACGATATTTTTTTAATCAAAATTCTTAGGTGCTACAAAAAGCACCACTCTAACCAAACAAAATCCCAGCCTTCTAGTATGTATCTGAAAATGCTTTACAGCTGCTAAAAATTCTGAGTGTTCAAGAAAAAATGGACAAATTTCTCTTCAATAGAAAAATTGCATCCAAGTAGCCATTGTTGGACTAGATTCAGTTGAAAAGAAAGTAATACAGATGCACACTCACTAGTCACTCATTAGCAAGTAGTTGTGATTTGGTGTTTTGCACAGAAAGTTCAGTTCACTCAGTTCTCAGTAGGCAAAATTCAGCCTAAATCAAACCATGATGCATCCGTTTCTCTTCTTTAAATTAGTGATTACACCCTAGGCTATAGACCCATATGCAGTTAAAGAGTTTGCTAGAATCATGAAATTCTGATCAGAACAAAACAAGAATGGAAGAGAATGCATTTTAGTTAATTGCCCCCAAACAATTTTTTGAAAATGGAGCTGCTTCTAAGAAAAGGTAGAAGAGCCAACCACTGTCCCAGCAGGATGAGCTCTAAGGAGTAAATTTGCATGTATCTCAAATGCATCCCAGAAATAAACATATAGGAGATACAGACAGCAGCTATTATATTATATTATATTATATTATATTATATTATATTATATTATATTATATTATATTATATTATATTATATTATATTATATTATATTATATTATATTATATTATATTATATTATATTATATTATTATCATATTTCATAGGCATCACCTTGTGATGTATTCATGTCTCACAGAAATTATCTGTTTCAACTCACATCAGATAGGGAAAGTGAAAAACAAACCTTTTCAGGCAATAAGCAGTCCAGAACTGCTCCCAAGAACGATGCCACTAAGTCAAACTTCTGAGCATTTTCCCCATGACAAGTACTTTCAGAACTTTCAAGGCAAGTCTGAGACCTACTACCAGTTTTGGTGAGGAGCTGTAATTTTCAAGTCTGCCAGCTGCAGAGTAATTCCAGTCCAACTGGACATCACAAGGATGTCTGGACCCCTCTCCTACTCTGAGCAAAGCCGATGCTAGTCAGCTGCTCAGATCCAGGTAAGTTTATACAATCCGCAGGATAGCAAATCCGCTCGGGGAAGTTTATTCCTCCCACATCCCATCATGTATTCTGCACAGTTTTGTTGCAGCTGGTTTCTGGTGCTTCTCATCCATCCACTGTGCACCTTAGTGCAGCACCCACTTGCATATTCTCTGTGGCCAAACATGAGGCCACTGAAGACGGCATCAAAGCCCCGTATTCTCCTTCCTTCTCTTCAGACAGAATAAAAGAACTCCTGGCAGTACACGGTGTTCCCCAGCTCCTGCCGAAGCAGGAGGGATGTCGAGGCAGTGCTGTGCAGCAGCGCTGTGGGGAAGGTGTGCGGGCTGGCAGCGCTGCTCCCACAGCCGGGGCTGCAGTTGGGGACAGCCACCGCCAGGGCACACTGCCGGCTCACCATCCTCTATGGCACCGCCAGGGCACACTGCCGGCTCACCATCCTCTATGGCACCGCCAGGGCACACTGCCGGCTCACCATCCTCCCTGCAGGGCACAGCCAGGGCACACTGCCGGCTCACCATCCTCTATGGCACCGCCAGGGCACACTGCCGGCTCACCATCCTCCTTGCAGGGCACAGCCAGGGCACACTGCCGGCTCACCATCCTCTATGGCACAGCCAGGGCACACTGCCGGCTCACCATCCTCTATGGCACCGCCAGGGCACACTGCCGGCTCACCATCCTCCTTGCAGGGCACAGCCAGGGCACACTGCTGGCTCACCATCCTCTATGGCACAGCCAGGGCACACTGCCGGCTCACCATCCTCTATGGCACCGCCAGGGCACACTGCCGGCTCACCATCCTCTATGGCACCGCCAGGGCACACTCCCGGCTCACCATCCTCCCTGCATGGGAGACATGTATTTTTAACCTTGAATTCAGTTTTTATCCTCCATCTATCTCAGTTATGTCTTTTGAAGCTCTTCAAACGTTCAGGCGTAGCACAGGCTTAGGCAATGCAAAAAATAGAAATTAATTTTGTTCACAAATTGCTACTGCAGTGGGGAGTTTATTCACTCCTCATATCTTAAACTGTGACCTGAATTCAACTTTATCTGTAGTAGACAAATCCTGAATAATAAAGAGGAAATTTTCATAGTACTTCACTATGTTTACTGCTTTGTTTGTGAAGTAGTATTTATTACTTTTATTAGGAACTTCAGCTTGTTGGGTCTATGAAGGAATCAATCCTGACTAGTGTTTTGTCATCCACCCTTCACAGTTTTGGTATGCAATATAATCCCTAGAGTCAGATGAGATCCTCTTTTCTGCCCTTGATCTAAATATTAACCCTGAATTTAGCTTAATTCATTACATGAGAGAGCCATATAGCCACTAATGTGCCGATAATCTTCCTTCTAGAGTTAATATATGTTCTTCAATAACCTACTGATTTGATTTGACATAAGGGGATAGTGCCAGAATCATTAGGGTGAGATATGACAACCTTCTCACTCATCTCAGCATTGCTATTTCTAGTACTTGAGGATGGTGGGCAGGGGGAGTGCTGTATGGAATAACAGCTGAGGAGAAACAATAGCACTCTTCCCCTAAACTCCAAGACAAATTTGTCCCTAAATATTTAATGTAAACATAAGTTATCCTAGAAGCTCATTTGTTTCCATGCAAAAACACCCAAGAGGGTGGCACAGTCTAGGAGTTAGCATGTTCTGCATCTTGACTCACTGCAGTCCCACTTCAGACACCCACTCTTGTGCAGACGAGTCTGAAAAGACCGCAGCCACCTTTATACAGGTCGAGTAGGAGGCCAGTCCCAACACACCAAACTTTGATACAACAGGCTACATTCTTCCACCTAAACACACCCACCTTCACTAACAACCACAGTTCAGCTATCACAGACTTTTGATTACATTGAGGTTTACCACGTATGTTGTGGTAATGACCACACAGCATAACTAGACAGATACGTATTATTTACACCTACACAGTGTTTAACTACAGAAATTACTAGCCTGCAGTAACATTTTCTCTTCTTCTAGGAATCTCAACATTAAGAGTGCAAGATTTTCAATAAGAAATAATTTTCATTTCCACTACAAAGCCTTTGCCTCCAAAAAAAAACTTGGTTGTGACAAACACTAGGATAAAACAAGTACACTTGCACTCGTGCCCATAACCAGAGCTCTGTGTTTGCCCTGCAATACCAGTCACACAGATGCTCCAATTGTGGATGTAGTTATTATTACAAAGCATAGCACTGTAGTAATCATCTGAAAATAAAGTTGTACAGTGGCCAACAGTAAGTGGGTGACATTTGTTATGCTAACAAGGCTCAGATGCTATAGCTACATAACTTTGGTGCTTCAATAACACTATCATATTACACTTAGGTAAAAATAATGATCTATTTTACAGTGTGCAAAATGCAAATTATTTTGGCACATTTTTATTATCACTATCTTTCAGAGATTTCAAGCACTGTTTTTCTTTATCTACAATATTCAAACATTACTAGAATATTTAATGTAACTAGTGTGTTAATATATTTGTGCTTTTATACATAGATTAAATTCAGATCTGTATACTAAGCAAGACTAAATGGCAAATGTATCACTGAAGAAGAAGAATTCTAGAATCTTTTCTCCTTTTAAAGTTAAAATCTTTTTTATAATTTTAATTTAAAACAAAAAATAAATACTGCTTGGACTTTAAAAGAAAATAAACTGAGGACATAGAGACAGGACACACTAGAATATCATATATTCAAACCAAACAATAAGCATATTAAACAACACCCAAACATAATCTTACAATATGTATGTGTGGAGTAGAAAAATTTCAACTGTAGCAGGCTTACTGCAGCCTTAATTTCACTACAGTGATTCAACTTGATGAGCAGTAGTATCAAGCAAATAGTTTCTGTAATGCTTTAGATTCCAGAATAAGAATAGAGAAGCAAAGTGTCAAACCTAACATAAATATGGTGAAGTCTTCAAAGAAGCAAGTAAACCCTTAAGGCACATAGAGAAGAATCTATACAACATGACACTGGCAGACCTTGAAAGCATGTGAGAGTCCAGATTACTACTTCATATTAACTCAAAGCATTCAGCAGACAATCAGCCAAACTTTGCAAGATTTCATTTTGATAAATTCAGTTCATTTGTGAAGGTTTATGTCATGGTTTAATCCCAGTAGGCAGCTCAAGCACCACACAGCTGCTGGCTCCCTGCTCACCCAGCACTGGGATGGGGAAAGAATTGGAAGGGCAAAAGTGCAAAAACTCATGGGTTGAGATAAAGGCAGCTTAATAAGGAAAAAGGAGTAGCATAAAAAGAAAAACAACTCCTCAAAGAAAAACAAAACAAAACCACCGCAAATAATGCAAAAATCCCACAATTGCTCATCAACAGCCAGTCTATCAACTCCAGCCAGTCCCAGAGAAGAGGCAGTTCTGGCAAACCTCTGCCCTTCTCCCCATGCTTTGCTGCTGAGCAAGATGTGGTATATCTCTGTGAGTGGGGAATATCTCTTTGGGCAGCTGGGGTCCCCTCCCATCTCCTTGTGCACCCCCAGACAACTCGCTGCTGGGGCAGCATGAGAAGCAGGAAAGGCCCCAGCTCCATGTTAAAACTGCTTAGCAATTCCCAAAACACCAGCATGTTATCAAAACTATTGCATCACAACTCCAGAGTCTCATACAAACTCCTACAGAGAAAAGCAATCCTTTCCCATTCTAAACAAGCACAAGGTAACATCAGAAGGCAACTGTCAAGATGCCATCCTAGTGAATGCACACAGCTTCACCCACCCTTAAGTACAGCTCTTCAAGAGATTATTCTGATATATTCTGTTTATTCTGAGATATTCAACAGGAATTAGAATTTCAGCAAAATGTTTTCCCTAACAACTCAGTTTCCAGACCAACTCCATCCACATTAGTTTATGCATTTCCAAGCCCCACTACCGTTGCCTAGTAAATAATTAAATGCAGAAACATTTTACTCCATGACAGCAACTGGAAGAGTATTAAAAACATATAAAAGACAAGATGCATTCACGGATCCTTTTAAATGCAGCTCCACATGTACCACATGAATTCAAGGATTTTTGAGACAACACTTCTTTTAAAAAGTTGCATTTACTTTTAGGACAGAATATGAATTTGAATCATTTGCAGTTGGATTAATTCACTAATAAGAAGGATATTTTTTAGATTCACCACAGATTTAGAATGCTTGCAAATATTTTCTAATGATAATACATTGTAAGGCAGGAGAAATCATTAATTTCTATTTGGACTTATAGTGACTCAAGACCTATCTAACTTGGTAAGCAAATGGTAAATACATGAAATCTGTGAATTATTCCAAGCTTGAATTGCAGAGAGTGACAGTACAAAAACACAAACCTTTGCATATCTTCCTTCCCCACCTCCTCTTCAAACATCAGCCTTTATCACTCCCCCAACTGTTCTATTTCTTCCTTTCTAAATTCCTTCCTCTGTTTCCCTCATCATCCATCCAGCTCATGTTTAATTGCCTAGCTCTCTCTCCCTCTTCCATACTCCTCCCCCTCCTTCTTCAGATCCCATCCCTATTCCACTTCATTCAAACAACCTCCTTCCAATGCACTGTCCAAGTTTGAGGGGAGAAGAAAGAGCCCACAAGTCTGTCCTTGCTTTCAATCCTTACACCTGACAACACAGAGTTACAAGACTGCATGAAATTCTCCCCTGCCTTCTCATGCCCAAAAGCCCATTGATGGAAAGATTTTTTTCTTAAATCTCTACTGAATTTTTGCAAATATTTTTTTAATTGTTTACATCCTGGCCAACTACAAGCAATGTCTATTTTGACAAATAATATCATATCAAAAACTAAAGAGACAGCTGGTAAAAGCAAGCATATAATGAATACAGATTCCCTACTTGGTTATTTCCAAGTACAAAAATCATCATGTCAAAGTCAAATCTGAGGTTCAGAGTTGTTTTTTTAAAAAATAATGAACACTAAAATGTACTTAATTCAAAACCCTTAAAGAAAAAAACCCCAACAACTTAACTGATTATTTACTCTGGGATTGCACTTTGTTGTTTTTTACTTTACTTTTAAATCATCCAGAAGGAGATATAGTAGAAAGCACTTCAATTTACATGATTAAAGTTCAGAGACAAAAATATTTGAATCACTAAACTATCTCAACACTAGTTGTAATTTGCTCCCTCCCTACCTCTCACACAGGGAATTCCACCAAGGATGCAGGAGAAGAGTACAGCTACAATCAGGGCAGGTGTGATAGGCTTTTTGTCCCACACCACACTGTGCACACAAGGAGACAAAACAGTAGAAGGAAACACACCTCATCCACCCTCTTAAGGCTTTTAAGTGGTACATTTACCTATGTTTAAAGGCATACATGCTGAAGCACAAAAACTAGAATTCATCCTCATCTTGAAAGAAGATTTGATGAAGAACAGACAGGCAGAACTCAATAATTACTGAAAAATATTTTGGAGACAATAATATAACTGAGAGGCTAGTAATACTAAATTTGCACCTGAAACATGATATCAAACAGAGTCCTAATCTAGTCATTAACATATAGAGAACTAAACACCCAGTGTACTTGTGTGTACCAAAAAATAACCACAACAGTGCTCCAATGGCCTAACCCACCAAAATTCAGGCAAGTTTAGTTGCTGCTAGTTCTGTTGACTTTACCAGTATCATGCTAGCAAAGTTATCCATTGTGCTTACACACATGGGCCATACCTTCTGAGACAAGTGTGTTAAAATGTTATGCTTTTAAAAAAGTATGTTATAATTGCCATAGTGGTCCAGCAACAAACTTCAAAAGAAACCAGGCAAGCCTGCAACTGAACATTTGCTCTACTCAAAATGCCAGCAGAATATCAGTAATATAAGAGTGAAAGTCAAAGACATTTAACAAATAAATAACAATATAAAACAGTTATATATCAATATGACAGTTTTCATGCAAAAACATTTTCAGAACACTGTACAAAATGACCTGAAATTAAACCCTGATGAACATTTTATTGACAGGAAAAAAAGCCATAACTATTACAAACAAAACCACATTGTTAAGATTACGTACTGCACCTGAGGTATTCCATCAGCAGTGGAATAAACACTGTGCTCTTAAAAAGTAAAAGTAATTTATTTGTAAGGACTTTACATCACAAGCTAGCCCTCAGAGCTCATATGGCAGAGAAGTAAACACATGCAGTCACACCCTAACAAGTAAAACATTGTAAGTTTACACTCCTAGCTGGCAACAAACAGTAATTTGCTCTCTGCTGGGATTCCTTTTTACCTTTTTTTTTTAAGTAGTAGTTTCTTGTTGGTTCCAAACCAAATCTTCGAGTTTAGAGACTCATTATTGCTGACTCAAGAAAAAATGTAGCATGAAGAGAATACATAGAGAAGCAATGTTCACCAGTGAGATGCTTAGAAGTATAAATTAAAAAGGAGGTTTTTAACATAATTGCATCAGATTTCAAGAAAACTAATTTGTAGCACTGAAAAGGAAAGAGACTACTTTAAGACTAAATGCACCCTCCCCATTACATTATGGGTTTAGTTACTGTACCAGGCATGATATAATGGAAGCAACTACACACATGCATGAATGCAGAAGGAAAATAATCCAATGAAGTAAGCATAAAGCACAGCAATTTTTTTGAAAAAGTAAAACCAATAGACAAAAATAATAACTAAGAAGGGCTGTTCCCTAATATCAGATGGTAAAAACTAAGTTTTTATTAGAGAAGAAAAAGGTATGGAAATACCTTCTGAAATACTAAGCAAGCAAACAGCAGAATGAGTACACAGACCTGAAATAATTGGCTGAATGTTACACCATGTGTATGCTATTTCTTTGTTATGTTCAGCAACGGAGGCTATAAACATCCCATGGACACAGTGCTAGAGTTTCTATGGATATGGGAACAACCAAATCAGTCTACTTGAACTAAGTTCCCAACTTAATACCAGAAGTCACCATCTTAATATCAAGCAAATTGAAATTTTTGTAACAAAAACTTCAAGCAAGACAGTCTTTATTTTTCCCCATTGTCTAGGAATAGCAAATCAAAATACTACAAGGGAAAAAAAAATGCTACATTTGAAGCTTATCCCAAATAAATGTTTATTAAATTTTACTTCAGAGTTTTATTTTGTCCTAGAATTATTTTTCCTGTGTTGCAGTTATCTTAATCTTTAAACATTTTTTCCAAAAAAATTCTGATTAATTTTGAAAATCAAAGCTTTGAAATTATTTAATATTCATATGCATAGCTAGTAACAGTTATTCATACATAAACAGCAAAACAAAGTATATGTATAAATGTAAATGTAATATGCAAACAGTCACCTGGAACATTTTTTTACTAATTCAAACTGTGAACAAATGTTACATACAAACAATGTTTAAAATTCTACTCTATGTTGCAAAGATGGAAGAAAGCAAAGAAATTATTTAGCCTTGTTGAGAGAAAAATGTTAATCAAAAACATTCTCAATCTGTTCACATAAACAGAGGTTCAGAGAACTGGAAATGTTCATGGCTTCTAACATAAATTTATTTAATCCTGGATACGTAATCCATTCAGTATCACCATATATCAGCTTATAAAGAAGCCTGCCTTAATATCACTATACAATAAATAAAGCTAAATATCATTGATTACAATAGCAACAACAAAAAAAGCAATTCCTATATTACTAATCTAAGACTGCTTAACTTTGGGGAAAACAAAACAGACACCACCTCTATTCCATTACCAGTGTATTTTTCTCACCAGCATAGTGGTTTACCCTAGGTATTTCTGACCATGCTAAACTATGCATAACGCTGGAAAAACATGCAGCTGTTTTTGAAATTATACAAAGCAGGTATGAAACACTGTTGCATCACATTATGAAACTTCAATCAGGTGGGTCTGTGGGTTTAGTTTATGTTTATATATGTGTACACACACAAACACACACACACACACACAACATGTGTACATGAACAAAAAAGCCCCCCAGAACATTATGATATTATGGAAAACCCACTCATTAAAATCATTATTGATTTTGCTACAATATTATTCATACAGCTCCTGCTACTGGTAACAGCTATGAAATGTATTAGAGGATTTGTGTCCTATTATTGTTAACAGTAAATCAGAAGCATAAAGATCACTGGACAAAAAGAACTACCGACCTGTACCTCCAGAAAAAACATGTTACTGTCTCTTAAAAAAATATATTTCTAGAGTATTCAAATGTCTTCAGACATATTTTAATTTCTCTGCATCACCACAAATGTGGATGAGAAAGAAACACATATCAAGATCAATTAAAAAAGCTCTACTGTATTCAAAAGAAAAGGTGTTTGCTATTGCACTGGGCCTACAGAGAACACCAAGAATGCCTCCCCCCTTGGCTGCACCACTGAAGTGCCTAAAAGTAAACCAACAAGAAGCACTTGTTTTGTCTGGAGACAGAAGAGTTACTCAGGGGTACCACACATTTGAGAAGAGTCAATGATCCTGGATAGATCACGAGGAACGGCACAACTGCAGAGCACAGCAAAGACTGAGAATGATGTGTTTGTCAAACAGGCAAAGCTGCATAGAGAGAATCATTGGCATTGACCGCAGGCATTCCTTGTGCAAACCTCCCTGCCTTGGCCTCCTGACGGGACCAACAGCACCACAGAAGCCACAGGAAACTAAGAAATAAAAGATGCAGCTAATGGAGAAAAAGTCAATGTTTTGATCAGCCTGGCACAGAGTGTGGTGCTCAGAAACATGCTGGCAGCCATGAATTGAGAACACATCAAAACAAACCTGCAGCACCTCAAAGCCTCCTTTACCCCACAAGCAACCCACAAGCATTTCACACGCCTGCTCCAAGCATATGCTTTCCCCATTAAATGCTACTGCCAGAACCAAACTAGCAATGAACTCATCCACTTTGTCCATAAAAGAGAAGAAATATTCAAATTAACTTCTACTGTTATTTTTAATGATGATAGAGATATGAAATGCGCAGAGCTGACTAGAATATCAGATGGTGTAACCAGACAGCTGACGAGACCAACACAATTCTGCCTGAAGGTCAAATCAATATCAAAAGAAGGTCTTGTTCTACCAAGAACATTTACCATCAGATGTGCAAAAACCTAGACTGGGAGAAGTTTAAAGGAGTGGAAGAGGTGATAAAATTGAGAAGGAGTATCACACTGTGCAAATGGCTTTCATTCAGTGACGCAGTAAATGCAAAAAGCGTCCCCTGGTGCGAGGCAGAGTAAACAGAAGAGGATTAACACCACAGCTCAGGTCTCTACCTGAAGGCAGTGCCAGGGAAGGTGTCTGACCACCCACACTGCTGCTGCAGGCAGCTGGCACCATGGCTTTGCACGGAGCAGAGGGAGAGCTGGCAGGGCTGCTTGCTCACTCACAGCCCAAAACAATCCCAAGCTGGACTCAGGCAGCATCCTGCTCCTCAGTGGCATTCAGCAAGCCAAAGCAGCTTTGGCCACCTGCCCACTATCAGTTTCTCTGCAACAGAAATCACCTCTGCTGCTCACTAGGAAGTCAAACACTGCAGATAAACACAGGCACACACCTATCATTTATCTCTCTGATCAGCTTTTTATGGTTGAAAATATATGCATCAAAGGCAATTTCCATACCACCTTCAGCCTTCATTCTACTAGTGAAAAATTATTTCAAGATACATTTCTGACAAATGTGTAGTATGTAGCTTCATACTGCAAAGATCATTCCACACAGAGCAAAGGGATGTAATTGTGCAATGGAATTCTAAAAATCATCCCAGCAGACAGTTAACACAGAGACGATTCCTTTCACAGGCACCAAATAGCTACATTCACTATGTGGATGTGGTATTTGTGCATTGACCATGTCAGTTTAGAGTATCCCACCCCTCCCCAAGTCTCACATCTATCTAAACCAGAATTCAATTAGCCAGAATCAGAGTAATATCAACCAAAAGACTGATAAAAACTATGATATAATAGTAATTTGAGTACAGATAACACATAGGCTCTAACTTGTATTGACTTTTTTGATCAAGACTTGCAAAAAACAAGCACAAAAACGTAAGTCACAATTTAGCCACTGTTACTATAACACCACCACCACCACTCATCATTTAACACATAAAACAGTGCTACAGTTGTCTGCAGAACTCATTAAAAGAACAAGACACAAGCATCTCCAAATAGTATCTGTTATGATTTACCACCCTACATGATATCAGTAACAGATTTTTTTTTTAACCTCCTGTATTTTATAACATTAATACAACAGCAGCAATATATTACTTAACACTGGACTGGACAACAGTTCAAACAGTACATGTTAACTGGTATTATTTTTCTGGAAGGAAACTAACCAAAATTACTGGTTACTACCAAAATTAAGTACAGAAAAAACATAAAGGATAACAAGAAGTAATGTACAATCAAGATCAAGACAGCAGTAAAGAAACATCAGCATAAAAAGTTTCAGGAAGTTGAAAACAAACTTTCTTCAAAGTTTTCATATCAAATACAACTTTAAATGAGAAAAGCTCCAAATTAATGTAAAGTAAATCTCATTTTGTAAACAATGCATTGTTTTTTAATTGAATTTAACATTTCTTATATTGCCCTGAATAAAGATTCACTAAGTCTATTTTAATTGACCACAGCCTTGTATATAACATGGAATTCTACAAAATAGTAATCAACTCAAATGCTGAGTGCCTAAATTTAAGCAATAATTAATTAGGCAAATGAACAGAGATTCTAAAAATTATCTAGTCTTAAAAAAGATGAAATAATGTTTGTGTAAGGTAAAAAACCACTTATGCAGGTACCTCATATTCTCCACCTCAAAGTACATTTACTTCAGAAGTCTCCTCTTAATCTCCTTTTCTTGCTTACACATTCTTGTAGATGCAAGATGCTTATTTTAAGTAAGGGAAGGTGCTAAGGAATGGCAATAGTCCTTTTACCACCACCTTCTTTAGACTCTTATTTAGGTAGCTTTGCAGTCACCACAAATTATTATCTAGAGCTGGTCCACAAACTCAAGCACCCATTTACTAAATGCTTTAACAGATTATTGTCACTAAATCTTGAGTATATGAACCTCTCAGATCTCATTTAGTACTAACAGCTACTATATAGCTTTTGAACTACAGTGGTCTATTTTAAAGACAGCATTATGCAAGCCCTAAATGGAGCTACTAGCTAACCAAGTAATGTGCAGCATGAAGGTGACTTAATCCCACCACTTAAGGAAAGCAAAACCTTGATAGTTTGAAAAAGCTTGTCTAACTTGTTGAATCAAGCATCATTTCAAAGCACCACTTCCAACCAACATGAAAAACTTCATGATCAGTGATTAAGTATTGTGTTGAACTACTTCAGACAAAAGATAAGTATTTGGTCTTTTAAAAGAAGCAGAACTGAATATATTGTTTTCAATTTACGATTTTCTTTTAGCTAGCCACCTCCAAAAACATCCAGGTTACAGGAGTCCTACTGCAAAAAAAAATACACAAACTAAACTGAAAAAAATACAAAGTTTTGTTGGCTCTTCCCACACTCTCTGCTATCTAGCAGTCCTGCACGTCTCCACCAATTCCAACTAACAAAGCAGGACTCCAGACTTCATCAGTGACAGATTGATGAAGAAGAAGAGACACAGAGGAAGCACAAGAATACGTTCAAGCCATGACCTGCAACACCTGTTGGCCTTTTAGCTTTGTGACCAAGATTTCTGATGGAAGGAACCACAGACACTGAGAGGCCCATGGGAATGGATGCTTTTTCCTGGGAAGCTATTAAGAGTTTTTCTCCAGATCAAAAGACCTCCTCCACCAAGCCTGTAAACTGGAGGGAAGTGCAAATGCTGCATGGGAAATAGGTGGAGTTTGAGAGGAATCCCCAGGCTGCCTTGGAAGAAGAGAACAGGGGCAAGTAGGAGGAGAGGCACTGCTGTCCATGCCTGCTTCCCAAAGGCCTCTACTCACCCACAGAATGGCTGAGGCTGCTCCTCCTGCAAGGAGACCATCTGGGCACCAGCAGCAGCGGGAAAAGTCCCACTGTGCCACCAGGAAAGTGGGGAGAGCACCTACAAACAAAATGGAACAGAATGTAAAACTGAATTCTAGGAAGATAGGATAAGCAAAGCTCACTAGGTTCTAAATTTCAAGGAAATGTATTTGAAATTTGAAAGGAAATCAAATCATATATCCCAAGCTTAGCAATTGTCATCTAGTGTGTTTCTAATAAAATATAGATTTTTATCCCAAAGAAATTCCTGGAAACATCCTGACTATAAACAGCTTTATGAGAAATTCAGTTTACATACAAACTAACTTCATAAACAACAGATACAAGCTAACTAGAAGAAACTATGAGAAACCTGTATCCAGTAAATTAAATCAGTATTCTGTGTACAAACATGTCCACACACATGTGAACCTACAGCCAAAAAATTATGTCTTTGTAATTATTTATTGTCATCTAGGGCAAAACTGAAATAAAAGCACACAATGGTCCACTTGAAAAAGCTACTTAGGGGAAATGCATGTGGTATTTGTTTATATAAATACTTCCCCTCTCCAATTTCCAAGTTCTTATTACATCACAAAAAAATTATAGAGGATTACACTGCACCACAAAGTGACACCTATTATACCATAGCATCCCAGCCTGCGTCTTGAGACCTATCAATATAAATAAAAAACAGATGAAATTGCCCATATAAGCACTATGACAAGGAACTTATGAATTTGTTTATAACATTTGGTTTAAACATAAAAAATTACAAACTCAACTATTAATCTTTTTTGTCTGTGCTGCAATGTAAGCCTTCAATGGATCTATTACCCATAACTACTGTTAATTAAACAAGTATACAAAGAGAATATTTTCTTCCGTGTAAAAGACAGCAACATCTTAATTAAATTGCAAATCCTGTATTGAAAAAATATTAGATAAAAACATCTTAATCACCTTTGACAATCAATCTCACCCTAAATGTTTAAAATAATTAATCATGTTGAAGGCAGATGAGTTATTTGTTTAAAGGCTACAGCCATAAAGCCATTAAGGTCTCACATTTATAGAGCTATTTAGAAATAACACAAAGGCATTTTTTTGCATGAATAGCCTCCTGCAATTCCAGAATCCCTGGAATGCAAATTCAGTTATGAAACCAATTAATCTTTTAAATTACTTAATTATCTCTCAGATCCAACAAACAGGCAATTGAAAAATACGAGAGAATCAGGAGGCAGAATGAAGGTACTTGTAATGTACAATGTCTAACCTATTCCAGAAAAACAACTGCCTTCTGGAAGTGGCAATTTCCTCTGCCAGGCAGGAGCCCTGGTACATCTGCAAGCAGCTGGGCTTGCAGCACTCTGGCTGGAGTGTTTCTCAAGTGTATACTCCATTTGAGATTTACACGTATTGTCACCAGAAAAGGTGAATGGAAAACAGATTGTTAAGTGCAATTGGATTCAGCCTTCACTTCAAAAGGCTCATTTTCATTTTCACCTTTCTGGAGAAGAAGGTTCATCTCTCTCTCTTACCCTGAAGTCACCTGAGCAACAGTCTGAGAGATTTTACTATAAATATATGTAATTTCTGAGCAAAAGTTAGATTTTCTTCACTGCAATTTATCAGGTTTATTTTGATTTAGCACTGACCCCTGTTAAGAAATATTTATCCCCCAATTTACTTGACTTTTGCCCATTTCCTCTTATTTTGTCTATTTGCAGTGTTAATCCTGCACTTTCATCTGCAGAGGTTTGCCCCAATATAACACTGGGAGCAGTAGTAAATGTGTACTTCATGTTTATGAGAGACCAATGCAGTACTTTACACACTTGCCTATTACAGACTCCCAACCTTTTCTTCAGGTCTGGGTAGTCCACAGCAGTTACCTTCTGCAAATGGAAATGTCAAGATAAAAGATTTTTAATATAACCTTTTGGTTTTGTTTTTTTTTTAAGCATTTCATTAGCATATCCCACTCAAAAAAAGGTCTCAAAATAGCCTGCTTATATTGTTTGCCACCCATCATTAGGTCTGCAAGCCCATTCAACACACTGCCCTTGAACTCTCAATTTCAAACACTTTTCAGAGGTACATGTCTGGCTTTCTTTGAAACCAAACCACAAGGGCTATAGATACTGCTCAAAGTTTTAAAATAAAAAGTACATTATATTGAAAGACAATACAGAGGGGAAAAAAAACCCCACAAAAGAACAAAATAAGGTAGCACTAAAAATCCCTGGTTTAGACTACATTTCATCACTGGAAATTTTAACTAACACTTTTTATAATTTCCCATTGAAATTGTATTTTGGTTGCTTCTAACTGGCACACTTAGCCTTTTAACCTAGAACTCCTTGTATTTCAGCACCAGTATTTTCTATTAAGGAGAAAAAATATCACATTTCAGCAATGCCAACTTGGATTTCTTCAAGGAAATGAGAGAAGAGAAGCAATACTGGCATTCCTTGTCAGTGCTAAAAGCAAGTTAATCCTTTTTTATTTGAATTTCTCAAGCTTATGCAATCTACTAACACTTCTACCTGAGAGGTTTTAAACTAGTTGCCAGTTTCAGTCAAATAAGGACAGAGTTTGAAACACAGGAAAATAAATTTTTTAAAGGTAAGAATAATGAAAAATAAAGCCAGTTTCTGATTATTTCCATTATCTAGTAACCTGAGAGATAGAAAAGTGTTTGGGTTGGTTTTTTGGAGAGATGGGGTGGGTAGGGGATTTGGGGGATTTTTTTGTTTGTTTGTTGTCAGTTTTGGGCTTTTTTAAAAATTTTATTCAATACTCTTTTGCCTTTTAGAATAGTTAGCAATCTCTATATGTTTAGTTGTTAATTACATATCATGCATTTTTCTTTGCCTAGTGCAGGTGCCATGGAAGTTGCAAAAAGAGGCAGAAAAACAAAATGCAGCAAAAGCTTTTCTAAAGATGACAAGGAGCTTTGTACCACCTAGACATGCCCAACTTAAGGCATCCAGCTGAAGTGCCTGAACTATGAACAATTTCCCCATCCTGACATAATGCTATGCACAAGTCTGGAAAAGCATTTCAGACCTTTGGTGATCTGGATCATTTTTCTCACTTTTCCTGTTAACCACAGTGCAATATACCCATACTTTGGACACATTAATAAAAGTGCAGAATGTACCACAATTACACCTACCAGAAACTATCCTAATTCAAACAGCCCAGTAAAATCTTCAGCTCTTTCAAAGAAGAGATGCACCACTATATATGTATACGCTTTCTGGGCTTTTCTTTGAATAGAGACATGGTAAAAGAGATTATGATTCAAGGACAAAGCACTCTAGAAAGGAACAGTTTCATCAGTTGCTCATATTTTTAGCATAAGTAATTTTTACACTAAATTTATGTTTATATGTTAATAACCATGCCAAGGCAAAAAAAGATGTTGCAGTGCTGCTTGGCACATAGTCTGCTATGGAGACTGTTTTAAGTAAACTAGAAGTGGTGAGAAAACACATAATTGTTTACTTTTTATTTATGAACTTTGTGCTGCATACAGAAATGTATGGGAGAAGGTGAGAGCTGCAGTAGAAGAGACATCACAGGAGGGATCAGAAGAGGCTGATCTGGACAGACAACTGGAAGAGGGCTGAGAGGAGCTGTTCTGCCAGCACAGGAGAGAAACTCTCCATGCTGGAAGCGCTCACCATCAGTCATAGGCAATTCCAACTGCTGCAACTGCTACTTGAAGGGACAGCTTTAAACTCTGAATGGCTCTTCCACAGGGCTGCTTTTTGAAGGCCTTTTACTTCAGGCATAGAAGTAAGTTCAAGTGCCCTCACTTAGTGAAGAAGTTCTGTCAGTCTCTAAATAGTGTAACACAGGCTAGTGGCAGATGATCACTTCAGGACATCCTTTAAGGTTATTCTGCAAGCAGCAAATGAAAACTGTGAGCGAGCACAACTTGATTTGCTCACCTTCCTCAATGAGGCTTTAGAGATGAAAGTTTGGAAACAAAATGCCTAGGGCAACTCTTACACAATAAAACATTATTTTTGTCCTGCTGAAGTTCCACTGGAACAAGTCAGCATGACATTTTGAAAATGCATTTTGAAAAATAGTAATGTTGTAGTTTTACAATACTTTCTTAGCTTTAAATTACCTCCATGAATTAAATGATTAAGCATTTAATGGGGAAGTATAGAACAGTCTAAAAAGCTCTGCACTATCTTTCATCTTTTGGAATTTAAAGCAACTATTACTATAATAAAAGAAAACTAAGGTTCAGTTTATTGTGCAGGACAATATTTTGACCCTGTTCAAATGCTAAACTCTGTAGCACTTTTGGTGAACCAGAAAAAACACCAAAAGATTGCTGAGGCAAAGTAGGACACTCATGAAAAGCAAAACCTCAAAAGCAGAGCAACAAAAAAGCTGTTTTGCTATTACTCCATATTTACTTGCAACAAACTTTCTTGGAAAAGTCAGTTTTGGATGTCAACATTTGTTGGACTTTTTCCTCCCCCAAAAGAAACATTCAGAGAAAATGTTCATGTATATTTTTAAACATTTTCTTTTAAAGACTCGATTTCTCATGACTTCATGGCTACTTCTTCTACAGTTCCAAAACAAGAAAAGAATGTCTCAATTGAACTATGAAATTAAAATCTGGATGTTGTATACATGGTGAGACATACTACCAATAGTCAATTTTCTTCCAAATCTGAATGGTAATAGTATGAAGATCAAGTCACACTCTAAAGCATAATAATTACATGTTCCTCATCCAAGGTTTTAGGGCAAGAGATTGCAATAATCTTAAAAAAAACCCCATGAAAGTTATTTGGAAAATGGTCATTTTCTTGTAATATTTTGGCATTGTAACACAACTATTAAAGCAATAGTTTATTGCAGAATAGAACTTTAATATTTTTACATAATACAACACTTGCAGTTTGAAGATATTAAGGTAAAGCATACTAAGAACACAGAAGAGTAAATTGAAATATTTAGTTCACGATTATCACAGTTTCTGAGTTGGATGTTATTTCTATTGCTCTACAATTGTTTCAAAGAAGCAAAACCCTTAAGGCTTTATTTTAAAAGTTGCACTGACAACAATGATTAGTCTCTATGTTCAAAGGAAAGAACAGTATGATCCAGCCAGTGACTTCCTCTCTTACATGCCTACCTTAGAAAGTTTTCCCTGCAGTAAACACTGCATTTTTTCCAGCCAAGCAATAGATATATCACTCTTCCTCTTCCTTGAAGACCTATGCTAAGTTCACAGTTGTGTGGAAGGGAACACAAAAGCCCTTGCATGCAACCTTTTTATTTTTAATAAATTAATTTTTTCTTCCATAGAACAAAGTCAGTTGTATTATTTTACTTAAATTGGGAAGACATACAAAAGGTCCAAATCTACCCAAGCAGGGCCATCCTGAGCAAGCTGCCCAGGATCACATCTAGATGGCTTCTGTGTATCTCTAAGGGTAAAGACTTTGGTTTAACCCTTGCCAGTACTTGGCCACTCACAAAGAAAAAGTCCCTGGTGTACCGAGGGAACCTCCTGAGTTTTAGTGTGTGACCATTGCCTGGTCCTGTCACTGGGCACCACTGCAATGAGCCTGGCTCTGCCTACTGTATGCCACCCCTTCAGGTAATAATTGTAGAGACCTCTCCCAAGCTTCCTCTTCAACAAGCAGAGCAGTCCCAGCTTTCTCAAGCCTTTCATTATGAGAGACATTCTCTAGTCACTAATAATCTTTGTCCTCTTTGATGGACACTCTCTGCTATGGCCACAGCTCTCTTGGGAAGCCCAGAGCTGGACACAGTACTCCAGGTTTGAGCAGTGGGAAAGGATCACCTCCCTTCAGCTGATGGCAACACTCTGTTTTTTAATGAAGCCCCAAAGATACCATCAGCTTCTTTGCTGCAAGGGCTCAGGGCTGGCTCTCACTCACCCAGACAGCCAGAGCCTTGTTGCTCCTGCCAGCCCATTTCTCCAGGCTGTTAGCATCCTTATGGATGGCAGCATGACCCCCAGGTGTACCAGCCCACTCAGTTCTGGATCATCAACAAATCATTAATGAAGATGTTCAGCAGGACTGGTTCCAGTACTCACTCCTGAGCACATCACTAGCTGCCAGACTCCAGCTAGGCTCTGAACTACTGACCATCACTCCATGGACCTGGCCATTCAGCCAGTTTTTACCTCACTGCTCACCCAGCCCATATTTCATCAGCCTCTCTAAGAGGATCTTATTGGAAGCAGTGTCAAAAGCCCTACTGAAGCCAATTGTAGGCAAATGGCCACTGTTCTCATCTCCCAAGCCAGTCATATCTCTATGGAAGGTTACAGGCTGGTCAAGCATGACTTCACTGTGGTTAATCCATGCTGACTAGTCCATATGACTTTGCCTTTACTAGTGTAGACCATTACTCCCTTGCTTTACACTCCATTCAAATAAAATTTGTAGTCATTCATACATATGCATCCCCAAACTATTTCAATACCACATGGAAGAATCAGTATTATATCAATTGATTTCTATAATATTCACATATCACCCCACCAAAACAAACAAACCAGCAACTGTTGTCTCCAATTAAGCCTATGAATCTTTTTATAAAGATACCCAGAGCTTGACTTTAAAACTGCAAGTAATAGGAAAATACTAACTTAAAACTTAACCAGCCTTAACACTAATTATTTTTTCCCCTAAGTTTTAGCTTGCAGGTTCTAGATCTTTTACACATTCATTGTTAAAATCCATGTATGTACCCCATTCAATGGGATCTTTTCTCCTGTTACAGAATTGCAATAAAAATAACCATAACACTACTCTTTATACACTAAACACACTGAAGAATGTAGAATGAACTCTTCCAATTCTAAGCAAGCTACAAGCACATCTAGGAGCATTTTCCTAAGAGAACAAGCTAGTTATCATTAGTAAGGTTCTTGAACTGATTAAAAAAAGAGCACTAAGAGCAAGTCAAAACAAAAACAAGCAGAATGAACATCTAACATGAATACCCAAGGCAAGGTTTGACTCACTGCCACAAAAGCAATCTATATTTTAAAATGACCTGCTTAATAATCAAGTAATGAATATTCAAGTAGCATAATTATTTAGATATATTACTTCTGTAAAGAAGAAAAAACAGAAAACAGAAATATAACAATGAAATAGCTAGGCTGAAGGACAAATGGTCCCTCTCACAAAAACAGCAGTGCCACCCTCACATTACTAGACTGTCCCACAGTCCCTAGATCCTTATTAAACTCTTGCTAAAATACCAAATACAAATCTTGACACTGCTACATTTTAATGCTAGCCTTCATGCTAACCAGATTGCCACTGATTCTTTGCAGTTATGCATTTGTTGGTATCCTGCACTTACTTTCTAGATAAATTGAGCAGAAAAGGATGTTTGTTTTTAATCTGTGTAACCCTTAATGTACTTTGAGATGCTCATCCAGGCTTACATTATGGCAATGTCCTTTTTTTTAAAAATAAATAAAACAACACCCCATCAAAACACACAATCAAATGCAGCCTGACTTTATTGCTAGCTACATTAATCAAGCTATTTAACTGCTATAGTTGATGACAACAACTTATAGCGCAAAAAAAAAAAAAAAAAAAAAAAGGTTTTTAATACGTACTGTACGTAAAATAAAGTGAAAGAACTATTCATGAGCATGTGACTATAGCACAAGACTATGCTGATGATGTAATATCAAAACTGTTATCTTCTGTAATTCAAGATTCCTGTTCAGTCACATCAGCTAAATTTCAATAAATTTAAGCTTTCAATGCAAACCAGCTGGCAAGTATGCACTTTGAAACAGTATGAGAGATGACAGGGCAGGAGACCAGAATAGCTGACTATGCCTCAAAAAAGAACTGAAGTCCTCAGCATAGGAGAGACTGGTAGGGAGTTCATCTCGTATTTCATCATCACAGGGAAAGTTCAAGCTTTGGCTGAAGATGCTAATTCCTTGTGGAAGTAAAATGTTCTTCAGAAATGCAACACTTGGGAATAGGTTATTATTAACAAAGCCTTAGTGAAAAATTGCAATGGAAAAAGATGTGGTTTATTTTAGATAACTGATTTTTAGATTTACGTCATTTCCTTGGCCTTACTATTTGTAGAACCCTGCCTTTCCCCTGCCTCTGGAGCTGTACCAGCATTAGAAACAGCAGCTGGCAATGGTCTCAAGCCAGACTTCCTATGGTTCACCACAGAGCAACTACCCTGTGGTGAACCATAAGCTGCAGAGCTGTGGGGCCACTGCAGCAACCCAGGGCAGAGCGTGGTCACTGGGGAATTCCATGGACACATCAGAAAGGAGAGACAACTGATTAGCCTGTCAGGTGCTCATTAGGACAGCTGTGCTCTTCCTGTAGCAAAGTCAGGTATCTCAGAATGTGCAGGGGCATCCCCAGGGCAGTGCTCTGCTCACTCAGGGGCACGCTTGTACTAAGTTCTCAGTGCTGAGTGTGCTATTCTTCAATTAAACAAAGGCTCAGCATTTGGTGAAGACCCATGAAGAAGATTGCATATTTGCTGTGTCCAGTGAGTGGAGCTCTTTCAGGTGAGATCTTATGAAAGACAGAAAGTGTCCCCTTCCCTGCAGGCAGCAAACCATACCCAGCCAGGGGAAGCTGCCACAGTCTCAGGATGAGAAAGCAGACAGGCAGAGACACAGCAAGCCCAGGGGGTCCCTGAGAAGGCACACAACAGGTAAACAAACCAACACATGTGGAAGAGACAGCAGCATCTTCTCAAGGTCTAGGTGGGGATTTGGAAAGGCTTACCATGAATCAGAAAGCCTGTGAAAACCTGCCTGGTTGGAAAGCAAAACTCTGCAAGGCAGAATAGAAAGTTCTGTTTCTCAACCATTAATGCCAACACTTCAGCAAGCAGACATGAGTTCTTGTGGTATGCAGTTTGACTTAATATTTTGTACTCTTACATAATCTATTTTTATAGTGAAAAAATTAGCATTTTGGGAGACACTGTAAGCATGTTCTTACAGTTCTAGCTCAAAGCATTCAAACCAGAAAATCCATTACAGAAAGCAGAAAAAGGATCTTTGCTTTTCTTTCCAAAACGTTAAAATTATTAAGAGCTTAAGTTTTGATGTTACATACATACAATTTTTTTCTATTCTTTCTTGCTCTTATTATATAACCTGAAAACAACTAGCTTGAATGCCTATTTTCATCTTAGAGTAAGGAATGCCTGAATTTGAATTTAAAGTTTTTTGGTAAAGAATGAGTTCTGTGGTTTATGGTGTGTACTGCATCTGAATATATTCACTGATTATTGCATATGAGTAATCTTGCTATTAATCACTTCAACTAAGTTTCACTGGCTAAAATTCTAGCTGTCATTTTAAACTGGAGGTCAGATTGGATTGCATCTTTTGGCTTAAAATACAAGAAATTAGTGTTGGAAAATGCAGTAAACTGAAAATATGCTGAATTTTATCAACAAAAATTATGTAGGAGATGTGGCATAATTAATAACCCTACTGGAACTACTACTCCAGATATAAGAGCTCCTCTTTTAGAGTAATATCCAAGAAATAGGTGCCTGCATTTCACTAATTTCTACTATTTCAGAGTTAAAGTTGTTATAGGCAGCACTACACTCTCCACATTTGTACTGAAGCACAAGGTGAAGTCTGACATGATTAGCAGCTTAATAGGAGATTCCTTAAAATGAGTACTAAGCATTTTCTCCATTGTGTCTTGGCTTGTCCTCTCAAAAATGTTCTACTTGGTGCTGAAAATATTTCTCCTTCCATTCATAAATACTCTTCCAAAAAATTAGAAACATCAGAATTGGAATATGATTTTAAGATGATGAACTATCAATTCAAATCTTAATACCTCTTCTTAAGAAACCTCAGAAGTAGGAATTTATAATTAATGAGCAAAGCAATTCCATGAAAAATGAAATGTTAAGACATAATAAAAATAAAGTGCCAAATTTCCTTGAATAATGCAGTTTCCAGAATGCTATTTTCCTTTAAGCTACTGCTAGATCTGACTATGTTACAATCCAAGTCAGAAAGTTTTAAACAGCATAAACTGTTCTTTCACATACTAAAAATATGACTGGTACACACATTGAAACATGCTTGCTTTAAAAACAGGGAGCTCTGATGTTGCAAAAACCTGCATTTACTTCTCTGTGCAGAGATTGCAACAAGAGACTGATTATAAAAAGTAAAAGATACATGAATGATACAGTTCTGATTTTCCAGACCAAAAATGCCTATTTATGAAATCCCAGTATGAATAGATGCCATGTATATATATTTGGAAAGAGGAAAAACTAGTGAAGGAAGGAAGATGAAAACTTTGACTCTCATCAAATCTTCAGGGAAGATCTTTTATTTCAGGTCATCAAATTATCTAATTACAGCATTTCCTTTCAGCTGCATCCCAACAGACTTTCAGCCATTACATTGTTCATTAAATAATCAGTTTTTAGTTTCCTCTCCACCTCCATAATTATTTCAAGTTTCTTTCTCTTTTGCCTCCCTCCAAAATATAAGCAGCATGGTCAGAAACTCCTGGTTTCTCTGGATATATGTGATATACTTCTTGTAAAAATCATAAACATAATGGAAGCATTAATTCATATCCTACCACTTCCAGAACTGATTGCAATACAAAAATCTACCCTTTTAACACAACACAGTATCCCAATGTACTGGTACTCAACATTCTAGCATTCAGCATTGCCCTTGATCATACTTATGCTGCTCTCCAATGCCTCTGTTTCAGCCTCTGGTGCAAATGAAGTCCTGCTTTATTATATTAATAAGTCTGTGTTAAGCAAGTGCTAATTACTCAGTATTCCTAAGGAGCAAAGTGAATAATCATTAACATAAAAACAAACTCACTATTTTTGCCACTTTTCTTACCTATCTTGCTTAACATTACATGATTCATGAACCACCTATACAGCTCCCACTTAATAAAGTAAGTATGAAGAATTGTTGCAGTAAATTATAGCCAATGAAAACAACAAGGAGACTACAGATCACCAAGTCAATGCAAAAAAAATCAAAGGGAAGAAGAGCTACAAAGCACAGAATTCTTCCCTCAAGTGTACACACAAGGTGGTCAATCTCCATGGGAGAAGCCTCACAGAAATGCTTTAATCTGAACCTTTTGCTGAGCAGCTGACTGTGGGAAGTGCTGCTCTGCCCTGTGGTGTTTATTAGCCACACATAGGCACAACATCACTTTCTTGCTTGCCTCCATCATATAAAGCACATTTTCTGTTCAAAACAGTTGTTAGAACTTTCAGAACACTTGAATTTACCAGGAAAGCATGAAAAAATACTTAAACTTATAGACAGCTATTGTCATTTTCTTTCACAGATTTTCACATATACTGGAATAAGACCAAATTCTTGTCAATGCCAAAACCAATTCAATTAGGACTGGTACTAAGCAATTAACTCCCAAATGCTCATCATCTGGCCTTTTGTTTGTTTTACTGATAAAATTAATCAAATGCTGCTTTTCTAAAGCCCTTAAGTGTACTTCAACCATGAATATTTTTTTTCATACAATGTCATCAAGGAAGACAATGTATCATAATATCTTGGGAGCAAAGACAATAATGTTTTTCACTGAAATTTTAATGCTGAGTTTTAGAAGAGCCTCTTTCCTTCTTCTTGTGTATTGAAAAGATAGCTAACCCCACTACTGCAAATATTTATTAAAATTTACTGTCCTTGTAAAAAAGGTCAAGTTTTTCTTAGTCTGCAGTGTAGACTGGTTCATATATTCAGTATACAATAACCAAAGTTTGTGAACAGCTCAAGTTAACCCAACTTTTCCCAGGCGCTTCCTGAGTAATTTATATAAACTCAAAATAAAGTTTATGGAAGTTGGGTTACTCAAAGACAATTGCTCAGACACCAGGATGACATAAGAAAAGCCAAAGCTCTACTTGAAACTGGTAGTGAGGGTAAAAACCACAAGGACTTCTGAAGGCTAAAATGACAGCAAAAAGAAGGTTAAGGAAACCAAGAGCAGCTACCCAATGGAAAGGAAGACATAGCAGTAAAAATATATGGGGAAGGATAATTTACACTGTCTCCTTTGCCTCAGTCTTTCCTGATAAGGTCTGTTTTCAGCCCTCCTGGCTCTCTGACCCTGCACATTCATGAAGATGAAGGTCTGCATCAGGATGGAGAAAGGTATAGTTTGAGACATCTAAGAGCAAACTGGACTTACAGAATTCCTGAGTACAGAAGAATAATACAGAGCTAGTCACTGTGGAAACTACTTCGGGGTATGTGAAATAAGCAACTCCACTGTTGTTGGAATTATACCTCATCACTGCCTACAACAAAAAGACTGGTTTGGTAGATGAGAGGAGAGCAGTGGAGCTCATTTACCTTGATTTTATTGAAGTTTTGAACATGGGTCCCCCATAACACCTCTGAGACTAAAGAGAGAAATTGACTGGACTGGTGGAATGCAAGGTGAGTGAACACCACAGCAGACTACCAGCCTCAAAGCAGGGGGCTATAGCCCTGATGACAGCAGGTGACCCCTTAGTGGCAGAGCTGCTCTATCTGCTGGCTCCAAGTGCCTGGCTGGAGCCACAAGGAGAGCAGCACATAACTCTTCAGAGAGATGCCCAGTGCAAGAGCAGGTGCAACAGTCACAGACTGCAGCAAGTGCCACTCAACACAGAAAATGTGCACTTAGGACTCCAGGGATAGCTTTTTGTTGGCTTGTTTTTGTCTTTTTTTTTTTTTTTTTTTTTTTTTTTTTTTTTTTTTTTTAATCACATTGCAGTACTTCTCATTCCATAACACTGATCAAGTATTTTCTACTGTTTTCTGCAAAACTGTTCATCTTTGATTCTACAATTTTTTCCTAACTAACCAGTTGTATTTTCTTCCTTACCCTAAGTAGGATACACATTTGAAACAATTTCTAGTCCTGGAGTATTTTTTTCCTCTTTAGGGTCCATGCATAATTTATAACAACCACCATCAGCTATAATCACCTATAGGTTATTGATTATTAGTCAGATTGCTAATGGTTCCCTGTGCATGCAATGGAGTACCAGTAACTATGGAACTTCCACATCACATCATACAGTGTTTTGTAGTTAATGTCTTTTGATCATCTCCATATGGGAAATTTAACACATAAGTAGAATATAATTCCTTTGAGGAGGAAAATCAGCTGCTGCCAGAGAGGCAAAATGCCACTTTTCCAAATCATATGGGAACAAGTAGAGTGGTAAATAAAAGCTGCACAGAAACCCGAAAGAATATTAGTACTACAATTTTCTGAACAACTCAGAGGAGTAGGAAGAAAGAAGAAAGCAATTAAGCAGACTTCTCTTGTTTTCTAAGAAAAGGGAGAAAATAAAAAAAAAAACCTGTATTGCATTGAATTCTTGCAGCTGATTATCAAGCCCTTTGCTCTCAATCAGAAGCAGTAAGATGGCATGGGTACTAACTAGATACATCAAAGCAGAAATGCTGTTTACAGCTAGAACTACTAATGGACATTCTCCCAGCAGCATCAGTGCAAGATACAAACTGTTTGTGAAAGGGTCACTGTCACTGTGTAACTTGCAGCAAATTAAAGGCTAAAGACATATGTGCCAGCCATTAAAACAGCTTTTCATCTGACACGTGTAGCCAAAGTGTTTCTTTCGCCTTCAAGACATCTGAAAGTGGATACAAGTTAAATACGTATGACTTTTAATAGCTCCAAGAAGATACAAGTGAGTTCTCAGTACTAATTCACCATTTACTTTTCAGCTCCAATAACCTGACTAAAATGCAACTGTCCACTAAAATCAGCTGTGGGATAACTCCACTTATCTTCAGAGCCCAGCAAGCCTGGCCCTTACCCTCAACTGCCTTGGTTATTAGAGACACTGAAATACACGAGCACCCTCTAATTTTTATTAAACTCACATAAATTCATAGTAATTTCTCAGATTAAGAAATTGAAGCGGAAAGAATATCTCTATTTCAAAGGGCTTAGGAGGAATCCTGCCACACTTACAGGAAACTTCATGAATCCTGTCTTTCTATACTTGCTGAGCTACCAGACTACATATATATAGAGCTGAAGTTAAGAATATCAAGCATTAATATAGTTTAAAACACTAATACGCTTTCAAGGCATGAAGGTTGGAAATCTATGATAGCATGGTAATGTTGCCAAACATAACTCTAGCTTGCAAAGTTGATGACAATAAAACCAAGGGAAGTATTAAATTATGAATCATCAACTGATTTTATTAAAGTAAAACACTTTAAAGGCAAACACAAAGGAAAACACTTCCATGCAATTGGAGTTCAAGTAAAAGTTTGACATCTGCAAAGATTACAAGGTTAGCTTGTAAAAAAAGCCCAGTAACAAACCAAGTGAATCTCATCCTCCAATATTTCCCATTCTTGTTAAAGTACTGTTGAAAGATGCAAGGGACAGCAATTTTAATTCATAACAATGCTTTATTCTACCCTGTAGAAACGAACCATTTATCCTTGCGTACTCAAGATCCTAAGGCAAACTCATGTGATACTTATTTGTAATCCATCTGTCCTCTTGCTTTGCCCATAGCTTATCACCATGCAGATTTTAGCAAATAATGTAAAAAGTTACTTGCCTAAGCAGATTTCTTTGTCAGCATAAGGACCTTACTAACTCTTCTCAAGGTCTTCTGGAGACTTACCTTCTGAAAACACAAATCTACCCCAGCTCATTGCCCACCCAGAAGAGAGGCAACCACTGTTCAATAAATAAGCATTCCATCACCTGTTTTTGTGATTACACCTCCAAAACTATTGCAAAATTTCCTGTAAAGCACTGCAACTTTCCCTGATTACTGTGATCAGATTTTTTTACCATGTGCTATCACTGCATTCGAATACCTTATGAAACTTACCAGGTGGCCAAGGGCAATCAGGACAATTCCTGAAACCTCTCCAGTAGTTTTTAGTGCCAGCTCTGGCACAGTAATTGTGCTTATGCACTTTACACTGAAAATCAACACCAAATAAGAGCTGCAATGCTGATGCTGAATGCAAAACTAGTAATTTTCATCACACAGCACAAAGCATTGGGAAGTCACCTGCTTTTCAAGGCTTCACTAATGGCAACACATACCAATCTTAAGTGACACCACTCATTTTGCTTAAATACAGAAGGACAAGATAGGTAGCTGTCATTTTCATCCTTCTCTTACTCTGGCTACAAATACATGTGCTATTTTATTGGGATTTACTGGTACCAAAATCCAAACACTAACTAGTCCATCCTCAAGCTTATTTTACAATCACCCAGAAATATTAAAGATTTTAAGAGTACTAGAATGAAACACATCATTCCAAACACATATCAAAGGCAATTCAGTTAATGAACATGTTTGCCTACAACATCAAAATGCTGTACAGATAAACAGCAGACATAGCTTTGAAATGCTTATATTCCTTTAGCAGGGAAACCATGCTCTTCTATTTGACAGATAAGAATATAAAGTTCCCCTGCAGCAAAAAAATTACTACACTTCTTGACATTGTATTTGATCACTTTTAATCCAGAAATACATTGGAAATACCTACTTCTCTGAAGCCTTTCATATTAAGACTGCCCTTTGCACCCTCAAAACTTGAAACAACTATTCTTAGCTACTCTGACATCCTGAGAACTTAAGATATGTCACTAGGTAATACAGAACATTTTCTGGGAAGCCTCAGGAATGGGCTTTTTTCATCCAGAATCAAACATTTTTTTCCAGAAAAGATTGCCATAAACCGGGAGGACTTTTATAGGAGGGGGATAAGTGTTACTTACCAGTTATCCTCTGTATTGAAGTCTTCCTCTTCCTCCAGCCTACAACAGAGTCCTTATACTAAGAGTTACGGCTCCCACCTACCAGGAAGCAAAAGAATTGTCAATCAAGGTCATCAGGGAAGCACCAGCCTGTGCACTTCTATCTCAGCCACATCTCCATATCATGGATATCTAAACTGCATATGAAAATCCAGAAAAACCTCATCACCAGCCCATAATAAAGAAGAAAAAAGGAAAGTAATTTCTTGATGCATTAGGAGGCTAGAGAGAAGCATTGGCTTGTTGATATCTCTTTCTCCCCTAACACATATTTCTTACACAGAAATCTCTGCTGAAGAAATCAGAGAGAAAAGAAAGATTGCTATAAACAGTTACCAGAGGCCAAATGCACACTTGAGGCATGCATCCAAACTTGTGCAATTTAAACACTAGGGGAACTGATGAAGCTTAGTGGGGTGTAGCAAGTTACACAGGAATAGAACTTATTGCTATTACAGACACTTACTGGTTTTGCTATGGCAAGACCATGTGCTATTAGGCAACAAAACAGTATTTAGCTGTATTGGCTACTGTCCTTTGAAGACAAAGGATATGAAAGGACTTATGCTTCTCTACTAATGCAACCTCCAGAGAATGATCACACAAAGACTATATGCATCATTCCTATATTAAACTATTCTGTCTGTACATGTGTATCAGCAAATACTTTGATTTCATTGCATACACACAGCTTTTTTAAAAGGGTCTGAACAAGCATGGTGTACTTACCTATTCCTTTTTTTGGAATTTAGGAAAGTATCTGCAAAATTGATCTAATCTTTGTACAGAGGGGGAAAAATTATCAATTCTCAGAAGTCTTTGAAGAGGAGGAATATAAAATGTATTGACTAGTGTAAAACACTGTTTTTAGGAACTGTGTGAGCTAATTTAAGACAATTTACCTGTCTAAAAAGAGGACACATGACAAAGTTGTCATAAGAGTTCATGCTTCTAACATGCTTTTTACAAGTATTACAACTGTCTTATCAAAAAGGTGGCTTTTATTTTAAAGTAAAAGTGACAGGCATCTCAGCTGCCAGTTATTGGCATTATCACATTTGAAACTCAATTTTTGTGGAACTTAGAGTTATAAAAAGCTTAGCTACAGACAAGAGGTTGATGTGATGATACATAACATGATAAGTGAAAACAAGAATGAGATCATCTTCCAATTTGAGGTTCACCTTCCCCTGATGTCAACTTTCTTGACAAGAAAGTTTCTCTAAAAGTTTTTGAAATTCCATCTTTTAGGAGCTGAGAATCAAAAATAACCCACTGATTCCACAAATGATACAGTTTTCAAGGACATACACATTTTTACTATAATTTACAGAAAACACTATAACTCAAAAGCCTCCAAAAATAGCTTTTTCTATTTTAGCTCTGTCCATAACATTACATGTAGTTGTAAGCATTCAGAAACTACAGCTACCTAGGAAAGGGTGGTGAAATGAGAAACAACAGGAAATGAGAAAAAATTTACTTGATAAAATAAATTAAAGCACAGAAAATCTCCTTTGTGTCAAATAAATAGAACACATTAATGAAGTTACATCTGTTATAATTATTGACTTGAGATACCCATCAAGCTCACTTCACTTAGGATAAGCAGGGCTCAAACAACACCTTAACACCAAGATGAAAAAAGTTGAAGAAATGGAGTCACTTCTTTACAGACTGCCAAGGAGTATTCCTGGAGGGGTACTCACAGGGATAGCTCAAAATGTTAGCTGGAGAAGCAGGCCCATGGGAATCTCATGTGGCTCAACAAGAGCAAGTGCAAGGTGCTGCACTGGCTGGGGCACCCCTGGTGTCAACAGAGGCTGGGGATGAACAGATGGAGAGCAGCCCTGGGGAGAAGGACTTGGGGGTGCTGGTGGGTGAGAGGCTGGACATGACCCAGCCATGGGCACTCACAGGCCAGAAAGCCAATTCTGTCCTGAGCTGCATCAAACAGAGGGTGGCCAGCAGGGTCAGGGGGGGAATTCTGATCCTCTGCTCTGCTCTGGTGAGACCCCACCTGTAACCCTGCATCCAGAGCTGGGGACCCAGCACAGGAAGGACATGACCTGTTGGAGCAGGACCAGAGGAGGAACACAAAAAATAATCAGAAGGATGGAATACCTATACTATAAGGAAAGGCTGTGAGAATTTGGTTTGTTCCATCTGGAAAAGAGGTGGTTTTGGGGTGACCTAATTGCAGCCTACCTGAAGGGTGTCTCCAAGAAACATGGAGAGAGACCAATAAGAAGGGAATGTAGTGACAGAACAAGGGGCAATAGCTTTAAATTCAAAGTAGGTTTAGATTAGATATTAGAAGGAAGGTCTTTACAGCAAGAGTGGTGAGACATTTGAACAGGCTGCCCAGGGAAGTTGTGGATGTACCATCCCTGGAAGTGTTCAGTGCCAGCTTGGATGGTGGAAGTTGTTCCTGCTCAGAGCAGGTGGGTTGGAACTAGATGATCTTTAAGATCCTTTCCAACCCAAGCCATTTGCTGAATCTCTGATTCTATGAAAAGGCTGTAGTTTTCTTTCTCCACAAAAATAGAGACGGGTGTTTACATTTGGGCCTCTCTGTTTTTCAGACAGCTTTAAAAAAATCACTCAATCAAAATTATGGTAACACCTTTGTGAGCAAAATGCAAGCAGAAAAACTACAGCAAAGGAAAGTTTCACTCCCCATACTGAGTGGGGAATGAAACAAGCATTAAGCTTGTGTAAGAACAGTAGGAATGTAGAAGTGTACCCAATCTTCCTGCCATTCAAACACACACAACACCCCTATGAAAATGAATTAGCCAGGATAACTGAACAGGAGCTAAAGATTCCCAGTTTGAAGTCAGAAGCAAAATTAAAGTTTAATAAAACATGTATCTTCTAACATGAAGACCAGCAGGTTTAAAAAAACCCCAAAAACCAACAAAACAAAACAAAAAATATACATACCCCAGGGCACTGAAGATTTAACCCACACTATGGGATCAAAAATCTTGACCCATTAGGTACTCTGCAAAGAAGTGCTCAAAACACCTTCAAGCACCTAACCAATGCTTTTAACTTTCCTTTAAGTGCTACTCCCATTCACTCATTGCCCATCAATATAAAATTAATTACAATAACAGAAGGAACATTTCTTCACACAGATCCACTGAACTAGAAAAACAAATTTATAAGTGGGCAATACTGCAGCTCTTCACCCTGACAGACTGTACCTTGCCACTACTCAGTATCCATCTCATCAAATGCTCTCTGAACACATTTGTAAACCACCAGGCTGCCAAAAGCCCTTCAACAGGTATTTAACACTACAATGACTTTCCCGGATGGCAGTATCCCTTCTGTGAGATGTCATGTTTCTGTCAAAATCAAAAGCAAAGCGAGCCCTTAAATTCCAAATCCACAGCTGACCTTCTGCCCCAGAGAATTAATACTCTTCACTTTGCTCAGTTGTATCTTCTGTGCTTTTCCCTGTCAGTGATTCATCATCCAGTAAGGCAATTTTGTTTAAGAGTGACACTCTTCCCCTCGAAGTGACAGGCATTCTTCTCAACCACTCTGAAGCATCCTGAAGCTTTTTCAAGACTGTCTTATCCTCACCTAGCTACAGAGCTAGGCTTTTCTTTAGTTATTGCCTTCTTCACCTTCTCCCTTTACCCGTTCTCAAAACTGCACATAACTTACACTCAGTTATCTTCTCCAGTTACATCATTAACACTTCTTTGCTAATTCCATTCCTAGACCTTCCTGTGCACCACACCACTACCACCACACCTCAGCCTTTCTTCTTTGATACTCACACAGACCTTAAGCTATCAACTTTGTCATCTATTTAGTTTCTCTCTTCCATTTTTACACCCAAATCATCCAATTCTTGGCCACACCACTGCCTGTTTTTCTTTAGTCAAAGTTCCCATCTACAGACATTCCTGCATTTCTTACTCTATCCCATTTCAGTTTTCAGTTCCTTTGCAGGTTAACAAAAACCCACGTGCACACACTGAGGCTTGTCTGGTATCACCTCACATCTTGAAGGCAGGCATTTCAGGACAAAAGCAGCTCATAAGAGAACTTTTGTGGAGCAGCATCTGTCTCTCAATATTCAAATAGATGGCTTTAAGTTTTCTGTCCCTTGATTTTTTTCTGTCTCAGAGTTAAAATTAACTTGGAGTAATAGAACCCCTCAGAGCCTTAAGCCAAAATACTATTTGGAGACAGCATGGCATTTACTTCAGTCCTTATTGGAGTTAACAGATGTTTCTATGAATGTTTAATAAAAAAATTGTCACAGAAAGCCCTGTTTGCTTCTCAAGGTTCACTATTAACTACATCAGTAATTATAATACAGAAAAGCTTTACCAGGAATGACAGCACCAGAAAAGCAATATGCTATTGAGAGTTTTCAACAGCTGTGCAGCAGTGGGGACAATTAGTATTTCAGAAAGTGTTTCTGCTTTTGTTAATGCAAGCTAAGTTTGTGAGATAAGCAAGAGAGATTTGATTAAAATACAGTCTCTCAAGCCATTAAGAACCATGCTTGAAAACAATGAAGGGAAACAAGGATTCCAGCCTATAGTAATGGAAAGCGTCCTACATGCAGCTCCCTCCCCCAAAAAAAGGAAAGAAAAAATTGAAGTGCACAAGAGTTCTAGGTCACACTGGGATAAAATCATTAGTGGTCTAAGCATAACTTCTGCAAAGTTTTTCAGTCAATGACAAACATCCAAATCCAGAAGCTACTCAGAACTACGCATCTGAAAGTGTCTGGAATTGACAGAATTAACTAATAAAAAATTTAGAACTTTGGTGGGGGGAGGGGTAAGGGTAAGGAGGGTTAGGAGGATCAATTCAGAGCAAACAAAATCCAAAGCACCTGAAAATGCCTGTGCAAAATTTTCCAGGAAGTTACCACAATGAAAATTTCCCTAAAAGAGTGTACAAAAAAATGTATTTTATTACTGAAAGGTTCTCTTGGGCTTACAAAACAAAACAAAAGTTTAAAGTAGAGTATCAGTAGTGCATAAAGCAAGCACAATGAGAACAGAAATTAAGGCTGGATAATTATGGTCAAATTTTAAATATCCACTTCCAGTGATATCAAGAATACAAATTATGCTATATAAACCATGTTAATATTGCCTTGTCTTATCAGCTAATCAGTAACAAGAAATGGCAGGGTGCTCACTCTGTCCCAACTGCAAATCCCAACTAAATCTAGATATTTGAGTTTCCATTTGCACTAAGCTAAGCGTGTGGGCAAGGACAGTTTCAATTTAATCAGCTGACAATCACCTAGTTATTATCAGATCATGTATCCCCCACATCTTAGAGGGACAAAGTAAATCTGATGACAGAAGGATTTAAAATGGTTGGAGTGTAACAAACACTCAACACAGTTAGCAAATAGGCAGCAAGACTTCAGTGCAGATCTAAGACACCTTCACATATGCTTCCATGGATACTGCAGGAAGCAATTTCCCCCTCCATTAAAAAAAGTAGTGTTTTAAGTATGTGGATAAGTACAGCTGCTGTTGAGAAATATTATTCCTGTGAAAGGAATAGGAGAATACACTGTAAGGAAGAAAGCCAGTCAAAATAGGTAGCAGGCTAGGGAAAATAACTTCTTGTATTGTCTGAGAGAAATGGACAACCCTAGATCCAAGATGAGAGAAGAGATGTATTAAAGACAGAATGAGTAACTTATCATCATTCAGCTTGAAAAGCAAACATACATTTTTATCTAAACACTAGTCCTATTGCAGGACTGCTAAAATTAAAATATAGACAATGTTTTTCCAATTCATTTAGTACACTTACCAGCATTTGCTGTATAGACAATTTCATTGATGAGTCAGTTGTACTTCCTCTCTAAAGTGCTTTGAGGGGAGCTCAAGTGCATCCTCTTCCTCAATCTTTGAAGTGTTTACCTGTACCACCAGCTTTGAAAGTAAAAGGCAACAGGCAGGCAATGCAGAGACAGGAATGAGGCTGAGTACAATAGTACATTACTCCAAAAATATTTTAGTGTTGCTCTTCAAATCTTACAGGGACAGACAGTCCTTTTATTTTTTTAACTGAAACTTTAAGTATGTTTTAAAATTAACACTTTAGAATTCAGTCAGCAATATATCAGTTGACAAGAATAACAGAACAGATAATTGAAACCATATACGTTATATACACAAATACATAAAGCAAACAGCATTCTTTTCAGTGAATAAAATCATAGGTGTGTTATAGCAGAAAACAATTAGAAAACTCCCAATATTAAATAAAGCAGCATCAATAGTGGGAAGTAAGAACTAATGGGAGCACATTGCAATACGAATATTATGAATGTGGAACTACAAAAAATAATCACATCTATATAAATGTGTCAGAGTAAAAAGAATTCCAACAGTGGTGGAAATACTACAGGTAAAAACTAAAACTGGCAAAGGTTTGTCCACAAAGTGGGGAGAAGGGAAGAGAGGAACTATCAAAGAGAGAAAAATTGACATTTATTTAATATTCACATTAAATATTTTATATTCCAAAGCAATTAGAAAAGCTAAAGGACTCTGCAGTCTGTCACAATTACTAATAAAGTTATTTCCAAAATCCAAAATTAAACGAATCTTAAGGAAGAAATGCTTCACTCAAGAATTAAAAAGAGTTAGCAAGCAGTCAATATTGAGTACTTCCATTTATGTTACTCCTCTTCAAGTTAAAAGGAAAAGCAGGCTGTGAAAGCATGAGAATGAGGTTGTGTCTGAGCTGAAGACTGCAACTAAGGAAATTTCCACTACACTTAAATGCTAGGAAGCTCTCCAAGCACTTGGCTTTCATGGTATTTGTTATATGTCTGCTGACCTAGGAGAAGTAACCTGCTTCTTATATAACCTGGAACTTTTAAAAAAAAAGTCAACTTCTTTATTTTCTTAATCAAATCTAACTGGCACACAGACAAGCTGCATAACACCAGAGATTTTAACATGACTATGCAAGAGCAAAATATTGAAAATAAATACAGTTTAGATTCCATCTTGTCTCTATAGGGAAAACATTGAAAGGAAAAGATAGTGGTTGTCACTTCTACCTTTTCCAACCATTGGGCTTTTTTTAATTTTGGAATGTTTCAGGATTTTTTTAATTGTTTTGAGGCTTTTTTTTTTTTTTTTTTAGTTCAATACAATTTTTAAAATTCTTATTACTAACATCTAAAAACACACTTTAGATTTTTTTTTTTTCCCTTGACCATGAAAGTACAGAAATAAAAGTATAATTAACAGTGATAAAAACTTATCCTGTACTTCCACATGCAATTAGCAAGGAGCAATTTTTGCATAATATTGAAGTGGGAACATTTCCTAGTTTCTGGGGAATAAAGCACAGAACAAAGCAGATGTCTTGACTAGAAGAGAAAGGATTTTGTTATCAGGAACAATGAACTTCTCCCTAAAATGTTAATCCTAGAGGTAAATTAAGTGAAATGTAAGAATATAAAGCTCCCTCAACTAGCTGAGAAAAAGCCAACACAAATGTTAGCATGTAAGAAGGAAAATGACTACAGTTAGAAAACTGTAAGAGCAAAATGAGCAAGAAAAGAAGGAGAGAGTCAGATACCATCATGTTTGTTGACTTAACAAGAGGGAGTTTCCATGTCAAGCTACCTACAATGTAACATGGATTATAACAACTCGTATTTGCTACATCAGAAGCTTCAGTAGTGAAAGTTACAGTGCATCAGTACTGTAATTTCTGATGATTGCTCGCTCATGATTCAGCGCCTGTTTTCCAAGCAAAAAGAATGGAAATATGGCAAGACAAGTGCAGTGTCCTCTGCAGAGATGTTTCAAATGGAGAGGAGACTGAAAATCTCTCACTAGTCTAGAAAGTGAGTCAGGAGCAGGTTTTAACATTTATTCCTCTCCCCCAGTTTTAAAATTCTTGTTCCATTATTATTTTCTTAATGCTCTTCCTTCTATTTAACTGCCACTTCAAGTTTTATAGACTAAGAAACAAAAACTGAAATGCATTTTAATTCCTACATGGTCAAGACCTGCAGTGGGAGCAGGTGAGCTAACTCAAACAATGGTCATAGTTCCTTCCACTGCTGCACAATGTTCACTGTGGAACAGTAAGAATTGTAAATATCTAGATATTATCCTCTTACACCAGAGACAGTGGAAGTCTCAATCATGTCATTATTTTTGGACACTAAGAATCACAATCCATTGATGAGCTTCTAAACAAGAGAGAGAAAGCTGTATGACCTGACTGTACCTGAGAGATACTTAATGTTTTCCACAGATCAAACATCTGTACACTTAACGTTCCTTTTGCTCCGTCTTGATGGGGCAGTGAAGGCAATGACCACTTATTGCACTTGACAGAAGGTAATTCCACCATAATCTTCTGGAAAGGAGGTCAACACCTTCACACACTCAAGAAGAATGCCCTCAAAGCATTTGGAAGGCATGGCTCTTGCTCAGCTCCATTGTTCTGGCACAGTTCTTGGGATCAGCTGCTGCATCACTACTGCAGAGTGAGATGAGTGGCAGCATCCATCAGTAGCTCCTACAGATGCTCAAGGCCAGCAACTGCAGTCTGTAATTTGTCTCCCACCCTGTCCAAACAGGACCACACAAGGAAGAGCCACAGAACTGCTCCTGAGCACTCTGTGCTCCACTTGGATCCAGTGGAACTTTGTCAGACTCACAAAGTCACACTGAGAAACACGAGAGCTATGCTCCAAGTTATGGTAATTTGGCAGGTGCAGCATTAGTAATAAAGGGCTAAATACACAGTGCTAACTCCTACAATTGACTCTTCAAAAACTAAGTGAGAGTGATGCTGGGTTTGATGGGGTGGTTTTATTCCAAAGAAAATTCCCTTTTAAGGGACTTACCTTTTCCAGTGCCAATGAATCCACAGGCTCAAGACTGATGGAAGCCAGGGACTGCAGAGCTGATAGACTTAATCCACCTGCTAAAAAGGATCATGCTGGAGCTGGTAAGAACCACTGGCTGCACAGTCCAAATCTAATTCACTTAACACAGTGTGACATCTCTAGGGAACCTTACTGGCTAGCTTCTCAGCCAGGCAGAGTCACAGAAGCCCTCTGAAACCAACAGCCCAAGGTCTCTAAGGGGCACAAGACACACCAGACCAAATTACTCCCCAGATACACTCTTGTAAATAAGCAGAAAAAAGAATATCCCACATCAAGCTACAGTGGAGAATTAAATTGTTTGCATCCCAGTTAGCAATTATATCTACCATGAAATTAAAAAAAAACTGCAAGGATGAAATTAAATTTCTTCACGCAGAAGTCAGCAGAAAATTCATTTGAGCCACAGCCACCATCTGGACATTCAAACAAGCATTGTCAGTCTTCTCTGCATCTTGTTTCAGGAAGACTAAAAGGATCATTATTATCATTTCAGGAATTTCTAAATAAAGCTCACTGCACTCATACAGCCTCAGTATGACCCTATACATCAGGACAAAACAGGGTTTTAAAGCCAAGCCTCTTTTCGAGAGTGTCACAGAATGTCACAGGCGGTTATCACAGAATTTCACATATTTCAAAACACAGTCTAACATGACCCAAGGCTGATGAGTTACACAAGATATTTTCCCTCATGGTGGATTTCCAGTTCTTCTCTCTCTGAACAAAAACCCATCAAGACCCCCTGCAAGACCTCTACCACAAAGGGGAATATGTCCTCAGTATATTAGCCATTGTCTCATCAACAGGACAGAAATACACCATTATCTCTAATAGTGCTGTTTTTAATGCATACTCTGCAGCTATTTCTTGAATTGTAGCATTTTTGGTGTCTCCACATGCCCACTACATTTCCTTTCAGTAACCTCCTCACCAACACTCTTCAGCATCTCAGGTCTGCCAAAGCTGTTTAAGAAGTTTATTTTCTCTACCTCACTGCAATAGCTTCATCAGGAATCACCACCACTTCCAAAGAATCAACAAAACTGGGATGTTATACCCAGACATCGCTGCTCATCCACTCAGTACAAACTTGCTTTCATCATCAGTTTCATATGCTAGGTTTACACTGTCTCAAATTACAGTAGTAAGATTCACTAGGCATTAGACAGATTTTTGTGTGTTGGAGCTCTCAAGTTGCAGCAATCCAACTATCAGCTATTTTCAACACATCATAGGAAAACAGAGAGTCAACAAATTCCCTTTCTGAATAGAAGATTGCTTTCTATGCACAATTTTTAAAGTTCTACTTAAAAGTAGGAAAAATACAATATAATGTAATTTATAACAACCAACCTCAAACTTTGAAGAAATACTATCCTTCCTACTGTATGATGTAGAAGAACAATAACTTGAGCGTAACTTGGAACTGAAGGCATATTATGCATAAATACCCCTAGCTGTTATACCACAAGTAAAGCCTGTTGAATGATCTCCATGGTATCAGTTTGTAGGTAGAAATTATATAAAGCTGATGACATGAACAGGATACAAAAGAGAAGCAATAGCATAATTTTGAACACCGAGATGCTTCAGGCATTTCTATCAGCATAGTGTATTTTTGAAAAATACATTTAAATGAAAAACAGATGATTTTTTGGTATTTGGTGTTGTTATTTCAATTCACCTTTCTATGATAAAGAGACTGAGAGCCAAAGTAGCACCTTCCTGGAAACTACTCTTTTTTGGCTGCATTTCTTTCTTTCACGGTACATCTTTCAACACTTTCATACACATTCCATGAAGATGCTTCAAGCAAACACTACTAGGAACTGTAGAGACAAACAGGCTTCAGAAATGTGTGCCAATAAAGAGGTTTTCAAAAAGGCCATGCTGCCTGCATCTGAAAGCCCAAAATCTCCTCCTTAAAAAAACCCCACCCAAACCCAGCTTGTCCAGGTTAGAACAGACTTAGATCTAGCACCACCAAAAGCACAAGTTCAAAAACACTTCTATCACATCAAAGTGGTACTACAGAGCTGGGCAGTGGCTGCAGCAGCACTAGCATTTCTAATTCAGCTGTTCAGAGCAGATCCACAGAGCATGAGGCAAGGAATGAGGCATTCATGAGGTGTGGGCATGTCCAGGAAGATCATCAGAAGCAAGAAATGATTTGATGCAGGGTAGCTGGAGAAGAGATAGTTAGAGGTAGATGTACTAAAAAGGTAAAGAAGACTGTGCACAGCTGACTGGAGCACTGAAAGCAAACTGAGGTGGGAAAAGGCAATTTGGATGCAAACTTCTATTTGAACTTACTGAGAAATGAGACACTTGTACAATTCCGCCAAGACACTGCATTCAAAAGGTGATTCTCCTTTATGTGATTGTTCCAGAAGAGCCAAAAAAAGTTACAAACTAGTTACAAACTAGTTATAAGCTGGTTATGAACTAGATATGCTCCAACAAATAGAGTAAACTATTATCCCTTCATATTTCTTTACAGGTGATCAGAAACATCTGAATAAAATTGCCCTCATGCAGCACAGCAGCAACTGTATACAAAATGCTGAGTAGGTACCACATTGTGTTAATTCTAATTAACAGATTATTTAGAGATTGAAAGTTGATTCTAATACCTTTTGAAAACCCTAATCAAGTTGCTTTGAAATCTGACACTTCCATTTTAATACTCGAATTGAAATATCTACACAATGTCCCTAAAAATCCAGCACCAAAAGAAACAGACACATCCTGCTTTTAGATGAATCAATTAGTATTTATCAGATTCATTATTAAGCATGCACTCATAGATGTCTCTATGAAAAGAGATAGCATACTTATGAGCAGATCATGAGGACATGGATGTCTCCTGCCTAGTAACACTGTACCCCCTAATGCAAGCTGAGGGCTGTATCTCAGCCAACACAACATGCAAACATAGATAATTGCAGGATTTATCCTGTCCCCAACACCCACAACTACATAGTCCTCTACTGGTAAATAGAGGCAGGCAATGACCCTATTCTTGGACTGTTTTCAGCCACAATCCCAGCTGCTCTATAAGTCAAAACAGCAATAAAACAAAGCTAAAATTGTGATCTCCCATAATGAATATCCATTCAAGCACATTGCAATCAAAGACCAGCACTAAGAGAAGAGGAACCTTATTGAAAAGAATCATTAACGGGTATTCAAGACACATTTGTTTCCCAAACGAAAACTACTCAGCTACGAGGGTCTCACCAACAGAAATGAGTCACTCCAAAACACTGAGTATCCAACACTCTAAAATCACACTCCTTCTACCTTAAATCATTCACCATCTCTATATTTCTGCCACTATACTCTTCACAAAGCATTCCTCTTAAATGTCACTGTCATCCCTCATTTCTCATCTATTAACAACGGAATCAAGGAAAAGGAAAAGAGTTGTATGGATATCTAAGTGCTTTGACTGGCAGGCTTTTCACAAGCAGTAGCAGTCTGAACAAGTAAGGATAAGAGTGTGTTGCAAGCCTTCCATGTTTCCCACAACAGCAGCCAATATGAGCCCAATTAGGATACCATGTAAACATCCCTACTGATGTCTTTTTCATTACACAATAGCTGAAAACCATTTTCAATATACTCAGATGAAGAATCAAGGCACAGAAAGAAATCCACAAAATAAATGCAGGGGTTCTGCCACCTAGTGGCATCTAGAGCCTCAAATTACTGTACCTACCATATTATTATTACTTTTTTTTTATTTTTATTTTTACTGGAAGCATTTGACAGCAGAGAACAGAATAGAGAACACATAGTTTCACTAGCACTGAAATTACTAAGCCTGGTTCCCTGCAGCTTCGTTTCAGAACTGCATTCTGCAGATCATGAGAGTTTCAATTGAAGCTTTTCTAGTTGTTCAAATAGTAATAGTATACTTCCCTTCATCAGTCCTCCAGCTCCCACAGATTCTCTGCTGCCTCACACTGAAGTGGATTTCCTGCTGCATAGCCTCATAGTCACCTATCCATATTCAGTACTTGCAGAATGGTAATAACTTTGAAGTCCTTACCCATTCGTTGAAATTCTTCAAATCTTATAAATCTCAAAAGTAATCATGAGCAGGAAAAAGGCAAAAGCAGAGACTGAGAGACAAAAGCAACAGAATGATAAAAGCCTAATTTCTTCACAACACCATCTGAATCACAATTTGTCAATAAGGAACCTTTGTTGACCCCAACATCTTAAGAGAGTCCCCTCCCTGGTGAACATGGAGACACAGCATGTCATGTCAAGGCAACAGGGAGAAGGGACACAGAGGAGCATAGAGACATGAACTCCTCAGGGCAAGAGGCAGCAGAAATCCCCCTTTTCACCAGGCCATAAACTCAAAAGCCCCCTTCTCCACTTGGGATTGAAAGCCAGAAGCATTTTAATGCCTAAACTAGGTCAATCTTTGTTTACACAAAACACAGATCAGAAAGGAAATATCAATTCATTCAACTTAGGATGGGTCAAAACCTCTACATTACATGGCACAGAGCAGCTTGCTGTATTTTTATTTATTTTTACAAAAAAACCCCAACCCTTATCAAAGGCACACTCAGAACACACCTCACACAGATGTAGCCAAGTGACAAACAATTCTTTTAACTTAAGACAGATATGCTTCCTCTGTGGGAAAATTGACATAGAAATTTAAAGTGATATCAATTTCTTATTAGGCTATACCTCACAGTTACTTTAGGTTTCAGCTCCCATTTGCCAGTTTTGTAACCCTGGAACACAATGAGGACTTTTGGTCTGTATCCACTATACATAGCTTAGCAAATAACAGATAGGCTGAGGTATTTTAGCTTCAGTTCAGGAAAACAAACAAACAAACAAATGCCAAAGAATAATAAAAACTCTCACTAAGCAAGAGAAAACAAGCCACCATACTAGAAAATTAAAAGGACAAAAAAACCAAATCCTGAAACATAAACAATATCAAAACCGTGATACAGTTGTCCTATCCTTATGACAAGTATCCTTTGCCTTCTCAAGCTTTTTCTCCATACCAATCCTTGCTATTCTCCCCAGAAAGTTCCTTAACTTTACATAGATTAGGATAATTTTGCCCTTAAGAGGTGGGGAAGAAGAGGGAGGAGAAAAGCAACAAAAAAAGGGAAGATCTGCCACAAAGGATTCACAGGTAAGCCAATCCTGTAGACCTAGCAATCATCCACAGACTTCCATGGAGCTTTTATGAGAAAATAAGATTTCAGTAAGTTTTATTTCTCGCTCCATATTCCACAGATTTGAATTTCAGCTAAGTAAAATATCAAGCAAGTAAGAACTACTGTAGTGATGGAAAGAGATGCACAAGTGACTTGATGTAAAACCATGTTTGATCACACAGTGATGAGTTTTGTGGACTGCAAGTGTAAAGACAAATTAGATTTCTGCTAGATAGCAAAGTACTCTTTCCCTTGTCAATGAGCTAGTAGCTTTTACAGCAATAGTCCCTAGGATTGAGAAGAAAAACAAAGATTGTTGCATGAATGAGTGCACTGGCAAATCAATGCTTCACAAATGCAGGACTCTGAGTAAACTCAGTGCCAGACACAGACACTTCTGTCTGCAGCCTCCTGAACCAAAGCAGTGGTGGCGTACAGAACGTGCACTCATGCTCTGGTCTGCATGTAGGACAGCTACCCACATTATCGGAATGTTAGAGTATCATTCAAAAGAAGTTAGGGACGTGTTATTGTGAAGTTACAGCTTTATCTCAGTTTTCAGGTTTCACTTAATCTCACTTCACATTAGTACAGAACAGCTCTATTGAAACTTCTGTATTGTAAGGAATCTGCAGAGCACACACAGGTCCCTATACAGGACAGTCCACATAAGGGATTGTTAACTAGGTTAGCCAGAGTCCTTATTTAACCTCATTTCAATAAACAGGTTGCTCAGACAACAGCATAGGAGAAAGTAAACCATTTTCAGGCAGTACCAATGTGTACCATGTATGATGCCAGCTTCCACAGGCCTGGTTTAGAAATCTCAGAAACACCCCACAGAGTTTTGAAAAAGGCTAAGTAACCACATGCCTAGAAAACAAAAATGTTACTAAAGTTAGAATAACTTGATACAGTAATGAAAAGTTCTAAAACAGCACACTTTACATGTTGAAAATGGCAACATTTTCCTCTTCTTATTTTCTACCATGCCTCAGACTCATTCATTAGGTGTTATGTATGCCATATTTTGTAAGAGAGTCTGACCTATCAGAGAGCCATTGAGATCACATGTTTCTTTGTAAGGGCCCTGCTAGCCAGGTACAGCCCTTGAGCCAGAATCCAATCCAAATCCCATCCACCCTCGGTTACCTGCATGCTCTCCCAAATATCCCCTGTTCCTGGAACACTCAGTTTCTTGCTTAACACACCTAAGGTCACACAACAAACAGTATTGAGCATGCTGATCCATTAAGCATTTTAACTTTCCAACACTAGGAAGAGATGTCAGGGAAAAAAAGATGGGTATTTCTTTCTCTTTTCATTCTCTTCTCCTCCCCTTCTCCACACACAGTCTGCACTTTGATCTTGCTTGGCTCACTTGAGTTTGCAGTTCCTAGTAAAGCTGGCATGAGGAGTCCTGCCTTACTCTACTCTTCTTACTCATGACTTGGCAGCTGCCACCATCCTGCTCAGGGGCAGACCCGGTTCAAGGAGACTGAGAGGATTTAACTCCCAATAGCTCTTCAGCTCTAGCAGATGAGTTCCAGGCTCAAGGTGTTTGTCCTTCTACCTGCTATTCCTACACTGCAGGATATTCAGAACCCCAGCAGAAGGTATCTATTATTGCAAGCTGGAAGCTAAGAGCAGTAACATGCACCATGGTAAGGACTAGATGCTTAGATTGATGTCACAGACTGAAGTAAACACCTTAACTCTTCAACTGATATGGCAGTATGAAATGCAAGACTTCTGAAAAGCAACAGCATGAAGATTGCTATTTTAGTTTTCTGTCATATGTGATCTACCCAGGTAAAGAATATCCACACTGCCCACAAATTATAGCATCGCAGTAATTAGAAAATTTTGTTTAACAGACTTTACATCTTGTTTTCCATCCATCACTGTTGTATGCTATATCAGTCACAAGTTTATTAAACCATTTTGGATGTTGTAAGTGGTTTTCTTCAGAAGCATCTAGATTAGCTTCTTAAAAAGATATTACTTTTACTCAAGTTGTAAAACCTTGGTACCAGTATTCTATCCTGACTTCTAAACATGAACAAGAGTTTAGGAATTTGTGTTCAAAACTCCCACAAAGCAATAAATGCAAATTACAGAAAGACCCAAAGCAGAATGATGAAACACGTTGCTTTTGGCATTGCTCTGTTCCCTATTTACATCTACAAGAAGCCTGACATGACAACTGCAAAGACCTCAGATGTATCCATATAAGTGTGCCAAAAGGGCTGGAAGTCCCAGCTCACATGATGAGAATGTCAAGCATTTCCTCTGCTGCTGTGTGTGACTGCACCTCCTAACCAGGGGTCAAAAGCTGATTTGAGTTTCCAGTCTGGGGGTTGGGGGTCTTTTTATACTGTTTTAAATCAAAAAAGTGTTTTCTTTGTCCTTCTAAAGTTATATGCTAGTGCCAAAAATATTCAACATATAACATTATTAGTGCAGTCATTTATAGAAGCTAAAATTTTGGCATATATATCTGACAAGTCATTTAAATTCTAGCACCTTAAATTATGTAGATCGGTTTGTTACTATGACAACAATTTTTACATGTCTAAAACATACAAAAGTACCATTTTTTGTGTTCCTTACTGAAGCCAGGAGCTATTGAAAGCTCTACCTCTTCTGGACAGAAAGGCAGAGCTTACATAGCATCTGACTCTAGACAAACTCTGTAAGTTACTTGTTGAATGAAGAAGGAAGTTTTCATGAACTTGAACAGCTATAATTTAAAAAACACTTTGAGCACAGAACATTTGAGGGAATCCAGAACAACAGGGAAGAGAATATGAATGCAGGAATTCAGGAATGGGTAGAGCTCTTTCTTATCATCACCAAGACTAAGAAAGTCCTTGAATGGCTTTCTCAAAAGGAAATCCAACCGATCTCAGGGTCAAGCTTCATATTTAAAACCAAAGTTTCTATAAAAGCCAACTGGTTCAAGGGATCTTGCTTTGATTCTCCATACACACATGTATTTTGGACACAACACTTTGCTGGTAATGCTTCATTCTATTACAGAGAAGAATTAATCTGATGATGTAGAAGTGGCATAGTGTTTGTTTTATTTAGAAAACAACACACCTTCAAAGCTTAACTTTGGAGACAAAGTGCTAAAATAGTTGGTCCCATGCTATACAACTGTTCAGAATCACAAAATACTGGTATATAATTCATTTAAAGAGACAACTGTGAAGTTACTGGAGGTGATCCAACAACAAAAGTTGATTTTACAATAAACTTTTTCTTATTATTTACAGAGACATACATTTTTATATTATTTACAGTACTAAAATTGTCATGTTGACCAGTATGTCACTGATACCACTATCACTGCTTAGATTCAATCAACACTCAGTTATCTCTGTCAGCATCAATGCCACATATATCCAAACAAGACTTGCCCTGTCAAAACAAGACCTGTGACCCAGCCACAGGAATATAGTTTCCTGCTACTATACAACATGAACCTAATGTTTACACACCATTCAATCTGAGATCTTTGCTCAGGTCTCTTCTGTCATGTGTAGCTAACTTTTGATACTTAAAATCAACACTGCATCTGGAAGCGTTCTGCTGAAAGTCACCTGCTCCATTTCCACTCTCTTCCTCAACTTGAACAGAAGTAAGGTCAAGTATTAATTTAAATCTGTAGCTTTCCACTACAGTTAAAGTCGACATATTTCAAGCCCAGCCTGCTTGCCAACATGCAAAAGAGTTTTTGGAAGGCACAGAATTTATCAATTGCAAAATCTGACCAGCTGTAAGATACCTGCCCTGTTTTTTTCCTAGTCTCATAGAAGCTCCAGGTACAATCAGTTATTTTGTATTCAGTTTCAGGTGAATGCAGGTAAGCAGCTGAAACAGGAAAAGACAAGAAGAATGCTCCTTTGTCTCTAGGAACAACCCTGCTTTGACCATCACATCTGACTGCTGGCTCTGTAGGAGGCATTTGTCACACAGTCCTGTCCCAGGGCCTACAGTAAAGGTTACACTTCTGTCCACAGCAGTCTTGGAAACTGCCAAGACTGAAGGCACCCAAAGTGTCCCAAATTGAAGATCCAGTACACTCTCCACACCTGCTACATGCCAAGGATACAGATGTAGAAAAGCAGCCATGGCACCTGTACAGCAGCTCACATGAGCAAGGCAATAAGCTCAGTTACTACACTGCAAAAACATGACACATGAAAAGGCAAATAAATGGCAAGGAAAAATAGAAAACATATACCACTGCTTCCAATAGTAAACAATTTTTGTGACGGTAATGCTTTAGGATTTTTTAACCAGCTGCTCAGTTGTGTTCTATATTTAATCTTCCCTCCTAACAGTTCCTGCAATGCAGCTTTTCCCCTGTTAATACAAACTGCATTATTCATAATCTAATTAAACATAAATTTAGGTATCCAGCCACATCAATACTGAAATATGAAAGTCAGTTTTCTCTTTTGATATCTTTCTGAAACTTCTACAAGCTTTTCCTCTGGTTAGCTTGAAATCTCATGGGGTAGATTTTGACTGTGTGATATCTTGCCTTAAAAACAGATGCTAAAATAGCCAATATATTGGCTAAAAAGATCATATTTCCTTGATCAAGGAACAGCTCTCTGAGGAACTAGAGTCAGGAAAAAGTGACAAGTCCTGCAAATGTAACACTGCACTGACTTGATGTGAAAGCAACTGCACTGCCAGATGTGCCACAGTCACAGAACCCTCTCATGGAGTTAATGATTGTGTTCTTTTCCTTTTTCATTTTGGAAAATTGCTTTGTATATTGAAGTTCGTATTGGTATTCCTAATCTGTATTATATCACACATTTACTATAACACATCACATGTGTTTTTTCCCTTCTGTCTCTATGCATTCAGAAAAAAAAAAAAGCCCCAAAGATACACTGTTGGCTTTCTCTGTGTTCATGTGACATTTTGCCTTCAAATGCATTTACTTGGCTCTCACAAGCATGTTCAAGGGTAAAATCTGGATCTTTGCCACAACTGCATTCCTTACTGTAAATACATGCCAACCTTCAGAGTTCAGTTATTTGAGCAAAAACATACGTTAATTGTTGTGCAAGGGGAGTGGAAAGTATATCAGATTAAGGACATCTGAAAGTATTCCACTTCACTCTTTGCTTGATAAATCAGCATAAAGCTGGATCTATTCCCTTCTAGTTTTTCAACAGAGCCATTAAGACCACACAAGTGAAGTTTTACACAAAATCAAACTTAACAACAACCAAACAAGCATTCAGAATAAAATTACCTTCTCATATTTGTTATTCCAAGACTGGTCTAACAGGTATTGCAACATTTGTCAGCATAAAGTTATTCAGTTACATGTAAAAAATAATGGAATGCAAGGAGTGTGTTGCAATAAACCAGCTTAATAGATACCAGCAACTTAAAAGGCCTTTTCCTTTCACCTATGAAGGACAGCAGTGAATAGCTTGGAAAGGTGCAAGCCAGGTAACCAAGAAGCAGCTCTTAAAACAACAGTTTCAATAATTTAGCATCAGCAGCACATTTTACACTTGGACAGAGATACAAGTGAAAGAAGTTCATTTAACTAAAGCATTAATTACATCTTTCATCAAAAAAAGGCATAAATTTTATCCTTCACATTTGTTCTGAATAAAGACTGAGTTTAATTTTGCTATGGAAAATCCTTATGGTTTGGATAGAGTAGAATTAATGAAATTCAGTTGTTTCTCCTCTTACAGCTCAAGTGTACACTGAAGCTATGAGGCAAAACCACCATCATTGCTATGAATGATGGCACTTCTGCTCTCTCTCAAATATGTTTGTGCCACATCACAACCTGGCATTATCAAAGCTTGCAGACTGAAATTTTTATTAAATGAGTAGAAGACAACCCAGCCTGATGTACAGCCCACCTACTGAAAGACTGGATACACTGACTCCCAACTTTCCCTTCACTTCCCAGAGGGAAGAGGAGATAGCTATTCTAGCAGGGAACTTTTATTAAGAAGTGAGCTATCATTTGAAGACCTGACAGTGCCTCTGAAGTGGCAGCTCATAAGAGCACAGATCCAGGCCTGCTCTAGTAGAGGAGGAGCAGGCTCAAGAACATCCTTAGGTTCTCATTCTTTAAAGATCTGTAGGGCTATCTGAACTGGTGCCAGCCAGGCATAGGAGGAGAGAAAACAGAAGGCCCCAGAATTGGAACACAGTCATTGAAACTAGATTTTCAGATACTTGAACAGGCACTACATTACAAATTTTCCATGCTACTTCCTATCAATGCCCTACAAATTTATCTTGATTAAAAAAATTACTTCCTTTCTTAATTCCCCATCCCCAATCCTCAGCATCTCACACCAAGTCTGAAGAGCTGACTCTTTTGTGCTAGCTGCAGCTAATTCTTTGCAAATTGTGACTGCAAGAATGCATGGATGCAGTTTTATTAAGACTCCTATTTGCTAACTGTGGCTCAGCAGACAGAAGGCATCTTGTCACTTTCCACCCCCTGGCCAATTTTTTCACAGTCCATCCCAGCAGTCCAAGTTCAACCAAGCTGTCATGATTAGCAGGCTTCTGAATAGAAGCAAGCTTTCCAAGCTCAAGAACACAGGATTTCCTGAACCATATCAGAACAGGCACTCATCAAGACAATAACCAAAAGCATTTTAAACAACAAGAACAAAAATGAAACCAAACCCAAACACAGGAATCTATTATTGTTAGTATTATTATTACTAGGTATGCAATAGCTTTTCCAGACAGTTTCTTTCTAGTTCCAAATGCATTTCCTCATAGTAGGATAGTTCATGAACTCTATGCAAACCTTCTCTACAAAAAGTCACTGATGGTCCATATAGAGAACCAGGCATTTCAAATCTGGTGATGTAGCTGGGAGGCCTCTAGGCATAAATGCTCTTTATGCCATATAATCTGTTGAAATAACAGCTCTACAGCATGTCTACATGAAAATTAGACAGAATTTGGCTTCCAGGTTCTTTGACCAATCAAATCCTTTCAATTGTATCTAAAGCGCTACTGTTTTCCAGGAAAACAAGGGCAAGAGAGATGAGAACTGCCTTGAGTACCTGCATTAGTGAGATTGCACTTCAGCCTCACCATACTTTCTTCCCAATAGAAACACACCAGTGCCCCTGAAGAGGTTACACACAATTGAGTAGAGATTAATTTTTTCTCATTACAGGCTTTCCCAGTACAGAGTAGAGCAAGTCTCAAGGAGACAAAATAGAGAACATGGCTTCAGGACCTATCAATGACATCTAAACAATGTGACATTAGAGCCCAGGCGACCTGATTTTGGGAAGGAGGAATAGAAGAAGTCATTTTAAGTGAGCTGGGATACAAACAGATGTAGGAAAAGAAAAGGACAGATAGGTAAAGCTGGAATGAAATATGAGGTGCCCAGAAGGCAGGCAGAACCTAAGCCAATAGGAAAAAAAGATCCTACATGAAGCTAACAAGAGAAAACTTTGGGTTAGCAGAGTAAGAAAGCTAGAATTGACATCAAGCCCAGAAGGGAAGACCACACACAGGCTGAAAAGCTTAAGTATAAGACAAACCAGATAAAGAAGGAAGATGAGTAGAAAGGCTCTTGAAAGGGAAGGTGCTAGCAGAAAAAGGCAGAAGAAAATGAAGTACATGCAAAAGCCTCAATCCCTTAGTACATCCCCATACAGAAACAGGATTCCAGATTTCAGCTCACTGGTTACTTGTCAGGTTGTATCTATGCAACAGATTCCTCATCTGCAGCTTTCAGCAAGCAGTGCAGTTTTCTTCAGAAACTCTGATTATGGTGTATCCATCATTCAGGTAGTCAACTTATGTCTTTTTAATCACACCGTGGATCTAATTATCCATGCAAAGTGTGGTGAGGAGAGAGAAGTTAGACTACCCTCCCTTGGTCACACTTTCCATGGCAACAGATTCTATTAGAGCATTTAAAGGTTTAAATTACTGCTTTCAAATCTTCCTGCTATTATCTTTAACAGACAAGCCAAAAAGTGTGAAGTATACATCAGTACTTTGGATTTCAGGAAAATCTTAATTTGACATATTGAACAGATCTTATGAATCATCCCTTTTTACATGACACTACACTTTAAGATTTAGCTTGCCTTAAATAAACTGAAAGATTTCTCTTTTTTAACATGCTCCTAGAGCCCTTTGGTTTGTGTACTAACTAAGCCATGTTTCAGGTAGGCTTTCCAAGCAGTTGAATTCCATTTTCAAACTATTAAAATCTGAAAATCTTGAAATATTCAAGCAGCAAATACTGGCTCAGACACACCAAAGTGTCTATTCCATTTTACCTAAGAGACTTGGCTTGCTTAGCAAACAGGGACGTGGCAAGCACCAGTGGAAAAAAGTTATTCTTCTTTTCCGTTAGCTTAGGTACAGGATGAAGCATTACTTCGGTTTTAATTACCAAAACAAGAACTAATGCATTTAAAGAAACAACCTCCATTAGCAGTTTTAGCATTCAATTACCATCCTAGTCAGAGAAAGAGGGAATAAGCATTTACAGTGCAAAACCCAGTAGGCAACTTTAACAGGCTACATCTGAAAAATGCAGAAATCAAAATTGCATTTTGATGACTTCTGCCTGTCTAATAGGAAATACAAAGGGATTTACCTTCCAACATCCCTCAGTGGTACAGTTTGACAGTCTGAGGATGCAAATGTAAATTCACATTCTTAGGAGTAAAAGCTGGACTGTTATAACACTCAAGTTGTAACTGCCAGACTTCTGTTATTTAAAGGTACCGTTGTTGCTTCAACACTTGCATCAGCCATCCTTTCCAACTGTGAAAAATTAAAAAGTCAACAGGCCCTAAACACTTCTACTGGTGCCCCACAGTCTGAGGCTTTGGAAGAACACCATGCCCACTCCACAAAGAAACAAAACTAAAGGGTGAAAAAAAAGAAAATTCCACCTCTGAAAAAACAACTGCACCACAGCTTATACCAGACAGTTGACACATAGAAGAATATTGTTACCTCATGGCTAATTATAAAATGCTGGTTTTTAAAATGAAAATTTAGCTGTAAGAAATGATTGCTGAAAGCAAGTGACTCAGAATCAACCTGCTTCACCATTCCACAAGCTAAGTCCATTTGTTCTGAGGCTTCAAAGGACAAAAAGACAACCCACAGCAGATTTTCAGAGCGAGTTAAACACTCGATGAACTGCCATGCCAGTGGAATCCTGCTGAAATACTACAGACAGTCACATATTCACAAGTGAAAAGAGAAGTGGTAAGACTGAAGAACACATACATGCTATTTCCCACTACTTCATTAACAACAGACCAAAAGTGCTGCCTCTGCTCTTCCTAGAGTTACAAAAGGAAAAATACCCACAAAAATCCCAGACCAAGCACTTGTACACCTTTAGTGAGCAACATCATGGCCAATGATCATAAGTATGTTTCTTCAGGTTCTCACAACATCTCCTTAGTTAAAGTCTGTAGCACAAAACCAATTTTCTTAACACAAAAAGAGTACAGCAGATGACATCACAGCACACTTCCTTAAGTCAAAGATTCCCCTAACTTAAAACAGTAGCCTTATAAATAAATTAACTTTTTCAATATGACTTTAAACATTGGTTTAAAGTAGTGTATTTAAACAGGTCTACACCACTAATCAATTTCTGCATGTTCCTGAACACTTTGGAGAGTAAACAGTAATTACAGCATCATAGAAATGGGCCAAGATCACTCCTTTAATTGCTGCTCAGAACAATCCAGAAAGACACCACATAATTTTAATTTCAGCAGGATATATTTGAGGCAACTCATTTCCAGTTTAGCCATAAGAAACAAAAAGAAAAAAAAGCAAAACAAATATGGATGAATGCATAAGCATAAACATATAAGGCCTAATACAAATCTAATCAAAGGAACATAGGAACTGAAAAATATGAGCAGTAAGGTAATATAATATTATGTAAACTTAAAATAGCAATTCATGCATTCATATAATAAAAGATATGAGTATGGTAACAACTCCTTTTTTCTATGCCTTTACTCTTAAAATCCACTGTGTTTATTCATGATTCAGTCACATCAACACATCTAAAGAATATTCCATGCTACTTTACAGCTGAAGATAAGCAAAGGTAGCTACCACAAACAGAACCATTTAGTCTTAAAATCTGCAAACACTGTAGCACACAAAACATCTTTCTTCCCATCTCAAACTTAGGCATTTGGAATTCCAAGCTTATGAGGTACTACCTTCCCTTAAAACATACTCCTGTTTTCTGACATGTAGAAGACCAGAGTGACTTGTGTGAACCTACACATGTCATCCTCAAACATATACACTAGTTTTCCATCGACTGCACATAAAAATTGCTAGCTCTGAAACACTGAAGACAAGTGCTTACCTTCAATCCTTTTTAAGGCCGACAGACAAGTATCCCGGCTCGGAAACTCAAACGGATTATTACAGGTCCGAATGGTGTCACACTCGCACTTCCCGTTGATTATGTTACAACCTGTTATAAGGTTTTCATTGCATGGTTCAAATCCAAGAAGCTGATCATCATCCCAGTTTTCATCTAAAATAAACAAACAAACAAACAAACAGTTTCACTATTGGATTCCAGCTGCAGTACGTAAGTTTCAGTTGCTTTGGAGTTGGGTGCAATTCACCTCAAGTTCAACACAGTGCTAAACAGAAGATAACAGATTTAAAAAATAACATTAATCTTAACAGACTGCCAGATACCATGTCTTACAGCTGTTCTACTGGTAAAGCAACTGGCATTGTTTACTTCCATCTGTATGAAAAACTATGTCATCTCAGGAAAATGCATAGCTGTAGTACAAATGAGTGCTATTCTAACAGAAATAACTTTTGCAGATAGTTGAAGTTATAATGGAAGTGAGAACATCGTACAGAATCTGCAGCTGTTACAGAAGTCAAAATTGAGTCAGAAAGAGAGCATTTTAAAAGATGATTAAAAATGCATCACATAGAATTCACTCCATGGAGATAACATTTTATTACAGAAAAGCTGCAAGGTGCCAGACCTCTGATTCCATTATATGACCAAAAATTAGTTTTCCAGCAGTCCTGAAAGACTAAGAAGCATCAGGAAGGTGAATGGGAAATAGACTGGTGGAGTTCAGCCCTTCCATCTTTGAGGGAGGTAATAATAAAAATTCCTCCTGACCCCCATCCCCTAGTGAGGTGCCACTTCAGAATAGGTATGAGGCCCTGGATCTGGAGAGTCAGCCAGATGATTTAGAAGAAAATTATCTGCCCAGAGAGCCTCCCCATTATGGTTTATCTGTCAGAGAAATCACCACCTCTTAGATCAAAAAGAAAAGAAGGGCAGTCCTAGTGGGTGACTGCCTTCTGAGGGGAACAGAGGGCCCCATATGTCAACCAGACCTGTCCCACAGGGAGGTGTGCTGCCTCCCTGGGGCCCGGGTTAAGGGATGTCACTGAGAGACTCCCCAGACTGATCCAGCCTCTGATTATTATCAACTGCTGATACTCCAGGATGGCAGTGATGAGATTGAAAAGAAGCATGTCAGGGAATGCTGCACTGGATGGCTCCAAGCTCTTCAGAAGAGACAGGAAAGGGAGAAGAGCTACAGGGGTGACCCTTTATATTAGGGAAGCTTTTGATGCCATAGGTATTGAAATGAATAACAATGAAGTTGAATACCTGTGGGTACAAATTAAGGGCAAGGCTAACAAGGCTGACATCCTACTGGGAGTCTGTTATCATCTACCCAACCAAGGAGAAGAGGTGGACAATTTATTCTATGAGCAGCTAGATAATATTTCAGGATCACCAGCCCCTGTTCTTGTAGGTGACTGCAACCTACCAGATATCTGCTAGGAACTTAATAAAGCAAAAAAAAAGATAGTCCAGGAAATTTTTAAAGTGCGTGGAGGACAATTTTTTGACGCAGCTGGTGGGTGAGCCCATCAGGGGAGAGACTGTGTTAGATCTGTTGTTTGCAAATAGAGATGGGCTGGTAGGAGATGTGGTGGCTGGAGGTCGCTTGGGGCACAGTGATCATGAAATTATAGAGTTCTCAATATTTGGTGAAATCAGGAGAAATATAAACAAGACTTTTGTATTGGACTTTCAGAGGGGAGACTTTGGCCTATTTAGGAGACTTATTCAGAGAGTTCCTTGGGAAGCAGCCCTTAAAAACAAAGGAGTTCAGGAAAGGTGGGAGTGCTTCAAAACAGAGATCTTGATGGCACAGGAACAAACTGTCCTGTGTGGCAAAAAGGTGAGTTGATGAGGCAAACGTCCAGCCTAGATGGGCAAGGAGGTTTTGGAGGAACTTAGGAATAAAACAAAGATGTAACATCTTTGGAAGGAGGGTCAGATCTCTCAAGAAGTATTTAAGGGAGCTCCTAGAGCATGTAGGAAAAAAAAATTAGGGAGGCCAAAGCTCTGTTTGAACTATAAATGGCAACTTCTGTTAAAGGTAAGAAATGTTTTTACAAATATATTAATGGTAAAAGGAAGGGTAAGTCTAGCCTTTGTTCTTTATTGGATGAGCAAGGAAAATTAGTAACTGCAGATGAGGAGAACACAGAAGTGTTTAGCACCTTTTTTGCCTCAGTCCTTAGTGGGAAGACAGCTTGTCCTCAGGACAACTGTCCTCCTGGGATGGTAGATGGTGCCAGGGAGCAGAATGGTCCCCCTGTTATCCAGGAGGAAGCAGTCAGAGAACTGCTGAGCAGCTTAGATGTTCATAAATCTATGGCACCAGATGGGAACCAGCCCAGGGTGATGAGGGAGCTGGCAGATGAGTTTGCAAAGCCACACTCCATCACTTACCAACAGTCCTGGGACACTGACAAGATTCAAGATGACTGAAAGCTGGCCAGTGTGACACCCATTCATACAAAGGGTGGGGAGGAGGATCCTAGTAACTATAGGCCAGTTAGCCTGACCTCAGTACCTGGGTAAGGTTATGGAACAATTTATACAGAGTGCCATCACACAGCACTTAGAGGGTGTCCAGGGTATCAGACTTAGTCAGCATGGATTTAGGAGGGGAAGGTTGTGTTTGACCAACCTGATCTCCTTTCATGATCAGGTGACCCACCTGGGGGATGCAGGAAAGGCTATGGATGTTGTGTACCTGGACTTCAGCAAGGCCTTAGACACTCTCCCATAGCACACTCCTGGAAAAGCTGGCAGCCCGTGGCTTGGACAGGAGCACTCTGTGCTGGGCTAGGAACTGACTGGATGGCTGGGCCCAGAGAGTCTGGTGGTGAATGGTGCTGCTTCCAGCTGGGGATCAGTCACCAGTGGTGTCCCCCAGGGGTCTGTGCTGGGGCCAGTCCTGTTCAATATTTTTATTGATGACATGGATGAGGGTATTGAGTCTTTCATTAGTAAATTTGCAGACAACACTAAGCTGGGAGCATGTGTTGATTCAGGAGGGCTCTGCAGAGAGACCTGGGCTGGTTGGATGGATGGGCAGAGTCCAATAGGATGAAGTTTAAGAAGTCTGAGTCCTGCATTTTGGCCACAATAATCCCCTGCAGTGTTACAGGCAGGGGATGGTGTGGCTGGACAGTGCCCAGGCAGAAAGGGACCTGGGGGTACTGACAGACAGCTCACTGAACATGAGCCAGCAGCGTGCCTTGGTGGCCAAGAATGGCAAGGGCTCCTGGCCTGTATCAGGACTAGTGTGGCCAGGGGAGCAGGGAGCTCATTCTTCCCCTGTACTCAGCACTGGTCAAACCTTGAGTGCCGTGTCCAGTTCTGGCCCCTCAGTTAAGGAAGGACATTGAGACACTTAAGCATGTCCAGAGGAGGGAATAAGGCTGGCAAGGGGCTGGAACACAAACAGTGTGAGGAATGGCTGAGGGAGCTGGAGGTGTTCAGCCTGGAGAAAAGGAGACTCAGGGATAACCTTATCACTCTCTACAACTTCCTGAAAGATGTTTGTAATCAGGTAGGGGTTGGTCTCTTTCTCCAGGCAGCAACTGACAGAACCAGAGGACACAGTCTCAAGCTGCACCAAGAGACATACAGGTTGGATATTAGGAAAAAGTTTTTCACTGAAAGAGTGATAAAGTACTGGAATGGTCTGCCCAGGGAGACAGTGGAGTCACCATCCTTGGATGTGTTTAAAAAAGACTGGATGTGGCACTTGGTGCCATGGTCTAGTTGAGGTGTTAGGGCATGGGTTGGACTTGATGATCTTGAAGGTCTCTTCCAACCTAGTCATCCTGTGAATTATCAGACAAAATCTTGGAGAACTGATCAAGCACATTGCAGTCATTGCTGCCAAGGGTCTAGGGACAGAGGAGCCAGGACGACTCTCTCTCTTTAAATAACTGTTCCTTTTGAATCAGTCCTATGTGTAACTTGTGCTCCCACTCTACAGCTGCCCATCTTCCTTTGAGAAGGCCACATGCAGCAAGACCATTTTTTCCTCCAGAAAGAAATGCAAATACAGTCAATCCAGAATTCCAAAAGCTTATCAGTCCAACAACACCTCGGTTTCCTTAAGTCGAGTGCATAGAGCAACATCCCACCAACTCAAAAGGTTAATCAAGACAGAAAAAAAGAACAGCCTGGATTTGAAGAGACCTTCAAGACCATCCAGTTCCAATCCCCTGCCATGGACAGGGACACCTTCCACTAGACCAAGCTGCTCAAAGACCCATCCAGTCTGGCCTTGAGCACTTCCACATGGCATCCACAATTTCTCTGGGCAACCTATTCCAGTGCCTCACCACCCACACAGTAAAGAATTTATTCCTAAAACCAAATATAAGCCTATTCTCTTTCAGTTTTAAGTCATTCCCCCTTGTCCTATCACATGCTTTTTAAAGCAAGATTGAAGACACTAAACCAGGCATTAGGTATTCTTTGCTACAGAATACCAGATGTTTTATAGACAGACAAATCTGGAAAATTAATTGCTACAAAATAGTTGCATAGAGTTCACTAATTTCTACTAAAGACAAAAGGAAAAAAATAGATATTTTTTAATCTTTATATCCTTGCATTCATGAGCAGCACTCACATTGCACATTTTAAGTAGTTCACTCCGATTTTATTTATTGTCAATAAGTAAGTTTCCAATATAGATCCTGCCAAGAAACACTTCAAAAAAGTTAAAATATCTTCCAGTAATGCAGAGTGGGTTTCTTCTTGTTACTGGGGTTATCAGAGGTTGTCATCCAGTATGAGAGGCCATAGCCAATACAAAACTGTCATTTAGTAGTGTGATGCTCAACAGAAGCCTAAAAACTAATAGCAAACAACAGTATATATACACACATATGCTGAGGTTGGCAAGTAAATTCTTTCCACTCATGGAAATATGCAGAATATCCACTAACCTTAAGTTTTTCCTGTTTTTGGAGGGGAAAAAAAAGTCTAGAAAGAGCTGTTTACCAATTCTGTACTGTACATGATGTACAGGAAGAGTCACAGCAGATTCTTACAGGTATATTTCTCCCTGTACAAGAAAATCCTTGTCTTCTATTATGAGCTGGCAAAGTACCCTGGTGACAAAAAAGCACTGATAAGCAACAAAGACCATTTTAGATGGGAAGGTGGGAACTTCCATGGGAACTTCATGGCTCTTCTCCATAAAAATAGCAAAGGAAGAGTCGTCATTAACACCAGGAAGTAATTTTTTTTCTTAGCTTAACCTATCATCCAATGCAGCAACTGTATCAATGAAAGTCAAAGGAAGCACAGAAGTTCCTGAAGAGGAACTATTAAAATTCTTTCAAAAGAAGATGCCTCTCCAGTAATGCTTGGGACACTCTCATTGTGATGAGGTTGTGCATACAGAGTGGGGGAAAAAAAAAAAAAAAAAAAAAAAGCCCTGAGAATTTGGAGAACAATAATACATCCTGTTTTTGAGAAGCCGGAATACAGCCTGGACAATTTGTATTTTAGAAGTCACAGCAGTTGATCCATGTAATGACATGAACAAAAGCTACACCTAAGGTCCAAGACCCTCAGTTTTAAACTGTGCAACAGCAAGAACCACAGCTTGGCCCAGACCAGCCCAACAACCCAAAAGAGTCTGTACTGTGCTGTTTTGGCAGGAGCACCCCCGTGCTCCTGGGTGCAGGAAGGAGCCCAGAGGCAGCGTGTGCACTCTCAGCCCTGCGCCTCCCACGCACTGCAGCGCGGGCTGGGACACCACAGACAGAAACGCTCTGCTGCTTTCCTAGCCAACCATTCCAGAGCACTTGTGCTGCTCTGCCTTGGGGTATTTCAGCACTACATCTTCTCAGGGCAGACAGATCAGCAGGGTTTTGTCACATGGGAGCTGCCCACCCCATGTAAGGTGGGAAAGCAGAGCCATCCCTTCCCCGTGGCAGAATGCCTCGATGCAGATGGACTGCACAGTGTGGCACTACATGCACCAACTTCCAGGACAGGTTAGTGGTTGGTACCACATCTGCCAGCTCACATAAGTTTCCAGAAAAGGAGGTACACAGGAAGAACATGGCCCAATAGTAGGTGCACCTAAAGTCTTCACTGCCACACACCTCAAAAATTAGCTCAGTAGCCATTGAAGTCTTAATGAGAAGAGAAATCCCTCAGTAATACTTGTTCAGACTATACTTCTAACATGTTGAATCTTCAAACAAGTTATTTTTCATCACTCAGTGTGAATAGAAGAAAGCCACATTCAGACAGGAAGAATTCAAATCCAGTTTTAGCCTGCACATCTTCTACCAGCCTGCTTTTCACACAAGTTTATTTAGAAACAAGATTTCCATCAATGAAGTAGCAAATATGTAGCAAGAGCTTAATTTGTTCAGTAATTCAGTGCCAAGTCTACCGTGAGTTTTCATGCAGGCTATAGACTGACTCCTTTTCCTAGCTGATTTAGTCCACATCAAAGTGTTCATATGAGCTAAAGGGATGAATCCAACATATCCCATCAATTCCAAGCTCTGGATGCTGTATGGAAAGGCAGCTAGTCCCATCGTTGATGCAGATAAACAGTGGTCCAGTACAGCATGCTCACACCTTCAGCAGTCAGCAATATTTCAACTGACAATGCAATGAGATCTTGTACAAAACTTATAACCTAGCCTCTGCTACTCACAAACACCATCTTGTCCTGGGGACTATTCCAAAAGTAAACCTGTAGACACCAGTGATTTGGGACCTAGGACAGTTCACAAACTATTCCAGGCTGCATACATTTGCCTGCATGCTCTGCTTGACCTTTACGGCTTCCTTCGCAGAAGACTGTCTTTTTATGCCTACCTCTCAAGAATGAATAATGTGAAAAAAGAAACTGAAATGTAATAATTTGTGAAAGCTTTATGTCTCTGCAAGCAGGGCCAACAACCTCCAAATATAAGAATCTATGCCTCAAGCACATTCTATCCCCTAGTTACTTCTAGGACACCTAAAAATACAAAAACCAAGTATGGAGTTAACAACTTAGAGCTTTTAGAAGCAATGCAACTGAAAAGAAGCCCAAGTAAATGACTAGTTTTCATCCAAACTGATCTTTGTTTAGCTGTGATTTTCACCACCTCATTGTGCTGGCATGATCAGGTAAGGCAAAATAATCAAAAGGCTGCACTTTTTAGCTATCCTGAGTTGTCACTGGAGTCTTGTTATACAGTCACTCAAGTACCTTTTGCACACAAGCCTCAGAGAGCTCAAATGCTCCCAGCAGGCTCATAGCTACAGCTTCAAAGTCATTTCTCTTTCAAAAAATTTCTATCTTCATGCAGCTCCCCACTCTTTCCAGCTCATTCAAGCAAGTTCCAGATAATAAAGTTTCAGATAATAAAGTAGTTCTGCATTTACTCAGATCAAAGTTAAGTTGGACATAATACCTTTTTAATTCTTCTAACTGTGCTTTCATACCAAAAGGAAGCCACAGGAAGGGAGAATTCACATTAATTCCAAACTTTTTTACTTTTCTATTATTCATATAATCACTTACTTTCTGCAAAGCAGATGTTTCGGCATGCTAAAAATTCACATACTGCTCTGAGTTGCTGAATTCTCAAGTCCTGTCATAGCATGCATCTAAAGTAGGGAAGAGGATTAAGGCATTAACAAGTTGAACAAGAGGTCCTTAAACAGGTCTAGTCTGGGAAATAGCCTGAGAAATATGTCTCTGGTAAGCAGCATTCCATCACTTCTTCCATACTAAATCCTACATACCAGCACTCACAACACACAGCACCATGGTCATGACTGAAGCATTCACCTTCTTTGCCTGAAGAGCTGCCTGTGTTTTTAGAAAAGCATGCTACTGAGAAACTAACTTTAAGCCTTACTTTCAAGGCACACACTACCTCGTTATATTTACATTTATTTATTATTCCCATTGGCAAAGGATCACCTCAAAACAGGTACAAGCTAAAAGTACAAGGAAAGACCTTTTTATACACTGCTTCTTCATTGCTTAAATTTTTACTTTCTCTTCCTTCAAGCTCTCAATTCCTTCTGCCTGCCATAGAAACTTCTCTTTCATGCCCAAAATCTTCTCTTTCCTTCTAGACATTTAATAATCATAAGCAATTGTTTGGAGAATGCTATACTGCTCACCTTCACAGCTGAGATAATACATCACCTCAAAACAGCAAGAAACACACTGAAACAATCACTAAAGTATCACTGCTGAAAATGAATGCACAAGCATTTTGCCCACAATAATCTTATGTTTACCATCCCACCCTTTGAACTGTAGTTTAACTGGGGTGGATTGAGTTAACTCCCATAATTCACATTTAACTGCAGCATGATAATCTGCTACTTCCGCCTTTTTTTAAAGCATCCCAGGTAGCTCTTAGGATGCTGAAACAAGCAAACACACCATATAATACACAGACGACCAGAAAGCAAAACTGTCCAAGTCACATCTTACAGACTTTTGCATCCTTTTAAATCTGCATTTGAAGACAAGAGAAGCAATCCTTATTGAGACTGGCACTGCCCTCTGGGAACTGGGAGGCAGAGGGGGCAACCTTTGAGAAACTCCTCCACGAAACTAGACCCAAGGTCTGAGCCCCAATCCCGCACACTGGTACACACAACAGCATTTTCAGATCAGTGGTATTCATTAAGATGGTATGAGACTCTGAAAGGATTCTAACTTGCTAAAATAAAAAAAGGAAATGTTTCTTGCCAGTAGACTCTCGCTTCTCTTTGAACAGGAAAAAAAGAATGATGGAAAGGAAATTCATGTTTTGGAGGAGCTGAACAATAGAAATGACTAATTACCACTAAAGAATGTTTGAAACCCAGCCCCAGACCTTGAAAAGCAGCAGAAGGAAAGGCTAGCCTTGAAGTGAGCTTGAGCTCATACACTGGCTTCAATCCTTTCCTCTCTTGCAACTTGTTCCTCCACTGAAGTCATGAATCAAGGACTAGAGCCGGCAGAAACTTTTATGGTAAGAAACACAGCTGAGAGTTTTGTGAGAAAGCATTTTTTTTCCACATTTCAGAATGATCCATTTTCCAAGATCAAATGTGGAATGTACAGCAGTACAAAAGGGTTTTGCAGCTTCCTGAGACAATTTCTAGTCAAAGCTAGAAAGCAGAACTGTACCAAAACATTTAGATAAGCATTACATGCATGTGTTCCTGAGTTGTCTCCAACCCAACTGCCTGCTTTATCTCTAGTATCTATCTCAGGTGATCCAATTCCCAACATAGTGAGAAAGACTTTCACTGCAGCAGCTCTTCATGTATCTGAAGACAGTTATTTCATACTAAGGAATGCAGAAAGTATTTAAACAGACCAGCTTTCCAGTGAATTATCAGAAACTCTACAGAAGTCTTAAGGAAGGCAAGGAGATGAATGGGAATGTTCAGAGAAGCATGTGACATGGACAACTAGTGCAAATTCTGAAGTTTTCTTTTCCCACACTGTCTGGAATATTTTACTTCTCCAGGTAGCCCCCCACTCCCTACCTTCTTTTGGGGGGAGGGTGAATGGAGGAAGGGAGTGTATTTTGTCTTTTGGGGTTTTTTTTGACTTTCACTCTTAGGGCTCCCCACAGCAAAAGTAAATGGTACTTCCAAAAACCTTCCTCCCCAAAGATGGTCTGAAACAAACTATGAGTTTTGAAATCTAACTCCTACACATTTACACACCTGAAAAAATACTTACAAGCAAATTATCTTAATCTGATGATCAGAAATGTGTCTTATTTGTAAATAGCTGACTGAAACTACTGCACTGTGTCCCAGGACTTAATAGGTCAGAAAAAGCCTCTGCCAGTACTCCCCTGATTAGAACGAGCACAGACAGCGGTGTTTCAGCTGTCATAGCAAATTTTTCCTCTAGCTCTAGAAAACTCTTTGCAAAAATAATTGCTAAAGCCTCAGAAAAGGGCCAAAGCTTCACAACCATTTTCCAAAGCAGTCCAAAATTCCAGGTTTTTTTTCCAAGCTGCCCTCTGCACCCACACTGCAGAAGACTGCATGTACAGCAGCACGCATCAGCTTCACTGCAAACAAGGAGTTGGCTGGCAGCTTGCTGAAGCTGCTAGGCAGAGGCAAAGCTGACAGGAATAGGAAAAGTTTTGTCAAAGACAAATTCTGTAACAGGGCCATGAACAAAGCAACCTGTACCAAGAACAGTCCACACTATTGTAAGAAATCTGATATCCTAAATATTTTGCCACTTCTCCCCCAAGTCATTAATGCAGCACCACTGAACACCATAATTACAACGTATTTCAGAGGAATTGCACCCCATCTCTTAGTCACAGGAGAGTACAGGAAAAACTCAAGCCTGGATTTACCCTCAAGGCTTCTTTTCTTTTCCTAAAACCTAGCTTAGAGATAGACATCAAGTTCGGCATTTCTATTGTGAAAGCTGCACAGGTTACATCAGTGCACATAACCCCAGCTTTTTATCAACAACCATCAGTGAGGGGAATAAATACCTCCACACACATCCAGCCTTTCTGAAAAATTCTTGAGCAGAGTACAACACAGCTTGTAGCAAAACACTGAAATTTAATTCATTTCAAGGATAAATGACCGACAGAATAGACTCTCTTGGATTTAGAAACATTACACTTCCTAGATCTTTCACCAATAAATAAAACAAACAAACCTAAACCAACAACTGAAGCCTAACAGTGGCTATATAAGGCTTAAAGTTTAGGAAATGAGTAAGAACACGGGAATTGGTGCATGCCTATAAGCCATTCAGTGCTTTTCCTGCACAATCATGACCCACAAGGTGGTGTCAACATGATTTGCAGATCATCCAGTTAAGTGGGAATCTGCAAATTCAAAAGCTTTCACCCAGTATACCCAGTGAATGCTGCTGGGCACTGACTATTGCCTCTGGTAAAGGTGTGACCTGCTTCCATTCTTCTCAAAACATTAGGAAGGGCTTAAGTCCCCAAACAAGGCCAAACTCGTCTGTTTAGACAAGAGCTCCCCCAGGGACTATTTTTAATCCGTATGCTTATGTGGAATTTATTCTAGATGGCCTCTATGCAAAGTTATCTTCCCATCTTAGTTTATGTTGGTATTGGAAAGTTTCTCCATGTTGGTAAGTTTCTCCACATACATAAGCTTTCTGTGTCAGTATCAGTCATTTTCCAAATTCCAACATTGTCAGGCACAACCAGTGTCACTCAAAGTTTCAGGCAAAACCCTGAGTTCATGATTTCCAAGTTTACATTCCCTGTGGATTAAATGCATTCTCAAATGAAAAGCAGTTTATAAGTCACAAGAGATACTTAATAGGTCACCTCTACAAAGTATTAATCCATTAAAACAGAGAAACATTTGGTTCTGTCTGCAAGATCCTATAAACTTATTGAGATGAAGAACCCTTAAGGGGGGGCCACAATGTAAGGAGGGGAAGAGAACAGCATTTTTGAACCATATTAATGGGTTAATTATTGCATAATATGCCTGTCAGTTAAATGACATTTTGGTTGATTAAGTACCAGGCAAGAAGTTAAATGATGCAAGAATCCTTGAATTAGCTAGAAGGTGCTTAAACCAGCAAAGATGCCTACAGGCAAGTTTGAAGGTAGTTTAAAAAATTAAAAAAAAAAAAAAAAATCTTTATTAGCACTATGATTTTGGGGAACCTGGTGAAATTATCACTTTCTGTGTAGAAAAATTCACATAAGCAGATGATGCTTTCACAAAGTTTTAAAAACTAAAAATAAATAAAAAGAGAATATTCCTCTTATAAAAGTTTAAAAACTTAGTAATACAGCCTACCTACAGTGATATTTCTAGTTTTAAACTAACTGTGCTGATCCACAACAGCAAAATCCTACTAGTTCCTGCATCATATCTGTTAAACTTTTCCATTTAATTTTTGCTGAAATACTGGAACCAAGTAATTTCTAAAATTGAAACACGATGCCCAGAAACAGAGAGGAAACCATTTCCAAGTCAAATAAGCACCTGATCCAATTCAAATTCCATGCCACACTCAGAGTTACATGTTTTTACTGATGTTGAGATTTCAGCATTGATGGAATACAGAGTAGAAATAGCTTATAAATTATCCAGTCTCTGTGAAAGAAGTCAGCATTCTCCTACTAAGTGTTTTTGGGGGCAGCTGGGGGGAGGAGTAGGGGAAAGGGACTTAAATTTGATCAAGACTAGCATATCAGAATGTGAATATTCACCAAAGAACTACTTCTCATTTCAGTTTCACAATTTAAGTAATTTTTCTGATAGTTTTCTTTTTTGACAACATAATATTTTTTCTGTTTGTCTTCCTGATAGTCTGGATTGCTGACAGCCTTCGAATAAATTACTTTGACTGTCTTCATATCAACAACCATTGGTACACACTTAATATTAGTAAGTCCCCAATTAGATCATCAGTTCTGACACTTGATGTTACTGGAAGAAGTTCTCCACACACATAGGCATTAGAACCACCTGGACATTTCCCCAGCCTTTCACTGCATAACAAAGAAAAAAACTCAACCAAACAAAAAGTTAAGAAAACTGGGCAGCACTGTTCCAGTCCAAACAGATGTAAACAACTGGGTTACCCACATGCAACTTCCAGATTACTTGAACTTCAGTAACTTGTACTGAAAGCAAAATACTGCCTGATCTTTAGGGGTCTGGACTGCATCACAGGCAAGAAGCCAAGGATGTAGTATAGCAGTCTGTCTGGAGACAGAGCATCAAGTTGAGGGCTTTGTGTCCATTGACCCATTAGAGAGCACAGCACTGAAAACAAGGTTCTCCAAAGGGTACTAGCTACCAAAGTCACTTATGATAAAAATACTATCAAGTCTGCAAGCAAGTTCTTCTCACTTCACCAAGCAGGGAAGAACTGCATTAGCACACATGCAAACCAACGCTGGAAAAAAAAAAAACAAACAAACAAAAAAACAAACCCAAAAAACCAGAAGCTCAGCTTTCCTCTTGCAAATTTTGAAAAAAAAGATAGTCTTTCAAGGTTTAAATTCTTCTCATCAGCTCCAGTTTCACTAAGCTTCAGTTACATGCCATACACTGTGGCCTTATGTATTTCTCAGGGAGAAAAACTAGGCAGACTTGTAGATGGGGAGAGGACAATGGACATATCCAGCTCTCCCAGCTTACCCCAGCAAGGAGTCAGACAGACTGTAATGCTCCAAACTCCCAAAGAGATACAGTTCTGTAAATGAGACTAGGAGTAGCCACAGTAAGGAAAGCTTCTGCCATCATCCTAGGAGATGAATACACATACTTCCCAATGCTTGCCTAAAATCTGCTACAGCAACCTTCTCCTGGTCCCAAGGAAAATTCAGAAGTTATGCACCAGGCAGGCAAGCCTCAAGTACTCAAGGCAAGCCTTAAATTACCTACAGTAAGCAAAAAGAATACAGCAATAACTGTACCCTCCCCACAAAAAAAAAGGGCCCATCTAACTATAGCAAAAAACCACCCAAACCCCACTAAAATCAAACCAATAAACCAAAACCAAACAAAGTAATAGATATTATCAGTAGACTAGTGCCACAGTGATACCTTCTTGCCATGTCTACCTAGAGGCTAATTCATATGGAAGAATATTCTAAAGACAAACTAAGAACACCTTCAGACCAACAGTTTTTTTAACTATGCATTTCAAATATATCACAAAGAGTTATGTTTCTATTACACAGTTAAAAATAATTTGCAGTCACTTTCAGTGTTATACTATTTGCTACTGTCATGACTTCGAAGAGGTCAGCAAGCAATCCCGGGCTCCTCATCTAATAGCACCAGAAACTGGGAACACAGGGAAACAGACAAGAGAGAGTCATCCCAAGAAATGCCTTCACAAAGTAACTTCAGTTTGTAATTTCAGACAGAGAAGCTACAGTTGCTACAGAGACTTCTCTGTCAGATTGTTACATTTTTGTAACAATTTATGTCAAGTGTGTTAAACGCTAAAAACAAGTCAGAAGACAAGTATTTCTACCTGTTGCTATTCCAGCTCTCAAAGTCTTCCGTAGCCTAGAGTGTTGATAGTCTGAAATAAGATAGGGATGAAGCTTCAAAAATGATACAAAAACCCCATACTTATAACTGTAGCCAGTAGGGGTCATTTCAGTATAAAAAATTGCAATGAAAGAAAAGGCTAGAGACAGGAAGGAGAGTAAAAACATGAATTTCTATTCACATTTACATTTCCTCCTCTCTGGACTGGGGAAGGAAAGGGTTTGCACTCCCAATGTGCAAGACAACAACAACAAAAAGTTCACCTTTTATTCTGTTAATGGATAAAGGCATGGCTTAGTGCTACTCACATCAGGCATCATCAGCCTAGCCTGTTGCATGTGTGCCTGTAAACTGAGCAACTGTTTAGGTCATCACAATCAAGAAAACAGAGCTATTCAACCTCACATTACAGATCAGAGGCAGTACAATCAGTACCCTTTTATCCTTGCTGCCACCTCATGTGCAAAACATGCACCATGAAGAACATCATATTACCTCTGTTCCTTAGAACAAGGCAGTTTCCTGACAATTCACTAATAGGCATTCCAGGAGTATTTATTAGGCTGACAGTTCAGCTCTGTTCCTTTTCATTTATGAGAATGAAAATTAAATAGATAAGTTAAAATAAGAAAATTAAATAGGAAAGTTATCTCCCTTAGTTATAGTTAATAGATCGTTATCTCCCTCCCCTAGGACTATTCCTATAGGGACAGCTGGAACTAGTTTCTAACCACAACACTAATTGAAACACAATCTTGCCAACAAATGCTTCATACTATTTTCAACAGTAGATGGGACGTGTTAAGAGTTGAACTACAGCAACGTACAGATTGCATCACTTCAAAGGAATGAAATACTCTTAAACTGCCAGAGATGTCCATACTGTGATACAGAAAGGGAATTGGAACATTAAGGCCTTTAATGAATGTGGGCTTTTAGTTACTTTAACCATCGAGAAGGGGGAAGCTATTTTAGCTCAGCTTTTACTCGAAAACAAACACTCCTGCACAACCAGGTAAGTTTTCCAAGTACATTTGCTTGTACTTTTCTGTTTACAAAAACTTTCCTAATACATATTAAAAATAAGAGATGACAGTAATGTACATATTCAGCAACATAGTCTCAACCAAGGTCTTCAAAATAGTTTAGGGCCATTTTAAAACGTTTAACAATCCAGCTTTTAATCTGGAGCTCATCCTACCCAAGCATCAGCTCCCGAGGCTGACAGCACTGGTTGTAGCAGAGGCGGGACACACTGCTCTGCTCTGCTGTGGTTTGCAATTTATTTGTTATGGAGGCAAATGGAGTTTTAAACTAATAATGAGCATCAGGACAAAGGTCAGGTGCCCACTAAAAATGACCAGGTTTAGCTTTCTTAAGATAGTGCATAATTTTAAATGCAAGTTTTTTGGAACAGATGCTGCCTCACCAGCTCTCTGGACTTTCTACTGCCCTCTACCCGCCGAGAGGAGACCGCCTCCGACTCCTTTTCCAGAATTGTCGAAGCTCCCGCTCCGAATCACATATACGTTTATACATATCCCAAACCACTACTTATTTGTAGTCTCTTTACAGCGCCATGTTTTCCCTCAACCTGGGGAAAAAGGCAATTGGAGGTACAAGAGAAAGAGACTAAAAATTTGTCTCCGGCCTTTCATTAATTTATAACATTAAAAAATAAATCTTAGGAACTCTGATAGATAAAAAACTGAAAGCGGGGGGTGGGTGAAGTCCTTTTGCATTTCATACCAATTCATCACTTCACAAGACGGCAGGAAGCTGAAGTGACTTTGAGAGGAGTTCTACCGTGGGTATTTCCCATCATTGATGCTCCAGCAGGGAAAAAGACATCCCTTATCATTATTTGCCGAGAAAGACAGGCAGAGAGATATTAAGTGACAGGAACAGGAAAGAAAACTTTGTAACAAATGATCAGTCATTGTTGTTTCTTTACACCGGAGGGAATCCGGAACAGGCATCATATGTGCAAGACTGACCACCGCCGGTCTCCATCTGCCAAACTCCTCCCGAGTCCTTTATCAAGGAATTTCATCTGGGCATCAGAAGCTGATACAAGCTACTAGCAACCCAGTGACGCGCTACGGAGAATACGTAGAACCCCAAGGTTTAGGGTAAGAAAATTAAGGGCAAAACTTCTAAGCAGGAGTTTGTGGAGGGTTTAAGCAGGGAAGGTTAGAAGACACGCTCGCAGATGGGACGGGCGGGTTGGAAGGGAAGGAGGGCGCACGTCTTAGGTGCGCCCTCCTCTTTCCCGCCGCCCATCGGGTACCCCCACCGCGGGGGATGGATGGATGGGGGAACGGATGGAGGGATGGATGGTGTCCCGCCGCCTCTCACCTTCGCAGACGCCCACTTCGTACTCGGTGATGGAGTCCCCGTTGAGCGGCGGTCGGATGACACAGCGCAAGCCCCGGTCGCAAGCTCCGTGCAGCCCATAGACTCCCCCGCAGCTCTCGTTCCGCTGCCGAGCGCACATGAAACAGCAGCCGCAGATCCCCAGCACGATGCTGCCGGGGCAGCTCTTGGGCTCTTCGCATTTGGATTCGTCGCAGGGCAGGCAGACGAGAGCACGCGTCCCCGACTCGCCCAGCAGCAGGGCCAGCAGGAACAGCCACCCCGCGGCCGCCAGGTGCCAGCCGCCGTCTCCGCCCGGGCGTCTCCTCCCCGCCGAGACCGCTGCCAGGTACATCCCAGCCGCCGCAGCCCGGCCTGGGCCGGGGGGAGCCTCTCGGAAGCCCCCTCGCCGGGCGGCGGACCCGAGCGTGCCGCGGCTCCTTCCCGCCGCCCCCGCCTCCGGCCCCCCGAGGAAAGTTTCCTCTCTCGGCGGCGGCGGCTTCAGCCAAACTTCTCCTCCGGGTGGCGGCTCCGCCCGCTGCCCCCTCCGGGAAGCGGCGTCCCCCGGTCCGCTCGTGCCTGGCCCGCCGGCTCCCGGGTGCGCGGCGCCGTGCGTGCGAGCGGCTGCGAGCGGCGGCTGGCTGCGTCCCCCGCGCGTCCCGAGTCCCGACTCGCCTGCTGCCTCCCTCTCGCCCCGCTCCAAGTGCGCCCTCTGCCCTGCCCCCATTGGGCGACGGCCGCCGCCGCACCGCCCCGAGCGCCCGGCCGCGCCGCGCTCATTGGGCACGGCCGGGACTGGCCCGCCCCCTTCCCTCCCGCGCCCCCCCAGCCCCAGATCCTGGGGCTGGAAGAGGCGCAGCGGAGGCGAGCAGCAGCCTGGGCCCCACAGCGGCCGCCGCCTCCGCCTCCCCCTGCACCTCCCCTCCCCCTCCCGGGGCTCCGGGCGCGGAGCGGAGCGGGGCGGCGGCGCCAGACCGCGGGGACGGGCTGGCGGCGGCCCGGGGGACACCGGGGGCGGGGAGCGAGAGGGCCCCGCGAAGGGCGCAGCCCCAGCGGGGCGATGCTGCGGGCAGCCGTGAATGGGGCCTCGCCGTCCCCGGCCGTGGCGGCGAAAACCTCCTCCTCTTCCTCCGCCCGCTCCCTCGAGGGGCGCGGGGATCCGGGACGGGGAGCGGCTCCGCGCCCTCCCAGCGCCAGCGCCGCGGGAAGGCAGAGCCGGTCGCCGCCCGCCCCGCCCCGTTCCGTTCCGTTCCCGCAGCCCGGCTCCGGGCGCGCCCAGGTGCCCCGCGGGTGCGGGGGAACCGCTCCGCGGGGGCGGGACGGGCTGTCCCGCTCCCCCGGCGGCGCAGCGCTATCCCGGACCGCCCCTCCGCCCGCTCATAAACAAGCGGCGCTGCCGCCGCTCGCCTGCCGACCTCGGCACCGAAAGCCGACCCCGGACCGCCCGGTGCTCCCCGCCGGCACACGGGCAAAAGGCGCCCGCGGCTGCCGGCCGGTGTTCCCTAGCGAGCGGCTGCCGTCGCTGCCCGGAGCCGGGCCGGCACCGCGGCCCTGCCGCCCCCGGTGCGCCGGGGCTGCCGGGCCCAGGACGGCCCGAGCGCGGGAGGCGCGGCGGCGCTGTGGCGCTGCGCTCACGGCCGGCAGGCGGCGGCGCTCGGCGCGGCGCTCGCTCGCTCCGGCCGAGTGCGGCTGGCCGAGCCGCCTGCCCCGAGCCGGGGCGAGGCGCGGCGGGAGGGAGCCAACGGGAGCGGTGCTGCCCAAGGTCACAACGCTGCCTTGTCTGCGGGCGGCGGCCGGGCGGAGGAGACGGCAGGAAACAGGAGGGAGTTGGCCGCACAAGGCAGCTCCTCGGTGTAATCTCAGAGCGGGACCTGCCGCTGCCGTGTCCTGCCCTGCCCAGCTCAAGGTGCGATGGCACCTTTGGGAGCTATGGATCCCGCGATCAGGAATGCCCTGGGGTAATTTAGAGTATGAAGCCATTGGCTCCGCAAGTGGATTTTGTCAGTTGCAGGGTGCTGAGCCTGGAAATACTTGGGTTGAGTGTACCGGTGCCAGCAGCTTGGGAAGGAGGTCTGGAACCTTAATAAAGATGATTACAGAGAGGCCAAGGTATGGTTTCTACAGTTTCTCTAGTCCCGCACACATGTCCACTTTGGCACAACCAGCTCTCGTGTCAACCCATGAGTTGCTATGGAAGAGCAAAGCTCCAAACTGGCGATGCAAAGTTGCCATCAGGAAGAGACGACACTATAGAGTAAAGCTTTGTCAGCACTAGCATCCCTTTTAGGTGAGTTTTAAAGCATTGTAATTCACTGTTGCCCCCAGACTAAATACCTACTGTAACAAAGATTCTCTATTGCTAGAACAAGCCCATTGGTAATGGAAACAGTGCAACCATGTAACATGATGTTGAAAAATAAAGTATTTCCATATTTGTCTAAGAAAAGCGTTTTCCACATTTGTCCATTTTAAAAAATAATGGTTTTATTGTAGCAGAATAGCCTTTTAGTGTGATCCATTCAGAATTTAAACTAAATTGTAGGAGATATTTTTCAAGAGGTACAATGTTTTCATTAGTCTCAATAGTTTGCAAGGCATTGGTCTGTTTCTCAGTGAAACCGCATTATGGCAATAAAACACTTGATACAGAATACATTACATGGATTAGGGCCATTCAGCTGACATATCTCAACAACGAATGGACAAACAGCGATTTACTGGGCAATAGAATCTGAAGTAATACTGTGATATGTTTTTTAAGAGGTTTAGAGAGTAAATGACAAGCTGGACTTGCTCACTGCGATGTGTTTTGGTATAAACAAACCCAGCGTATACATTTGCCAACAACCAAAACCCGAAGGTCATATTAGACAAGGCCTCAGACTCTGTTATGCAAATGAAAAATGCTCTCTGGTGAAGCAACACACCAAGTAAGAAGTTTTGTGCCGTTTCCTCAAAAATGCAAAATCTTCCTCCCCTCATCCTCAGCCCTCTCAGTTTGTCAGTTTGCCGAAGCACCTGCAGGGGTCAGAGTACTTTTGATTCACCACAAATTTCCACCAAAAAACCCGCTGTGATTTAAATGAGAGTAGTTTGTAAAAACCTACTGTTTCCTACAATGTGGGGACACTGCCTTTTGGTCATTATTTTACTGACGAGATGCATGAAGGGGTTTTGCCTTCCATGTATAGCATTGCTGAGATTGCTTTTTGAATGAGGCATACAGTTCCTGCGACTGTATTTTTAAAACACTGTTCACAAACCTGGGATTGTGCAGAAAGGAATCACAACAATGATTTTAGTGCTGGGGAGGATGCTGCACCATACAATACGTGATCAGAGGCTTGAATTTAATAGGCTTAGTTTATCAAAAGATGAAAAGTGAACTGATTACAATGTATTAATCCCCTCATGTGAAAAAATGAACTGGTCTATGAAAAATACGTAGGTATTTTTCCAGGACTTATGTACATAGCCAGCATGGAAATCCCAGACATGTTGGATTGCATGCTCAGGCAGTTCAGTATTTCCCAGACATGCCAGACCTACCCGTCATGTACTGTACTGATGTACAGTATATTCAACACACAAAGAATTCACTGGACCTACTGTGCCTGTGTGGGAATGAACAAAGAAGCTCTAGAAGCAGTACAAAAACAGATGAAGAGGAAAGCTATGGACAGCTTAGATAAGAATGTTGTAGGGCCCTGAGAAAAAGAGAGCAAACTTTTGAGCTGACTGCCAAGTGAGAGAGGCTTCAGCTGTGAACAGGATTAGTACCCTGATTCATACACTGTTTATCCTGTGATGGCTGCATGTAAGAGAGGAAAATACACAGATGTGTACGGAACAAGGACCAAAATTTAGGCTTTTTTCTCCTTAGGCCTTGCCCTTTAGGTACAAGTCACAAATTGTTCATGCTTGTGCTTGTGTTTCCCTCTTCTGGCCTCAGGAATCAAAATACTTCATTGTACAGTAGCACAGATTCAACAAGAAAGGTAGAGAATTCTCTTGCCCCAAACATGAGAGGAGTCCATAGGGACAAAGAGGTACTCCTTGGAAATCAGGAAACCTGATACCTCATGACTTTACAGGGAAAGTGAATATCTCTGCTTTCCCCAGCAAGAAGCAGTGGATCAATTTGTAAGATGGATCCTTATTGGGAATTTCACTTATCCCTGCTCCTACTGCTTCTTGATTTATTAAGGGTTCCACTGATCCAAATAGCTTAGGAGTAAGTGGATTCAGCTATTGAAGTGAAACCCAGCTCCTTATTTCCCCTAGAAACAGGTTAGTAACTACTGCTGAATACAACTGTGGGAGGAAGAAAAGCATTCTGATAAACAGGCTGTAGCAGCTGAAATTTCCTGGGCTTGTTCTCCTGTAATGTTAGCGTTGTATCGAAGCCACACCTCAGTTGGATGAAGTTGCAGCAGTAATTGAATGGAGCTCTATATCTTTCTTGGTCATCATGGAATGTGGAGCTTTTGCACAACCACACAGTGATATGAGAAAACTACCGTCCCCTTCACTGATTCCTCAGTTCTGTACTCACTACCCTTCCTTCTGGTAAATCTTCCCATGTGAAAAATACGTGTTCAGTGCCAGTTTCCTGTAAGTCTGAAATTCACAACAGTGATAACTGAAATGATTTCATTTTATTATGAGGTTGAAGACATTTATACTAACAGAAACGTCTCCCCCCTTAATACTAAATAAAATATCAAAATGTCCCCATTTCAATTCAAAAGACTGTTTCCACTGTGCTGATATATGCTGGTAACTCCCTATATATCTGAATTTGGGAACATTGGTGCTCTTAATACCAAAGTTGTGGTTTTTTTCCAACACAAATGTTTTGTTTCTATTCTGTACCACATTCTGTCTTTGTTGCACATTAAATTTCTTTTTTCATTCTTTAGTTTGTTAAGATCATTTATGTCTTCTTTGTAGGAGTCTCTTGACATAAACTCTTTCGTAAACAGGTTATACACATGAGCAATCTCTACTACCAGAAAAGAGAAAGTATCAAGATCAAACCTGCTACTAATAGGAGCAGTGCTGAATCAGTCTAAACCACATGAGAGTAATTTCTCTCATCTTCACAGAAATATCATGGGCTTATTATATTAGTAGCTGCAAGGTGTTTCAAAATCCCTAAATGGAAAATGGTGGGAAATTGAGAAAGTGAATATAAGAGTTCATTTTAATACAAACAATCTATGTAGGAATTGTTTTGGACCATTTCATAACAAATAAATATCCCATCAGGAAGTCTCTGAGGTGTTTTTCAGACCTGCAAGTTTTTCCTCTCAGTTGAATCCTTAGCTTGGGACAGCTCAGTAGTTCAAAATTTAAGTCTGGAATAGCTAACAAGCAGGTTTGCAGCGTTTTACTAATACATCTTTGATTCCTCATGTGGAACATAGAAGTAAAGTTATCTGTTTTTTGGCCTCAGAGCAACTGCATAAGCAATTTTAAAATACAATTGCATGACAAGTTTACTTGTGAATATTTTTTTATCAAACTGAGAAGTTGTATATTAATACAAATTGTAAATAAATTAGCTATAAATGAATAGGAATGGCCATTTACATGTGTAGCTCTTCACATTGCACTCAAGTCACTGAAACTGTGCATTCAACCCAAGGATTTTTTTCAGACCTCAACGTGCTAGAATATATAACTTTAAAATTGCAAAGTTAAGGAACTAGGGAGTCAATATCTATTTAAGGATATGTACCAGAAACATATTGGGAGAAATAACTGCTATATCTAGAACTGCAGTGTTGTATTTAAATTGATCACACTCAAGGTCACGTTGGATTTAGCTTCTTTAGCATGAAGAAAATATTCTTAACAAATAAGCATATTTAGCAAAGAAAGACAATTTGCTGTCAGTGCACAGAAGAAAAGTAGAAGTATTTTAAACTGGTATGTCATTCTAGGTATTATTTGCATTTTTATTACAGAAAATCTGGCCACCAGAAAAGTAGGTGGATTAGATCAGCATCCACAATCCTCTTCATAGTTCTGCATACTGATAAGATTTAAAATGTTAGAATATAAATCTGAAAATACTGTGTTTATTTCACTGCAATCTGCCATGTATCAATAACTGCAGTATAAAATAGATGAAATCAAATAGGATCAGGGATACACTGGATGTGAACTAGGGTTTGCCATAGCTAATCCCCTAGTTTTGTAGGTTCATGGAAGGTTCATAACATTCTAGTCAAAGTATTTCCTATTCTGAGTATGTTTCAGCTCAAGGTTTTGAGCTCTTGAAGAGAAAGTAGGAAGGCTGAAGCTGGTGGGTACAGACAAAACTAGTGAGTAGCTGCTTATCAAGGTAAGTCAGGGCCCAGCTGTAATACTTTCTATTTTAGTTCAAACTCATAAAAAAAAAAACCTGTCTGAGCTTGAAACTCTTCACATGACTGATTCAAATAGGGGCAAAATGGCTTGTCCTCTGGTTTTCAGCTCAATCAAATGCTGAAAAGGGAGAAAAACAAAACACTTGAAACCCAACCTTACCTCAATCCCAGGAAGTACAGGGTGAATGCAAGATGGTCTATGAGATCACTCCATGACAATGAAATGGGGAAAAGAGAGATCTGGCGACAGTGGTGACTGCAGAGGGTGGGGACCTGGCAGGTGTGGAACTCACCAGCATGTTGGTGTCCTGCCAACACTGCTCTCCTTCTCAGGGGTGGGGGCTGGCTCATGCAGAGCCTTTCAGGAGTCTCTGGGCTTGCAATACGAGCAGTCCATAACCCAGACAGGCCATCAGCAGTTGATTGAGAGGCAGTTACAGCTGATCCTGCTTTATGGCAAGAGGGTTATCTCTATAACCCCCTGTGAGTTTTCTGACAATGTTTCTATAATTTTTCCAGGCACCATTGCATATTCTGGCTGAAACTCATGGATGCCAGAGGCTGTTACTATAATCTCAACCTGCCCAATTACATATTTATCAAATTAAACCTATTTTTGATAGAAGCTTTCATTCCAAGATATCACAGCAAATTTCCAATGTTTTTTCTAGCTCTTTCTAGAATTTAATGCTGATAGATATAACTGGCCATAAAAGCCATCTTTCCCTACTGACTTGATTCTCTTCATGACTATTAGAATCGCCTTCTCAATTTCTGTCAATGGTGATGTGGGTCAGCAAAAATGTTCAAGACAATCTGAAAGGCTTGGAATCTTAACTTTAGAGACTTGGATGGGAGGTACAGGAAGGTAAGATGACTTGCTTTTAACAGAAGCAGTGATGCAGTCAGGATCTCCTGCTTTGCAAAACATTTCTGCCTCACAAATTACCATTCCACGTGAATGTGAATGATGGTGAGAGGAAACAAGCCCTGAGGAGCAGAGAAGTCTTAGCAATAAGAAAGATGGGAAGGAGGATGGTTTGATTAATTAAGACTCGTAGAGAACATGCAGACAAAAAAGGTTTTCTCAAACCAGGGGGATAGAAGGGTTGGATGGAGTTATGGGGAATCCTACCATTGGTAGGAACTTGCAATATAGTAGCAGTTTCCTTGATAATTCAAATCCTCTCACTTCCTAACAATAAAAGAATAAAACCACAAGACATTATCAGTATTATTCTTCCAGTCCTTCTCTCTTAATATATAGGGGATAAATGCCAACAGCCTACAATGCCATCCCTTTTAAATCAGAAGGGTTCTTCTCTCTATGTTCAGGTCATCATTGCTTTTGAGCTGAAGTAGACCCTCTTTCTAGGAAATGCCTTAATTTTTGAATTATGTTAAAGAAACAATTCCCATCTCCTTTCCTAGTTAGTCTAGCCCCCACAGATGATTACAGCCTTTTGTAATCTGCCCCCATGGTAACTAGGTTCTAGAGCATGTAGGTAGATTTTAGCATGCTTTGACTCATGATAGTAAGTTTAGTTATAAAAGACTTTGTAAGGTTTAAAACAATTAATGTATTCTCTTGAGTGTTTGACTTTTTTTTTCTCTCTTTACTTTTTATTATTAAAAAGAATTTTTTTGTTCTTCCAGGAAAGAAGATACAAAGCATTTTGGTTAGAAGTTTGAAAAAAGAGTTAATCAGCTCTCACAAGTGAATCGGAATTCTACCATAAACACTGCTACAGGCTCCTGTCACCTTATGGCAGTGAAGCTGTTAGAATTTTCCTACTTAGTAATAAGGAAAAAGATTTGCTTTTGTGCTGTGTCTGCTTAACTCTTCACAGCCATGCAGAGTAGGAGGAAAAAGTATTCTTTACTGTCCAGCTGATCTGTTTCTACAGGTGATCTTTCATTACCAGATTTGCAGGCAGCAAGCAGATCACACTTGTGACTATTGTACAGGCTATATACAGTTTTTTTTTTTCCTTCTGTCTCAGCTACAGTCCATCTTGGGGAAGTCTAGCACTGTCAGTGTACTGATGTGCATTTTGGAAATTATTTTCTCAGCCCTCAGATGGATCTTGTGGTCAGATTGAAACTAGAGTGGTGTTCCAGTCCTGTTGACATACTGGTCTTTGTAGTAGATTTTATGAGGATAAAATGATTGGTACTGTCTCAAGAACTTGAGCAGGTTAACAGGAAGAGGACAAGAATTTGCAGTTCCCTTGACTTACATGAAAGAGACTCAGAACAGCTGGCAGTGGGATGTAAAAAAGTCCATGTTCTCTCTACACAATCCTGTGTTTATGTCCAGCATCAAGGCAGGAAAAAGCCATCTCGAATCACTTTCCTTTCTTTGGTTGTTCAATATTACTATCAGCAGATTAAGGTGCCAACATGTTATTTTTTTCATAACATTTTCTTATATCTCAGGTTACAGAGAGGTTTTGGTGGGAGTTTTGTTTCTTTGCTCTGTTTTGTTTTGGGTTTTTTGTTTTCACTTATACAAAAAAGTGTAATCCTCGATTCAGCTTAAGTGATGTAATTGGGTTTGGATCATATGTTTTATAGAGAACCTTTTGGAATGAACACAAACAAGCTATACAAACAAACTATTCTAAGTCTTAAGGCTCTGTGAGTATTCATTCTCAGTATAACAGTTCTGAGGCACAACTTTAAAAATATGAAAAAGATAAGGGATATTTCATTCTTTAGCTGAAGCTTAAAAAGACTGTAATTATGCAGTATGCATCTGGGTATTTATTTTACGAATTGTTCCATAATACCTTTGATGTTTTACATTTGTTATAAGAAAAGGGATTTTTAAAAAAAATTATAAAATAGGCAAAGAAAAGTAAAAATTATCAAAAGGAACACTCCTTGGACATTCATTGTTCTCTCCTAATCACTGAATTTTTCCAGATCACCCTGAATAATTCAAACAGACATCTTAGTTTATATTCAATGCTTTGTCTTCTTGCTATTAAAATGCAATTTTTAGTAAGTGAGTTTTAAAGCCTTAAAGAGTGACAAAAAGGGTTTGGTTTAACTATAACTGTCTGATGAACATATTTTAGTAGAAAAATATAATTTGTCTTACTCCTAAAACCCCTTGAAGCTAACGTTCCATTACAAGAACTTTATGCACATAACTAAAAGACAGAACACCTAGTGAAGCTGGTAAAAATGCTTTAATTAACATCATAAAGTTCTATCTAATAATTACTTATGTGAAATACATGTAACTTTATTCAACTATGATTCTGATTTCTCCTTTTTTTTTTTTTTTATTTTTCCCCCTTTTTGGTAGGCAGAGAAGGAATGTACAAATCTGGAATTCTAACTTTCCTTCTAAATCTAACTGCTCTCAGAATTTTTGTACGTATGTATTAATAATTTAGCTGGACTGTAACCATGACAATATTGATAGCATATGTAGTATAAATAGGAAACAAGACTACTTACCCAGGAAACGTCAACACATAGAATATTAGCAGGATATTTGAAATTCTCAGATGTGAACAAGCCATTAGTTACTAATAATGTTTCTTATATTATAAGCTATTACAGATTAATTTTTTTCAGTTGTTTTTTCCCTGTTATACATTTGTCTATCAATAGTCTCAACCATTTAACAGTCGTGACATGTAAAAGGTTAAACCTGACAGTTGTCCTTTAGATTATATTGCTTTAAATGCCAAAGTGTGTCTTTCTATTTAAACCTTCTGCTGGGGAAAATATTAATTGAGGAATAGTGTTCACTATTCAGTGAAAATATTTCACTGAATATATTCATTATTCAGTGGAAATATTAGATTACATTGCAGCCATATTATCTGAAATTACTGTTTGGAGTTCAAATCAGAGCAATTGCTCTGTCTTTTGCAAAACTTCCCATTCATTCCAAAGTACTATTTCATTTCTGCCTGTTTTCACAGTTACTTTCCTGTTTTATTGTTCATAGTTTTCATTCATTGGAATCAATACCAAGGTGCATTAGGGCTATAAAATGAGCTTTTTTAACAATTTGGGGACAGCACAGACAATGGTTGTCACCTGTTGTGACATGTATTTCAGATGAGTGAGATGAAAACTCAAGTTCTACCGACCTTTAATGCTGGATAAAACCTAAAGGAAATCAGAAACTGTCAATATGTTTGGTGAAAAGGGACAGAGAAATGCTTCTTTGATAGTCCCAGGCCTCCATTTAGATGTATTTTTATGCTTATTTCACAGCTACAATGTGTGCAGAACACTTCCTTTCTCTTTATTACCGTAGTTAGAACAGCAACAAAATCACCAGTATCTTTAAAAATAACACTGAAGTGGCCAATGTTAATGTTAGCCAAATGGCTGTTTATACATCTACATATATTTGTCAATCATCCTTTAGGATATATGAGGGTTAAAACTGTACTATTAAAATATTACAAATGCAAAAACTGAAGAATAAGCAATTGCAAATAAATATAATCTTAACCTAATATAAGAAAAAGGTAATTTCTATAGGCCACTAACTAATGCTGAACTTCTAGAATGGCAATTTTCTGTCAGAATTGCATGTTAGTTTAACCTCTGTGTTGCTTTAAATGCAATTGCAGCCAGAGCCCGTGAAGGAAGGGAGTGGAGGTGGTGGAAGAGGAGGGATGGACATTGTTGCATCATTTGAGTAAGGTGTGACAGGGAACTTGGTACCTGACACTTTTGTCCTGTTTGAGTAGTTGGAATACCACTGGTCCCTAATCTCATCTGTCAGGTACTGGGACCTTTGGAGAAAACACCTCCAAATCCATCTTTAGCTGGAATTCTGCTAAGGAATAGAAACAAAATTTCTCTGAGATACAGGTATGTATGCAAGTGTAAAACAATGGAATTTGGACATTTAGGGTCTTTAGGACATTTAGGTCTGTAAGCTGCCTTCATATAAGAGAAGGCAAGAGACTTCTCACCTCTGTGAATATTCAGCCTTGCTCTTTTTTAGCATCCTGGTTTCAATTCTCCTCTCCTCTCCTCTTTCTCCTCTCTCTCCTCCTCCTCTCCTCTCTCTCCCTCTCCTCATCTCCTCGCTCTCCTACTCCTCCCTCTCTCTCCCTCCCTCTCTCCTCTCCTCCTCTCCTCTCCCTCCCCCTCTCCTCTCCTATCCTCCTCCTCTCTCTCCTCCTCCTCCCTCCCTCTCCTTCCTCCCTCCTCTCCTCTCCTCTCCTCTCCTTTCCTCCCTTCCTCCTCTCCTCCTCTCCTCTCCTTCTCTCTCCTCCTCCCTCTCCTCCTCCTCTCCTCCCTCCTCCTCTCTCTCCCCTCCCTCCCTCCTCCCTCCTCTCCTCCCTCCTCTCCTCTCCTCTCCTCTCCTCTCCTCTCTCTCTCCCTCTCCTCTCCTCTCCTCCTTCCTTCCTCTCCTCTCCCTCCTCCTCTCCTCTCCTCTCCTCTTCCCTCTCCTCTCCTCTCCTCCTCCCTCTCCTCTCCTCTCCTCTCCTCTCCTCTCCTCTCCTCTCCTCTCCTCTCCTCTGAAATTGAAGCTGAATTTATGAAAAAACTCAGAAGAATATTGTTATATTTTGGGTATTTAACAGAGCTAATTATTTGAATTAACTCTGTTATGTTATGTATAAGTTCACTCAAAGAATTTTGGAATTATTTAAAGTTCTGTCTAAAAGTGTAACCTTAGTAAAGAAATTGAGCCAATAGGCAAAGGATGCAGTAGTAAATGAGGGAAGAACAGTAGCTCAGATAAGAGGCTGAAGGTGAATTCCTACATACAGGATCCTCTGGCACCAAATACATACTACAAAAAAAAAAAGGTAGAGAGTGAATGTTGCTGGTTGGCAAAAGTGGTAGTTAGTAGACTAAATTATCATTTTACATTAATTTGCCCACATCATATCAGTCAACAAGAGCATATTTTGTCTGGGGAAAAATGACATTTTATGACATGCATTAAAATTCAGTATTAATTGAAATAATTTTTTCAGATACCACTTTTTGTATGAGGAACATTTTGTAACAGATAATATAATTAAATTATCCAGATTCTTGGAAATAGAAACATATGTGCTCAACAGATGACGTTTTTAGCTCAAGTCTCTTCCTTTTATACAAAAGCAAACAACAGCAAATGAAGTAATTACATCTTTTCCAGTGCAAGAGGTATGGCAACAATGATAATACTGTGTCTCAGTGACCATTCACCTCCATCACAAACATCAGCTGGAAAATCTAAGGGATAATGTGACAGTTTTTATACCCCAGCAAGGCAGATGAGAAAGCTGAATATCTTTGCATGTATCCAAGTGTGCTGTACATGATCACATGGATTCTTTACAAGCCAACCGTTAGGAAATTCAGTCAGAAAACAGAAAATGAATTATTCAACGCAATATGAAAGAATTTGTCTTTGAAGGGTGTCACTCATTTCTGCTATATTACACAAAGAACCTTGCTTGGGGGGCAAAGACTCTGAGGCAGTTTCTTGGTGTTTTTTTCTGTTTATTTTTGGGTTTTGGTTTGTGGCAATTTTTTATTCAGCTGTCAAACCAATTATACAGACAATAAGGCCATTTGAATATTTTTATTTCTCATCATCAAGATTAAAATGCTGAAAATTGAATGGAACTCAATTCATCCACACTGGGGAAATCTGACTTTTGATTCTCCAAAGCTGGAATGTTTTGGTAGCTTTTAGGCATTAGTTTACCATTTAGGTAAAATATTTTGGGCTTTAGCTACACACTGATAAAAGTCAGGGAGATGAAAAATTAGATTTCTAGTAGTATTACTGTCAGTGCTTTTCCTCATATCAGACAGCCCAGGAAGGGGGGAAGTGTTAAGGAGACCTTTTCTTTACCTGAGAGGACTGGAATCTGTATTATCCTCCTTCTTGAACAGTATGGCCACAGCACAGCACAGATGACTGGGCAGATCCTCAGTCTCTTTAGATGGGGTCGCTTCCACTTTGCATTAAAGCACAACATTGAGCCCAGATGTTTCATGTCTTTTCCAGCCACCAGCCACTGTATTGTCTCTACGTGTCTCTTTTTCTAATAGGTCTCTCATGATGGGCAGTCACAGCATTGAGAAAGCCTCAGTCAGTGTATTATAGTAAGGGGATAGTGCCATGCCTGAGAAACACTAGTTCAAAACTTCTTAAGAGGCTGGAGGGCAGCATGCATCTTTCTTTCTCATCTGGATGATGTAGCCCTTTTTTCTCTGCCTTTTCTGCCACATACTTAAACAATATTATGCTGAAACAATCCATTATGTAGATATGTCAATTACTACTATTTGATATTTTAAAAATTATTCTGCTAATATTGCTTGGCAAATTCAAACCAAACTAGTGACCATTTTCTGTATGCTTTGGTGACATCCTCCCAAAATATTATTAACATATAATGTCAGTTCCTTTGCAGCAAAGCCACTACAAGAAGTCTAAATACACTCTGAAGGATATTAAACAAGACTTCAACAAAATATTACAGAAAGGTAAAAAGCTATACTGCATTACATTCCTCCTATCCAGGGAAAGCCATTTCCATTAGAATACTTACAGAGTAAATCAGAAATTTGTAACACTTCATTTCTATTTCTGCCTTCTTAAGAAAAAATAATCATTCAGATAATCTTCCTTGACATAGTTGTTTCAAGTTACTCATAGACATGGTTAATTTGTTTAATGAAGTCTGATTTCTTGCTGTTTTGCTAATAACTTGTTCCAATTTTTCTACTGTACTCTCTTGTGGAAGTCAGGTCTCCTTTACAGCAGTCTTCTTTTTCCTGACATATTTTGGGTAAACCAAGCTGTAGTGCTGTTTCCTAAGCTCTGAGTGTCATGCTGTCCTCTTTAGCTCTTCACAGTACATGGTGATCTTACAGAAAGAACTTTACCCAGAAATACTGCCACACAAGAAAAGTAAAATAAGAGTCTGCTTATAAATATTTTAAATCGAATACAACTGCCATAACTTTTCCCACCTTCCCACCTGATGCCTTTCCTCCTGACTAATTTGGCTTCAAGTACAATCAGCAACCACTTGATGACTTTCTCTTAGAATAGACAACTCAAATGCTCACACTTTAAGAAAAAATACATCATTTTCTTTATATATATATATGATTTTTTATATATGCCATTTAGCAACAAGAGAGGGAGATCTTGATAATACAATTTTTTGAAGAAGTAGATAAAAAATGCTACCAGATGACACAGGAATTTTATGTCTGATTGCTGCTCCTAGACCCTGATGAATCCTGTGAGAGCCCCTTGGACTGGGCCCACTGATCATTCTGTGGGAACACAACCCATCTTTCTCCCTACAAGAACAATAGAGCAGAAAATCTGCTAAGACTTTGCCACAGAATTTCCATCCCCCTGAAGGATTTTCCAATACAGGATTAATCTGGACAGTTAATGACTTCTTAGCTGAGCTTTAACTTAGGTTCAAAGGCATATGAATGCTCTCTTGGGTGGAATAGAAGGCTACTGGAGGATATGAAATATTTCCTCAATGGAGGCATTTACCAAAGCCTCCTTAGGACTTCCATGAATCCGTGAAAGCCAAGCCTTCTGAATATTCTCATGTTAATTTATATAGATGTTTTAAGAAAAAGTCATGGAATCCCATACCTCATATACATTAATTTTCCATCCAGCAGAATAATTTTGGCCATCTTGCACTTCAATGAAAACCTCCTCTGTAAGCAGAGTGTTACTGAATAATGGAAAGTTTCATTTCCAAAATATAATAAAATTGCGGGAATAGTGAAGGAAGTGAACATTACTTGCACTTATGGTACAGTCATTTATGACTTTATGAATATGAATTTGTGGTTTCATTTTATGCTGTTGTTTTGTGTAAATGAAATCTACCACAGCATTTAAAACTGGATTAAAATGTTTCTTTGTTTCTGCTTTTGAGCCTTTTACAAAATAATTATATTTTAATGTTAGTATTATAAATGCTTATGCATGAGCCTAGTCCAATTACCTCTTAACTTGGTGGAAAGATCCATTTGATGTTGATGGGAGCAGGATCAGGCAAATACATTAGTATACAAAATTTTTAATGATCCATAAATTAACAAAGATATTCCTGTCATCTGAATTTCCAATGTAGAGACATTACCTAAATCAAGTAGTTCCATAAACAGAAGAATTAATGAAGCCTTATTTTATATTATTTTTTTCTGAGGGTGAATTTCCATGTGGATTCTAACCATGATTGCACTCACACTGCAGCCTTTGCTGCCAGGACAGCAATGTCTGTATCCTCTCGACCTTTGCGGCCAGTTATTTTCATGAGACTTGTAGGAAATGTATACAGAAGAGTCTTTCAGCTCCCTTCTGAATTTGGGCAGAAGTAGCTAACAGATTTTCCAGGGGCTGGCAGATAGGCAACAGGAAAGCTTACAAATGCTATAGCTGCAAGCCATATTCCTGGGGAAACTGGACTAAAAGTAAAGGAATGCACATACTGGACTTTGTATCATCAGACTTTGATAATATGCAAAAGGAATGGTTAATAAGAAACCACAAATGTAGACTTAAAAGGAACAAGAAGTAATCTAAGTTTTAATAAGCAACACAGGAAGCCTGGTTATCCCCGTAAGCACAGCTCAGCATTACACAACCTCATGACTTCCCAGGGGAGGCATCTTGTTCCACTGAGACCCCAATGCCTCCCGGAGCTTCCCAGCGTACAGTTGGTATTTGAAATATTTATGGTACTGCTACATGCCTTTGGGAGCAGTTGACTCCACCAAGAATTAAGACTTTCTTTATAAGCCAGAACAGGATGGGAACAGACCTTGGCTTGGTTCCCTCTGCCCTTTGGTAAGCAAAATAGGGAATGATTTTACTTAATTTCTGGGGAATGCACTCTTAAGAATGAGGAAAGAATCCTTACACCAGATAGAAGAGGGAAATGAAGAATTCATAGTGTCAGACCTTACGGTCTTTTTTTCATTCTTTTTCATTCTTTCCATCCTTCTAGTCTCCATTTTCAAAAAGACTGCCACAGAAGCAATACTAAGTATACTGACCGTTGGAGTTGACCTTGCTTCAGTTATTCTTGGAGGAAGTTGATCCTTGCATTTTTAAAATGAATTGATTAATAACTAAAAATTGAGAACATATTATAACATTCCATGAAAGTAAAACCCTTAATTCCAACAAATTTCCTCATTATGGAGTAGATACTTTTATGCTGCCTCCCTGGCAGCATCCCTAGGATATTACTAGGAGGCTCCCTGAACTATTTCAGCCCTCTGATTATTATCCTCTGGTTGTCCACATTGGCAGTGATGAGGTTGATAAGAAAAGTACTAGGACAATTAAAAAGGACTTCAAGGCTCTGGGTCGACTGGTTCACCTGACAGGAGCGCAGGTGGCATTCTGCTCACTTCCTTTAGTAGCAAGGATGGATGATCAAAGGAACAGGAAAACTCATGTTATCAATAAAAGCCTAAAGGGCTGGTGCCCATCAGCACAATTTTGGGAGCAGAATAATCCAACTAGTGATCTGCTGAGCCACTTGGATGCTCACAAGTCTGTGGAACCAGATAGAATCCATCCTAGGGTGATGAGGGAACTGGCAGATGAGCTCACCAAGCTGCTCTCCATCATTTATCATGGGTCCTGGTTCATTGGAGAGGTCTCAGATGACTGGAAGTTGCCCAGTGTGATGCCCATCCATAAGAAGGGGTGAAAGGGGGATCGGGGAAACTACAGGCCTGTCAGCCTGACCTTGGTGCCTGGCAAAGTTATGGAACACATAATCTTGAGTGTCACCATGCAACACCTACAGGATGTCTGGGGGATCAGACCCAGGCAAGCATGAGTTTAGAAGGGGCAGTCATGCTTGACCACCCTGATCTCCTTTTATGACCAAGTGACCCACCTGGTGGATGCAGGAAAGGCTGTGGATATTATCTACCTGGACAAATGTCAGTCCATGGCTTGGACAGGAGCACTCTTTGCTGGGTTAAGAACTGGCTGATGGCCAGGCCCAGAGAGTGGTGGAAATTGGTGCTGCATCCAACTGGTGTCTGGTCACTGGTTGTGTCCCTCAAGGACTGGGCTCAGTCCTGTTTAATATCTTTATTGATGATCTGGATGAGGGGATTGAGTTCATCCCTAGCAAGTTTGCAAATGACACCAAGCTGGGTGCAAGTGTTGATCTGCTGGTGGATAGGAGGGCTCTGCAGAGAGACCTGGACAGACTGGATGGATGGGCAGAATCCAATAATATGAGGTTTAAAAATACCAAGTGCCAGGTCCTGAACTTTTCCCCCAAGAACCCCCTACAATACAATCAGCTGGGGACAGAGTAGCTGGACAGCAGCCGGGCAGAAGGGACCTGAGGGTACTGCTTGACAGCAGGATGAACATGAGCCAGCAGTGTCATCAGGTGGCCAGGAAGGCCAACGATATCCTGGCCTATATCAGCAATAGTGTAGCCAGCAGGACTGGGAAATCAGTTCCCCTGTACTTGGCACTGGAAGGCCATAACTTAAGTCCTGTGTCTAGTTCTGGCCCCTCAGTTTAGGAATGATGATATGCTGGAGTGTGTCCAGAAAAGGGCAATGGAGCTGGGAAACAGTCTGGAACACAGATTCTGTAAGGACTGGCTGAAGGAGCTGGGTATGTTTATCCAGGAGGCTCAGGGGAGACCTTGTCACTCTCCACAGCTCCGTGAAAGGAGGCTGTAGCTGGGGGGAGGTTGGTCTCTTCTCCCAGGCAGCCAGAGACAGGATAAGAGGACACAGTCTTAAGCTGTGTCAGGGAAGATTAAGGTCGGGTATTATGGAGAAGTTCTTCACAGAAGGAGTGACTGGACATTGGAATAGGCTGCCCAGGTGGGTGAAACAGAGGATTCACATTTATTCTTTGTTCCAAGCAGATTTTTTATTCTAACTTAAATTCAAAAGAAAAATATTGAATGAAAGGTAAAGAAGTGTCTCTGCAAATGTTCTGTCACCTCCTCTTCTCACAAATCACTATTTACTAGCACTCTACCACTGCCATCAAGATTACTTTAAGAGACAGAAAGTACAGTCCTGAAATAAGACAGATGAATGTGCCAATCTAAGGAACATCCAGGCAGAATCGTCTAAATTAAAAACCTTTGAGAATAAAATTTCAATATCCTCAGTAGAGTTTGTTAAAGATGTACTGACAAAGGTCTCAAAACTTCTCACTTGCAATTCCTGACTAAACACTTCAAGTGGGTGTCATTAATTTTTTGCACATAATGTGTTGTATAACCTTCTTTTGGCTAATTTATATGCCTAATTTACACCACATTCCTTTCTGCCATTTAGAGTTTGAGATAGATAGTAAATGAAGGAAAAGAGACAGAATAAAAAAGAAAGAAATTTTCTTTTTTACTTAGTTTTACCACACCGAGATCTGCAAAAGCTTTACTTTGCCAGGAACTTTTGTGTACTGCAGAACAAGACTGTCACAGTGCATATGTTCAAGTAGGTCATATCAAAGTTCTTAAATTCATGACATTTTATCATTTTCCAACTTTAGTGTACTTTTAAGACAATTTTTTATTTGAAATCAAGTGGATCTGATTGCTTTAAAATCTACTACTACCTTTAACAGACCATAATTTACCTGTGACATACATTAAAAGGTTAATCCATTGTTGTTCTTTAAAGGATGTTAGAACTCATGGTGCTCTAGGGAATGATTTGTATCTTACTAGATGCTCAAGAGGGTAATTTTTCAAAACTCTAAGTATATCAGTGTTTTTCTTGCAAATGCTTTTCTGCTCATAAAATGTAACATGGAGAATATTATATCCTCAATAGGTGGTTTATTTTCATTTAGTAGAATATCATCTTATGGAATTGTTGCCATATTTTTGTGATTGTGTATCCATCCTGTTGCAGACTTCCTCACAAAGTATTTTTGTGGGGGTTTTCCACAAGATGAATGTTTAAAGAGTTTGAAATCAATACTTCATGCTCTGCCATGTAGGTGGTATCCAAATATCTCTTCCAAACATAGCTATGTTTTGTAGCACCTGTTTCACAAGTTCTTGGTGCCTGCTTCCCTTATGGGTTAGTATTAGCATTTACTCCAGTAGATAAAACATCTGGTCCAGTTTTTGTTGTAGTCCCACACAACATCAACAGCTGTACTGCTAGAAGAAAAAAACATCAGAGGAACATGATATGCTGGTTCACAGGTCCTTTTTGTCTTAATCCTTTGGCTATTTCTATTAGACTTCAGAATTTACTACTCTGGGTCAAGTGGGGAGGATGCAAAAGCTGCACTTCCCCTTGGAATTCTGGTGAAAACAACAGAATACAGAGAAAGGGTTTGCACAGTATGGCTTTCACAGACACCTTATGCAATCCTCAGCAAACATTTTGTTTGTTTGTACCATAGCATGCAGCTGATTTGGGAAAAGGCATGGGCAGCCAGTGAGCCTGTACAGTCTACCTCTGCCACTGTGGAGGTCAGAGCAGCTGAGGTCTGCTTCATTTGCTGTGGCTTTGTGAGGCTGGGAAAGATCTGTCCTTACCCACTGACATTATTCTGAGCAGCAGCACTTGAGGCTTAGCAAGCAAGCATTTTAATGGAGCACTGCAACAGGGGCTGGACTGCACACGTGAATGTTTGTGCTGTCTATTGTGACAGCTTATGAGACCAGAAGAGTTTATGTGTAAATTCTTAGCTAGAAGTCTATCTTCTGCTTACAAAATACCCACAAGTGAAATGGTGGCTACAAATTAGGCTTCCTGATTTTTTTATTACAGTATTTCACAATAAGTGCATATTACATCCCTGGGAAAACTCTGATTTATGAGACCTTTGAGGTTTTAAGATTCTTTTAGCTTACCAGAACAGAATATAAATTTTTAGCATATTTGAGAAGCAGGGACAGAAATTTAAACTTTGCTGGTACATACTTGAGCATCACTGAACAGACTGACAGTCTTTACTATTTAAAGGAAAATTGCTCTGACAATTATCAGCAACCCTGCATTTGTCTCCTATTGTTCCAATTAAAAATAAAAATAAGGATTGTAGTATTTTCATTAAACATTTTAAAGCACTCTACAAAAGAAGTCAAGATAATAATAATAGAGAAGCTGAGGAAGAGCAAGAACCAAAGGAAAAGAAGAATATAACCCCCCAATGTTTTTCTCAGTGTTGCCAGGTAGGTAACACAAGTAGACCATGCTCCCACCATGGGACATGAAAGGACAAATACCTGTGTTGATCTTGCTTTACAGCCCAGTGCAAAAGTAAAAATGGGATGATCTTAGCTTCTCCTTTGGAGGAGGGAAGCAACACATCCTACCCCTTTCTTCCCCTTTCATCTCCGGATGAAAACCTGCGAGAAGTGCTCTGTACTCACTAACAATATAGTCTAGTCCTTAGCATATGGTCTGAAATGAAAATACTTTGCTGAACTTAATAGTAGCTTCTCAGGTGAAGTTAGTTTACTACTTTTTGTACACTTTAAGAAAAAAAAAGTAAACAAATTCTTAATGTCCAATGCACAGCCATTATTTACTATTAAGATTCCTGCATGCTTGAACTGGTGGTAATTTTTTTCCAGTATTATGAATCTTTATTTGGCACAAATTGACTGCATTCAATACACCCTAATTTGTTCCACGTTATCATTGCCCTTGCAGCTGAACTTTAGCATTGATTCTAAAAAAAATGAGGAGTGCAAAAGCAACTGTTTGCAAGGCAGAGCTAGATAGAAGTTTTATCAGAGTAAGAAGTTCAGGATTTCATCCTCTGAGTAGATTTTATTTTCAAGGCAGTTTCCCAGAAGCCACACAGAAAAGGGAAACAAAGCTAAAATTGGGACAAGGTCAGCTGGATATAGAAGTGACTGTAACAAACCTCAAATAGTTCTGTTATTTTTGTTTCAGCTAAAGTTCACAGAATTTTTATTAGGAATCTAACCTAGATATTTACACAGGAATCGGAAAGAACAACTTTCTAATGGCTGCCCAGCAGGGAGGTTGTATTCATAACTGGTGTTAACTTCATATTTGATGCTGACAGATACCAGTTTAAATATTCAAACATTGGGAAGTCTCCCTTTACTAAGGGTATAACATATTAGAAAGTAAGATATTGAAGAAATATTTTGAGCCCTTTAATTTCTCCTTTCTTGGAAATATATATATAAAATATACTCATGTAAACACATGTATTTTATCAGAAAATGATATGGTTCTTTTAAGGGCTTCACAGTCAATGTGAATAAGAATGTCAATTCTTATTTAAACAAAACACACATGCAGATTGTGCATATTTTCCAAGCAGAAATTAACGTTTTCTAATCAATTGCTAAGGCTAATTTATTTCCATAAAAGAAAGACACATTTTTACTTTCAACACTCCTCTTCTAAAAGGAACTTATTCTATCATAGATGGAGCAAATACTTGCATGCCTATGGTGTTTTCATGTGGGACTTCACCCTGCTGCCCCCCCTCCCCTAAACTGCTCAGAAACATTAGGTATCAGATAACATAAGTCACAGAGGTACTCAGAATTTCCTCTGTTGCTAAGAATAGACATTACTGTTAGAGGTTTCTCTGAGAAGGTGTCTGCAAATTAGAATTCATTTGCTGTCCAAAATAAAATATCTTAAATTTATTTGCTCTCTTAGAAGGCATGTTACTTTAAAATGAAAAATGCTGAATATCCTGAGTTGGCGTTTACTTGGAACTTTTAGATCTGGGAAGATTTAATTTAGATCATTTCTACATTTTGCTGCTGATGCGCTTATACAAAGAATATTCTGTCCTTTTGACTTTCATTTTTTTGGATGATTTTGTAGTTTATTTTTCACTGTTGAAGCATAAAGATATTATTTTATTTTATGTGCATTTCAGTAAATATTCAGGAAATATATAAAACACATAAACAGCATACTGGGAACATAGGTATACTCTGTATGCTTGTAATGAAGGCTGCTATCCATTCTTCTGAAAGATGACACCTGACAATTCATGCGACATGGAAAATACAGAGGTTTTAAATAGGGATACAGCTAAAATGCAAAACTCAGCCAAGGGCAACAATATCCCTTGCAAACCATTTTTAATAGTTGCAAACTGCCAAATCCTTTAACAACAGAATTAAGTCTAACTGACAACTGAAGAAAAGCACACCTGATACTTAGAGATAAACATGTATCATTTTCAGTGTCATAAAAAACGTAGGCTAGATCTAACCTTCAGCCTGGATTCAGAATGTCATGATATAAAGGGAAATGCAGTTTCTTTTTGTTCTGTCTTGGTCATTATCACATGGGCTAAGTCGGGATCTGTCTCTAAGTTTTTCTTAAAAATGGGAGCAAGAAGCCAATTTAATGGCATCTAACTGCATATATGCCAGTAGCCTTCATACTTTGTGACAAATCCTAAGGACCCTGTAAAGACAGGCCATGTAGAGATCATCTCAGGGTCTCTTATTGTTAAAATCATGAATGTGTCAAATTTGTTCACAAATTATGGTTCTTATTGTATAATTAGTGAAAGCTCTTGATTCTCATTGCATAAAATTGCAGTTATGCACAAAGATGGGGACTAAGAGATGAGTTATTTTATTTTCCATTTTACAAAGGGTAGACTTAGGTGCAAGATGGAAAGTCCTGTACAGGCTGGGCAAGGAAATCTTGGCCAAGCCCTGAACTCTTAATTTTCATCTGGGTACCTGACATCTGTAATTTTAGTTTCAATAAAAAAGTTATTTATTTCCTAATTCGATGTAATGAAGTTGACTGAAGGACTAATTTCAATTCAAGTAATTTGAAAAGTGTGGATTTTTTTCTGCTGTCCACCTTAAAAGAGCACGAGTAAATGAAACAATTAAAACTAGTTACAAAGGTAAGCTAAAATCTAAACATAATAAGACACTGTTTTCAGCATTTCAAAAGAACCAAATACAACACATCAGCAGCTTCAAAATCCTTTTGAATAAGTGCACTCAGAAACAACTAACTAGCAAACAAAGCTTTTATGAAGACAGTGTGGTCAGTGAACTTTTGGCATGTCAATTCTATAAAATGTAGGCCTCTAGAAATATTCCTCACATTTGAGTAAGTAGAAAAGAGCCAAATTTAGCAACAGATGCTCTGGATGGGGCATGATGATTTGCTGCTTTTTACAAAGTTTGACAGGCAAGAATTTCTGTGAAAAGAAACGCATACTCCTTAGGTATTGTTAAAAGTATAATTTTTCTTACATTTTGAAGGATTGAGAATAATAAAGTGATCAGAATGTCAGAGACCAGTGTGATGATTTTATCAGATTACTTTATATTTAGGTGAACTTCTATTCTTTTCAAGTAATGCAGACACTGATCAAACAAAATCCCATATCATGGGATAGCTGTTCTGTATCCTAGTATTTATCATAATTTCTATGCAATAAAGCTAATTCTATTGATAGATAGATCAACTTAGTCTAATAGAGTGGGTCAAGTGGTACAGAATCACAGAATATTTTGAGTCAGAAGGGACACACAAGGATCATTGAAGTCCAGCTGCTGACCCTGCACAGGGTCAAGAACTGCATCATGAGTAGTACATAAAAATGAATGTCCTTTGAAAATAAAAAGCCTTAGGTTAGGATTTTGGTTATTTTAGCGATTTATTTCATGTAAATATGCACATGAAGATTTATAGGAGGAAAAAGTGCTTCAACCTCAGTAATAACAGAAGTGATAGGAAATAAGTAGGTAACTGTATCTCATTGTCTTTGGTGAATGTCAAAGCAGAATCAGCATAGTTTCAGCAAACATAGTGCTGGGATGTTTTCCTTCTTGTGTCTTTCAGAAGGGCTATTTTACACCTCCAGTAGGAAATCTTCATGCTTAAAGGAGGATTGTAAAAATGCCAAATGAGAATATAAATTATTAAAAGGATAAGGGCATCAAGGTGGATTGATTATACTAATATGATACAAATTTCTCTTCCAAAAAAATCTATTAAAAATTGCGCTAACAAAGTTGATTTTCTAGGTTTTGATTCAGGAAAATTATTAAGAACATGCTTAAAGTTAACTTTTCTGAATTGGAGGCCCTTAAGAATTAATATGGGCCTCTGAAAATAGGATACAGAATATTCTGAAATATGCTAGGCTCCCAAAAAAAACCAGGGCAGAAGTTATAAGCTGATGTCTCTTGTACTACCAGAACCACTATAAGAATCACAACAGCAAAAGCAAACCCAGAGATGCATCTATGCCTGGCTTCAGCACATGAAAAAAAAACAATCCTGCCTTTTTGGTTTTGCTCTTTATTAGTTCTTATTCTGCTCAGAATTCACAACAAAGTTGCTTGTACCATCTGAATATATCAATTACTTTAATAAATTTTGCTGTAAGTTTGAATTGTTTCAGCACTGTTTATTTTGTTATGTTAATTGTTTGTTTATGTTAATTGCATACTTCAGAGTTACATAATCTATTTGTTTGATTTCTGGACATCATTTTTTTAGATGTTGCATGGATTCTTAAAGTAGGAAAGATATTGTGTAGACTTGTGTCATTAGAACATTGTTCAGCATATTGTTTCATTAAGAATGGATATGTTGTAAACTTTTCATGGCAATTACTGCAATAGAAGCCCTTGTTTACTTTTCTTAAGTTTTCTTCCCCACTTGGTTTCCTATTATTAAATTTAGATAAATTTTTATGGTGTCACGATTCTCACAAATTCTTCATAGGGTTAAGACATGTTGAGATGAAAGATACAAAAAAATGACATGTTGATATAAAATCAAAATGGAAACTCTGGGCAGCATAATTCAGATCCCAATAGTTAAAAATAGAAATGTAGCAGTAAATGAGAGGGAAAAAGAAGAGGGAAGGGAATTAAGATTAGACAACAATTCAAAGCTGAAAAATATGTTTAAAAGGAAAATGCTGTTCCTCACTGGCATCTATGGATATAACTAAAATCAGCTCTGTGTCATTTTATAGACATAAACATTTAATTCATATGACAAATGTATTTTTTCTTTTCATGAGAGTTATTCAAAACAAGTAAGAGTGCCCTCCCCAAATTATTATTATTATTATTATTATTATTATTATTATTATTATTATTATTATTATTATTATGCATTCAATGCATTTTTAAATTCAATTATAATTTGCTCAAGTATCATTATTGGACATTTGAACTGGTATGCTCAATTGAGTAGGCATGGTAAGTCACACATTATGCATATTACCTGACAGGATGAGCATGTAAGCAGGTATTAAGTAAAATAATGAACGTTTTAAAATCTACTTCTACAAGCCCAAGTCTGCAGCTTTTAAGTTCAGCAAACATGAATGTCCCAAATTTAATTGCTAGATATTCCCAGAAAATACAAGCTGGGGCTGTATTTTTTTTTTTTAAACATGAGTGATTGAATAATTGTTGAGTTTTGCAACAATATCTGGATATGTTTGTTTGTTTGTTTGGTTGGTTGGTTGGTTTTCTCTCTCGTTTTTTGCCTGATCACTGTATTAGGCACAAGCTCAAAGCTATTTATGGCTAAAACCACCAATGATGAAACAAAAGCCAGAATACAGAAGATATGAACAACTTCTTAAATATTTTACAATCTTTGAAAAAAAAGAAAGCAAATTCAATTGTTCAGACTATGATATTGAATTTTGCTAAATCTGCAAATACAGTAAGGATAGACAAATTCCTCAAAAGTGAAAATTCGTTACAGCCTTTGAATTCCCAACAATCAGACTTACCAAATAATTGAAATATAAGTATGCATTTCTGTGGAATGTAAGTACAGAAATGAATGAAAAATGTGGAATAAAATCAATGGAAAATAAAACTTCAATGAAAAATGCTCATGTATGGTATATGTCTTTTATCATTGGTCTTTTATAAAATATATTTGTTTTCCTTTACTGTAAAGCTGTTGAAGAGAGAAGAGAAATGTACAAAGCCTAAAATCATCATTCAGAGCACCTAAATTTGACACCAGCTTTGACTTTGATATCACTGTTTTGAAGCTGATCTAATACTGTTGCCCTGGAAAACAGCAGTCCTGTCTTTTCCCTTTCCATCCCATCCATAACTGATTGTTTCTGCCCACTCCCTTGCAGCAGCTACAGTGACTTGTTCAGTCTCAGGGAGAACAGGTCAGGTTGCTTAAAACTTATTACATTCTTCAAGAGTTAACTTTAAATTGATTTACCTTGGTAGTAGAAAAGAAGCAGCAGAAATGTGGTGAAAGCTGGACCATGCATCTCAGCATCAGGCTGTCAGGCTGCTTTTAGGTCAGCTTAAATTCATCATGAAACTGACCTTCAACAAGATGTCTAAAAAATATGATATGAACAGGCTTTGGTTTCCTCACTTCAATAAAAAATGCTGATGATATGAAATTTTTCAGCCAACTCTGACTCAGGCTTTTATTCACTTTTCTTGCTTGTTTAATGACAGGGGACATAGAGAACATTTTTCACTGTAGTTTCTGCTACATCTGTTGAACACAGGTTCCAGAATCACATTTACCTTCTCTCACTTCCTCAACTATAATCCCTGTTTTCAATCACTCACTTTACCATGGTGCTGCTTTTTATATCAGTGGTAGATATTACTGTCAAGGCTTATATTGATACATATATTTTCCTATTTATATCAGAACTTATAGTTTAATGCTTAATAGCAAAAGAGATTCCACTTATTGTGCTCCCAACAAAACCTCTTAAAATCTTCTCATATTCAAGCTCAGAGGTAATTCTCCATCTTTACCCAGAAAGTCTTTCCTAGACAATAAGTAGCCCCATTTTCTTCAACATCACACATACCTCTGATATCATTTATATTTCTCTGCAACTGTGCTGTAGTGCTGTGCTTAAATCCACAGATGTTTCCATTATAGCATTTCTGAATATGCCATTTCTTTTTACCCTGTGAGACACCTGCTACATCTCAAAACTATCCTTGTTTTTAACATTTACTAATATTTACCTCTTCTTTTTTCCCCTCTAAGGTTGACAAAAAGAAGGAGATTCATTGACAATTCTGCTGCAAAGGCTGATTTTCTCTTTCTTGTCTTTGACAGACTCATCTGTTCCTGTGCATCAAGACGTGGCCTCCCTGTTCCTCAACCATACAGAGCAGTGTCCTGCTCCTCCCACTCAGGCTTCCTCCTGTATCATTTCTCCCACTCATCTCTAGATCAGGTTTAAAATCCTGCCTCCGCTTCCTGTCACATTAAGATTCTAGCATCTATCATCCACCTGTTAACATTTTGGATACGCCTTTTCCGAGTTTGCTTTCCACATAGTGAGAAGTCCATGGCTTGTCCCTGTGAACCTGTGCAAAGTTAGCATGTCATCTGCAGGTAAACATTTCCTTAATAGTCTCCTGGGCAACATTTTCTGCAAACCTCCTGAAAACAGCCAGATTCTGTCAAAGGTTGTCAATATATCATATTAATCAAACTGGTTTTTCTGTTTCTTGGACTTCCCTGTTTTAACTCCTGCACTACAAGGGACTTGCTGTATGTACCCTTAAATTCAAAGGCTTTGGGAAATGGGTTATTTTTTCCTGCTTTCTCCTATGGCACAGTACTTATGACAGAGAAATGTCAGCTATAGCAGAGGTTGTGGCTGCCATGGTAAAAAAATCATTATAATAGATTAACAATTATCAATTTGAGCATATAAAAATAATATACCATAACCCAACTCTAAGTCTTTTGTTATTGCTCTAGTATGACATTTGCACCAAGTGTTAGTGTTTCATCAAATTAAAAATTTCTTTATCTATTTAAAAATCTCTTCATTCTTTCAATTAAAATATTACAACAATACAAAAACAGTGCTAGAGTTTCCCTACATTAAAATTGTAAATGATGGAGAATGCACTTTGGGATAAAAGTCACTGGATGGCACACAAAGAAGTGGCTTTCTTTCACTTCTCTTGGTACAGCCCCTAGTCAAAGAAAGGGGCCATGAATGGCTATGGAAGTTGCTGCTGGAATTATTATGGTAGGAATTATAATAATGTTTTATATTTATACAAAGGAGAGATCAAGTTATCTAATTATCTAACAACAAAAAGGTAACTAATTGCAGATTTCAAATGTATGTATGAATAAAGAAGAAACACTGTTTTTCCAGATTGGATTCTTGTTTTCTTATTATACCTCACCCTAAACATGCTCCTTAAGTTGTGTATCCCTCTGTGTGCATACAGATAGTAGGCTAATGTTCTGCACAGAAGTCCCCTTGCTCAACACCCACCTTCTAGGATGATCCAGAAGCAGCAGCAGTAATCTAAGAGGACATTCCTTCATCCGTGGTGCCATCAGAGAGAGCTGCTGTGTGACCTCAACATTTGAGAAAAATGTCTCCATGTATAAAGTAAATTATTAAATAATTTGTGTTTATCCTACTACAGCTCTACTGCTTTCCCAGTTCAGATAACAACCAGTGACAGCTCTTCACAGAAAGCAAATAGGGTCTAGGTAAAATGGAGACATTCCTTATTGTCATTACCCTCATTTTAGCAGACCAAAAAGATCCTGAGTATGGAGAGGAGATGAGCTGGATCCATAACCACATATTATTATTCACATGTTAGACCTGATTATGTCTTCTGGTATCAAAATATAGTAGTAATCCATGAGAACAGCCATCATTCAGAGTAATCTGACTTTTAAAGGGCCTTCTGTTTGCAGTGTCATTTCAGTTGCTGCAGAAGAAGACATACTGCTCGAGGGAACCTACCCTGAGCTCCCTCAGGTCTCCAGTCCCTTTGGGCTGGGGACGTCAGGGATGGCCTATGACAGCTTGGTGATGAAGTGCTCAACACTTAGGACAAGGGGAGCATGAAGGAGTGATTTAACAGATGTATTTGTGCCTGCAGAAATTTATGGGCATGTGGATATTCTGTGCCAGGACTTTTGAGCTGCTGGCAAATATCCTTGCCAAAAGTCATGGAGCTCAGATTTACACAGAGTATATTTGTCATTAGGGTTGGTATTCATCAAATGTAACCTCGGTATCTTGTATTACTAAATGTCTCAATGTGAGTTGTTTTAATTTTTTCCAGAGATAACCCTGGAATTATCTTTAGAGCACTCAACATTCAATCCCCTTCTCTGGTTTTGCCTTTGCTCAACTCCCAGCTCTCTGTGTTGACTGTGATTGGTGACATTTCTAAAGAAAGGTATCATGACTGAAAGTTGTTTCACTGTCAATGTCCATACTGTTACAGTTTGGAGGCAATGGGTTTTTTTTAACTTTCTGAAATACCATAAAAGCCTTGGCTTCATAGAAGATCCCACACCACTACAGTATGACGACTGCAGCTTGAGGGGGTGGCCTCTACAAGCCACTGGCATATGGGTTTTATGTATTAGGGTCTGTAAAGGAGATACCACTTGCAAGGATTTACAGTGTGCCAGGACTGTGTGCCAGATGGTAAAAGCCATGTGAGTTGCAGAGTTCTTGAGACTTTTTTTAGTTTGTTTTTGTTTATCGTAGAGAATACGCTTCTGGGTTCATAAAGTTTCAGCATGTTCTGCCTACTGCGTCATGGAGAAAAATATTAACTCCATCCTGAATCCAGGCCACCAGGAGAATAAAAATAGTATTTAAAAAAGGAGGTAGGCAGGCCGTTTTCTGGGACAGAAAAAATAGTTCTTGCTATTTTAATACTAAAATGAATAGTTACTGCTGGTATTCTCTGAAACGATTTATTCAGAAAATTAAGCAGAGTTCTTTGAAACAAGTGTATTTGAACACTCTGCTTCTCCTGTTCACCAGGAAATGCAAAGTTTTTCTTGTTACAAAGAATTACTCACATTTGAGTTTGAGCAATACGTTCACTCGGTATAACGGAGGGTCTTCCCCCCACAAACAGTTGTTATAATACAGCAAGCCCCTGTGATGGGAGCTCAGGCCAGGGAAGCACATGGGACTGGGACCAGCAGGAGCTGCAGCTACACCCCACAATAGTATGGAGTAAGGATACAAGGAGAGTAATGGCACAGTGTGCATGGGATCGCAAACCAACCCCGAAACAGACCTCCTGCCATAAACAGGACGCAGCATCAAGGTATTTAACGGGCCCATCTCCTTTGAAGCCAACTACCGTACTTGTGAAAATTCATCTAAACCCACCATTTCTTCACAAGAAATAAGAGAGGAGACCGCCAGGCTGCGGGGACAGCGGGCTGAGGGCACCCTGAGGGCAGAGAGGCCTCCGCGGGCCCAGCCCGCCCGGAAAATGGGAGCACGCCCTCCTGCTTCGGGCTGGGCTTCGGGCTGGGGCCGGTGCCGGTGCCGGTGCCGGTGCCGGTGCCGGTGCCGGTGCCGGCGCCGGCAGGTGGCGGAGCGGGCCCGGCGGGCGGCGCTGGGCGGAGCAGCGGCCGCGCGTTCCTGTTATTGTCCCTAAATAGCTGACCTTGGGGAGCGCGGCCCCGCTCCGAGCTGCGCGCTGCCGCCTTATCGCCGTTTGTTTAGCTGGGTGGGGAGCCGGGCCCCGCCTGCCCGGCCCGCCCGCGGCTGCGGGGTTTTTCCAGCGCTGCATTTTACCAGGCTCCTCACAGCAAAGCGTCCCGAAGCACGGGGGAACGCACTGGTTTTAAAATTTGTGTCCCCCGGTGTCGCGAAGGCGATCAGAGCTGGCTCCCAGCTGCACGCAGAAGCCGCGGGTTTATGTGAAAATGGAATAATCGTAGGTTCGGTATAAACTCCTGTGTTAAACCCCCCGCTTCATGCTTTGGATCTGAGTCACTTCAGCTAGACTACAGCTACCATTGACATACAGGCTGTGGATGTGATCCAGGAAAACAAGATATTTTGGGACCGGGGAAGGGCATCTCAAGTTTGTGTTGCTTTCTGGTAGAATTATTCATTTTTGTTGAAACCTGCAACTCCTGGCTGAACCATGCTGTGATAAATAGGGGTAAAACATGGTTTGCTTGACTATTGATAGTAAGCTGCATGCTGCTTTTTGTGAGTGAGAGATCACTGCTGCTTGTGGAGGCGTCCCAGTCTAATCCCTTCCGCAGACACAATTGACAGCACAGCCACATGGTGTACATGGCAGATGAAACTGCATGAATGCTTTATATTCATGTTATTAAATTCGAAGTGTAAATTGGGAGTGAGAATTCTGTTGTAACCACCAAAAATAACCACCCCTTGTGCCAATTCTCCTCCATGTTTCCTGATAAATCTTTGTTTTCTTTTTCTTTTTGTCTGCTGCAAAATATAGAGGCTTCTAGTCAGTCTCAGCCATTTCAGGGGTTGGGACTTTTTTGCTAATTGGGCTAGCACAGTCTTGTTTTCAGGCACCTGGGCCTGATAGATTTCAATGAACATGGGCATTTATGCTCAGAATGCACTGAACACCCTCATTTTACTCTTAGTTATTTGTAACCAGTTAGCTAGCTTAAATGTGCCATTGTACATACTTAAGTGATTGCTTTTTTCCTTTTTCTCTGTAGTAGTTAAAAAATATGTACTTTCAAACAGTAAAAATTACAACACAGGCCAAAGTATAAAGTGTTGAGAAGCTCCCAGTCAGACCCAAACTTGTAGCTGCTGATCCAAAGTGTTAAGTCAATTTTTGATACATCTCATAGATGGGAATGATTTATCACACAGAAGACCTTTACAACCAAGAAAGCAGATGCAGCCTATATTTCCAGAAGGGAACAGATCCATAAATGGAGACAAAAAGTTTATAGAGAATAATTCTTACCAAACAGATAAAATTGGGCTTTTTTTTTTCTTTTTTTTTGGGGGGGTGAGGGGGTGGATGGTTTGGTTGGTTTGTTTTTGTTTTTTTTTTTTTTTAATTTTTGGTGGGTTTTTTGGTAGAGAAAGACTTCAGAGCTGTTTTTCAGAAGTTTGTGCAGCTGTTAGTTTGGTTGGGCAGAAGGAGGTTTTGGCTTTCAGTGTAAAGTAAATATTTTCCGGGATCAAAGAGGTGGAAAATAGGGGTGAGGTGAGTGTGCATGTTGAGAAGTAGCTACTCATCTCTGAGTGGGCTATTATACAAACACGTGTTATGTCTGTTTTTGTCTACCACACATCTAATATCCCAATAATGAACAAAAATGTGTATTGACTTATGTTTTCAATAATTTGAATAAAACAAATCTAGAGAGCAAACCTGAGAAGTTCTTGTTTTTATGGTCTCCTTTCTCTCTCATGACTCCAAGAGGTATGGTGTCTGGCCTTATGTCTTGCCACACCTTTCTCTACTGACAGAAATGCTTTGAGTTTCATTTGGAGGGATTTGGGTTAACCACTAGCTAGAGGTCAAGAAATTCTCTATTCATGTGGAGATGGGCCCTCAGTCTGAGTGTTCTTGATCTAGCTCCTGCACCTTGAGGTTTGTCTTAAAAGCAAGTAGAAGGATCTATTGGATATTTTAATTGTCTTCAGTTTTAAAAAGAGGATTTTGGGATTCATAAAACAGATACCTCTAAGGCAGCAGCAAGAAGCAAGGGCCTAAGCCTGAAGGCATCTCACAAGGTGAGGAATGGAGGCCATGGAGGCCTCTTTCCCAATAGTCTGACCAAAGCACTGCACCAAAATGTAGCTGTCCTTAAGTACAGGCAGCCAAATCCCAGAGATGGAGCAGGAGACAGGTTGCAGAACCACTGAGAGCATTCAGGGCCCTGACAGATGTCAGCTGTCATGAACACCACAATCAAAATAACTGCTCTGAGGTCTTTACACCATTCCTCAACATTTGCTTTATACATAGCAAAGAGGAGGAGATGTAACTTGTCCCTGCCACAGAAGAGGAAGAAAGCACAACACTCATCAGGCCTGCAAAGGCTCACAGAGCTCTTTCAGCCCAAAGTGTGATGGCTCAGTAACAATCAGGTTCCAAGGACCACCTCACTTTCCTGCCTGAACTAAGTACTTCTTCTGGCTTCCCATGTTTTTTGTCCTTACTTTCACAGGTCCTTGAGAGTTCCCTAGTCAGTCCCTGCAGCAGCCATCGTCCCTCCCCAGAGTTAGCATTTGTCAGTCTCTGGTACAGAAGTCACTGACTTCTGCTGCTCTGTGCTGCTCTGTGTTTATGGAGAGCCTCCCTTGAAATTATTTGGAGAGACATTCATACTCTACTCCTTCAGATCATCTGCCTTAAGATTCCTCCAAAGGGGGATGCATTTAGAAAATCAGCCAATTACACTAATGGTGGCTAACCTGAGGGGAAGGTAGGAAGAGGAGGGGGGAGTTTAGGTACTGTAATACTTAAATAATAATTATCTATTAACATGTTTCTAAAATTATTCAGATGCATGTTTTTTACCAATCACTCAATTTCATAATCTCCAGTTGATTTGGTCTTAAAATAATTTTTCTTTTCTAACTAAAAGAGGTAATTAGGAACATCTTAATTATCACTCTGATTCAAAAACCAGACAAATTAAGTTTGTCCTAAAGAGCTGTGCAAAACTGGAACCGAAATTATTAATGCTACTTGTAGTATAATTTTGGTCTGTATTAATTTGTTACCTTTTTCTTAATTGTAAAAGATTATTTCTTTCTCTGCTGGGGATTTGAGCAGTGAGAGTATTTGACCTATTAGGTTAAGCTATGGGACAGTCTTTTAGCACTTTCACGGAAATTTTATTTTTCTTGTTTGCCTTAGTTTAAGTGTCATCTCTGATTTGTTATGACCAAGGTAAAAGGACATTGGAAAAGGTGACAAGAGTTACTAGGTTCTATCCAGTGTTAACATGCCCAACCCGCTAGCAGCATAATATTTCTTTTAACAAATATGCCAGAGTTATTATGTCCAGAACTGAAAAAGGAGAGGGCACTGAAAGAGTGCTATGCTTTAGTTTGCAAAATTACTTTGAATAAGTAGGCTTTTGAAAGAGTAGCCTCAGAAAATACACTGCTTCCTGAGAATGCAGTTTGCAATTTTAATAACTGCTCTGGGTGGTAAAGTGACAGAAAATGAGCGGGTTTGAAATCCTTCACTTTGTCGCAGGACACATAAATGGGACAGAAATTTTCTAGATTTCACAGAGATTAATAATCAGTCATGTAGGTTGCTATAGCTTGTGCTCGATCCAGCACATAGCTTTGTTGACTGGCCAGATTTTCAAAAACTCATGGAGTTTATTGATTGTTTCTGGATTATCTGAAGAAATTGTTTGATAACAGTCCACAATTGTTTTGAAACAATTTCAGAGACATTCACTAAAGCATGTTAGAACTCCTGCTTATCTCTCAGGATCAAATGGATAAACAGGGCTTTTGTACATACATTTGAAAAAGCTCAGGGGAAAATTAAGCAGAATTTTATTTGCAAATACAAACTCTGTATCAAAGTCCACCATACCGGCAACTTTAATCAAAGGCTTTCTACACTTTATGACTTGTTACAGATAGCATGTGTTTTGCACAGGAACTGGATAAATGTGGTGGAGGAAATAGAATTTATAATATATGCCTCCCAGACATTTTGCATCCATCAGCAGGATTGTATAAAATTACAAAGGATGAAACAATTAGGGCAAAGGTGTTGTCAAGAAGGTATATTACTGGGAGCATGGCATGGCTGTTTTTGGAAAAAGGGGCATAATGAAGAAATATATTGGCCAGCTGTTACGAGACAAAAAGGTTTAGGAAGAGAAAAGTGTGCTGAAATTAAAGCTGATGTCCATGCAGTTACTGGGGAGGAAAATGATTATGCTTTTTATTGGCCTGAAGGGGTTGTAAATGAAAATGTTACAGTAGGATGTGAATCTTTTAATACAGATGAAGGGCTGAGAATGGACAAATGCCAATTCCCTTCCGAACAAGCTACCTTAAGCCCTAGGGCATATACAGAATAAAGTCTAGATTTAAACATGTCATGGCAACATGTTGGGTGTATGTTACACGTCGCTCTGTTATTCCTGAATCCATTACAATAAACAATAAAAATAATTAATAAATATGTATACTATGTATGTATGCATAGATAAAAAACCATCCTAATTTAGGAAGACATTTGAGTTATGTGTTTAAAGAAAGCCTCTATTTAAGTACCATTGAATTTAGAGCTGTGCTTGAATCTTTTCTTGATCTGGGACCTGAGGCAGTTACTTTCCTTTTCTGGGCATCGTGACATCTTGAAACTCACGTTTTGCAAGGCAGAGTCAATGTGATATGCTACAGAAAAGTATTTTCTCATGAAGACTTTGTTATTGTTCCCATTTTCTTTCATCTCAAATAAAAATAACTCATGCTGAAAATGCAGTCTGTGTATACTGGCAATTAAAAACAAATCAGGAAATCTCTCTGCTATATTAAATCACACATGCCTAGTTATGATTTAACATGCTGGGGAATGAAACCAAATTCCACCCTGAAGTATCAAATGCTGGTTTTGTAAACACTAGGTTTCTCATTCAGAATAACTTTTTTCTCCATGCTTATACCATTAATGTATGCATCCCAAAATTCCTGTGGAGAATGAAATTATTGGGTTGCCTACCAGTAAATACATGTGGTTCCTGTTTAAAGCAATGTTCCAGGTAAGTGAAAATGAGAAATCTTGGAGAGCAGCCAGATTTGCTTTTTCAAATGCAAGCAACCTATCTTGCAATTTGCTGTGCTTCTTCAGTGAAAAGGCTGCAAGAGGAGACATTAAAAATAGAGAGGAAGCAAGAGAGAGAAAGATCATGTGGGAACCTAAGACACCACACTAGGTACAACTTCTAGTCTTGTTTTCACTGAAGCAGCCCTGCTGAAATAACTACTCCAGGAAATAAACCTTAGTTTATCAAGATATTCAGGAAAAAAAAAAAATAACTGATGTCAAAGTACCTCAAACTGGAGGAGATGTGTCAAAGATTCTGATATAGGACATTCAGCCAAGCTTTTTGGTTAGTCTCATCAAAACAAGTTAATTCTCTTGTTTTTCACAGATCTGTTTCAACTGCTATCTCTAAGCAGGGAGATAATATATTAAGTTTATGTAAAATATTTTGTATGAATAATCACAGAGTCACAAGGCTGAGATCCAAAGCACAGGCAGTTATTGAAATCTTTTATGGAGAATTAATATTGAAAAGTATGATGATGATTATTATTAATATTGACTTCTGATGGAATATTGAAACAGGCCTAAATGTATATAGCAAGTTCATATGGCTGCAATACAATATGGCAGTAGAAAAACAACATGGTAATTTGATGCTGCACACAGAGAAGCTGTATCAGAGGGGAAAGAGAGAGTTGCAGGAAAGCACCAGTGTAAACACTACCTGGAATTCTCTTTTTAGATTGCTGGCCAGGATGTGCTGCCGGATAAGAGACACTCAGAGAGCTGCAAAATTCCAGGGAAATATTCAAGGTAACTCTTGAGAACATGGATTTTTTTTTTCTTTGTTTGTTTTTGTTTTGTATTTTTGGGGTGGTTTTTTTGGTTTTATTTATTTATTTTTTCTGATAATGACTGAAGAGAAATATATTTTAAGTATGTAGATTTAAATGGCAAAAAAATGCAAGGATAACAATTAGAGAACTTTTGGAACTTCTTGGTATCAGGGCACTTGGTGTGCTTCTTGACCTTGCCTGCATTTTTTCAGCCTCTCTCATTTAGTCTGGCTGCTAGATATGATCTGATTGCAGTGAGCTATCTCAGGACACTTGTCATCTCTGGTGCTTGCAATTAGCCTCGTCCAAATGTTAGACCTGTAGGCTGCTGAGGACATGGCTGCAGGCAGAGGAGCTGTAACAGGCACTGTTGGAGCCCGTCTCAGTCAGCAAAGCTGGAAAAGCAATAAGCTGGTGCACCAGAGAAGACCCTTGTTCTTTGGGTGTCTCATTCAAGACAGACAGGGCCAGCTTGCTGCTCAGGCAGAGTAGTAAGTAGCCAGCAGTAGCAGAGCCAACAGCTTTGCCTATGCCAAAGGGCACAAGGACTGTTTGTAAGAGGAGAGCTTGCTGCATAAACAGCAAATTCCTGCCTCCTTCCCCTCCTCCTCTTCCTCCTCCTCCTCCTCCTCTCTTCTGTGGCTGAGAAAGGAGTGAGAGTTTGCCAAAAGACAAGCATGATTAAATTCCTGTTTTACAGACCCCTCAAAAAAGGTCCACTGCTCCATCTCACTTTGAGGTTCATATCCCAGGGTCCCTCCAAATTCTTCCAGCCCCACCATCTGCCCCAGTGACCATTAGCTGCCTTTTAAGTCGTTTCACTCCACTGGTGTGCTGAGCCACCATAGTCTTTTCCCACCACCAGCTTCCATACAGTACATTCTCTGAGACAGTCAGTTCTCCCTGTATAGAATGATACAGTTTTACCACCCAAAAGACAGATGATTAGTCACATGAGGCTGATTTTTTACTGCCTCAAAGGGACATCCTAGCTTGGGATAACAAGTTGATATAGTAACTTTCACAGGATGAATGTGAGCCCCAGACTAGGTCTGCATCAGCCAGCAGAACATCTCAGGGTGGGCAAGTCTTTCAACCAAAGCAATTTGGAGTCCCTTATGTACATGCTTCATGCATTTTGGGAGTTTGTACTCAGCTAGATTTCTTCTGATACAGTCTGGAGTTTAAGTACACAGTAGCATTTGAAGTGTCACAGGTCTGGTTTATACCTGCATCTTCTGATTTTTATCTGTCTGGAAGAAAACCTTCTTGTGCATTCTGATGCAGCTCCACATTCTAACCCAAACTACAGAAAGTAAGGAAGATTTGAATTAGAACTCTGCTGTAGATGCACTCTCAAATGATTTCCAAATATTCTTAAGAGCCACTTGTAGGAGATTTGGTTTTCAAAAGTCTTTGCAAAGAACAAATTAATTGTATCCATCAGTTGGCTCTTATCTATCATTGTGTTAATTCTTTCTAAGAATTTAAATGGGATAAACATGTTTACTATTACAGAAGCTGAATTGTTTAGTTCTTATCATTTCATATTAATCTGTGGTGCTTTTCAACTCTCTATTCAATTATGTTCTCATCTGTTTTTCTTTGCACTGAAATAAGACTATAAACAGACTCCACAAACATACTTCTAGTACTGAATATGTAAAGCATCTCTTCTCAATCTATCAAGTGAAAGGATGTTGTTTTATGAGAGGAATTTTGAAAGATCTTTGCCAGATTTTCTTCCTTTCAAATGTTAGTACCAGTTGGAACAGTGAACATGTTGCTGAATAGATGGTGAGTAAAATCTTCCCATTCAATGAGACTAGGAGATCAGATACTAGATCAGACACCATGTCTGGGAGATTATCTTAGAGGCCTTTCTTGGTCTAAGTGTAATTGTCATGGCTCAGTGGGACAACAGGGAGCATAAACAGAGGAAAACAGAGGATTTCCTGTGAATATGTAGGAGGTAGTGGTGGGCATTGATAGGAGTCAATAGAAGAATGAGCCAGGGTCTGCTGCTGAGAAATGTAATGTTTGCATATCTCTTGTATGGGCTGAAACTAAGGAGGGAGAAGGTTCTGTACTGTGAGAAAAGAAAGACTAAAACTCTGAAGAAAGGACTTCTCTTGAATCTTAGGTTCACACATTCTGATCAGCTCTGCAGCTTGTTATTTTTCACCCTTTCTTTGACTCCTAGCGATCATGTTCAGGTAAACAATGCTGCTTCTCAGAAAGTTGAGGGTTCCCAGGATATCCCTTTTCAGCAGCCAGAAGCTGGCAGGGCAGGGCCCTTCTGTGTGTGCACGAAGACTGCAGCTCTGAGAACTCTGGCAGGGGCAGTGAGGGCCTGTCTGCCCTCCTGCAGTGGGGCACCCTCCGCTGTAGAATGGCTCAAAGGCATCTGGAGAAATGATAATTTCTATATAAAGGAAGTTGTAATTGTGAGCATGAGAATAATAGCAGAGAAAAAAACCAGCCATATTGCAATGCCATGCAGTGGAAGAAAGGAACACTGGCACTGGGTTAAATCTGAACTACTGAGCTCTAAGTAGATGTTCAGGGAAAGATAGCACACGATAGCCAGAGAAAGAAACCTAGTTAATTCAACAGCAGTGTCTTTCACATGCATTTTTCATGGAGACAGCTAATGAATTTTGATTTTTTTTAGGTCTGATGCAGCCAAATTTTCAAAGAAATCAGGATCATTCATAGTTTCTATCAGCAGAAATGTTTATCTGATAGGATATGATCTCTATTTGTCATCTGCAATGCATGATGGAATCCTTTTGAGTCATGTTTTTAAAAATATTAATGAAAACAAGAAGACAACTGGAAAAATTGCAATGAGAAAGTGCCAAGACAAATAAAGTAACTTTCTTTAGAAAAATTCTGAAGCAAGGCTTTAAGTGCAATTTAGGACATCACATAGAGGAAATAAGATACAGGATAGAAGATAAGCTTTCTTCTGGAGCTTGAAATTAAATTGTGAATCAGCAAGGTACAGAAATATCATGCAGATATTTCAGACAGGAGGTGTTGCAACTAAGTCTCCGTGAATATTATATAGCTAATTACTTTGGTGTTTTCTGTATGAATCTAATTTTAGATCTTTTTTAATAGATTCACAAATAAACTTCTGGTAACAGTATTAGTGGTTTAAAGCATCTTCTGGTATTAAAACTGGGAATCAATTGCTGCTTACCAAACAAGTTTTGGCTTCTGAAAGGCATATCCTATTTATTTATAAAATTCTATCTTAATTAGGATTTGGCTGATATTTTTTTCTCAAAAAATGTCAGACAAGGAAAGGGAAAATATAGATGCTTCCCTCTCCTCCTCCCCCCTCCCCCCCCCCCCCCCCGAAGTATAAGTCTTTGATTTTTAGGCAAGGTACTGATATGTGAGGATGCAGAATATCTCAGGTCAGAGAAGAGGCTGGAACTAAGATAAAATTGGGGTTTGGTTGAAAGGCATTGATAAAATGTAACCACTTCCATGACACAGACTTCAAATGCCTTTGTATTGCTGGTTGTTTGAAACAAGAAATACACACAAACTAAGAAAGGGATAGAGAATGCAAAACCAATAAGGTTTGCCAAAAACAAAGCAAGCTCTCACTGAATTAGTTAATTTCTCAGCCTATGAAAATTATATCAGGCTTCATTCCAAAATACTCTATTGTCATTCTGAGAAAAACAACTCCAAACAACCTTGGAATGTCTAAAACAGTTTGAAATTAATCAGTTAGCATTCACATTTTGGAACAGTTCACAAAAATGTTGACAAGCACTATATTCTTCTAACAAGTTTCAGATTTGACGGATTTGGGTCTTTGCACAGAGTTTTGTGTTCTAGATTGAAACCTGTTTCTCTTTTTGCAACTATCCAAATTGGCTGTTGCCATTGCCCCTGCAGCTCCCACATTTTACAGGGAAAATGCAAAACTGAATTGAGGGAAAATCAGACAAGGTCACTTCTGTGGGCTGCAGAGGAGGCATCCATGACCTGATAGCCTAAGCATCAGTCTATTGTAATAACTTGTGCATTATCAATGCTGCATAAAAAGCAGTCACAATAAGATCCATACTGTTGTGAAAGTTTAAACAGTGCTTTCAATAACTTGCTTTTTAGCCTGCACATAGAAGAAAAAAATCTAACCAATGTAGATCATGTTTTTGGTAGGAAAATTAAGCTGAAAAGTAAGACCTGGAGAATTTTTGGACAAGCCCTGTAGAAGCACTTTCTCACACATATTGGTGGGGGTCTGAGTAGCAGAAATAAAGGTGAAAACAGAAACTTTCCTGAACCAGGGGAACAGTCAGTATTAGCTGCATTTCAAGGCATTGGGAGACACCTCATGAAGAGCTTGACAAGTTTCATGGAACAAGTGAAGTTGCCAGCTGAGATAATGAAGAGATAGAAAGGGCAATGTCTGTGACTTAGTAAGGGAACGGACTAAGGAGAGATGCCCTGGTAGATTATAAAAAAAAGCAGGAAGGCGCATTTCAGAAATGGAGGTGAATCTATTGGGTTTTTTTCCTGGCTTAAATAGAACAAATATTCAAGGTGTAGACCTGAGCAGTAAGAGCTAGGTTGCTCTAAAAAAGAGCATTCCTGCTCCATATCCTGTGACTGTATCTGCATCACTGCTGCAGCACTAATCTGTGCATGCAAATCTCTGGCAACAAGACTACAAGCTGAATCTTGAAAGAATTACAAAATCGTGGTAATTTTCAGGAAAAATAGGGAATGTGGGGCATCACTAAGATTATACCAGTAGAAAAACCCTACCACTTTTTACAGCCATATGATTTATGGGATTCTATATTTACGTGGTGGTATTGTTTGTCATGCTCACATAGTAGCTACTTCCTCTTCAAAATTGCTCGTTTTTAATAATCTCCACAGACTTTTGGCTACATTGAAATATTACATTCTTGAATATTTCTTAACTTCATCTAACTTTACTCAGGCAAGTAAATTTTTTTCTTTAATATGTTGGTTTGCAATCAGAGACTAATGATGGCATTTCTGATAAAAAATAAATTGGAAAATATTATTTTTTTGGTATAAAAATAAAAGCAATTTAAAATGTGCTGCTGATTTGGAAATATGGGATGGCTTATTGAGACTCTCAGTGCTATTTCTTATTGTGGTAGTATAAATAAAATTAACAATTCTCAATCATTTTCAGATGTTTCAATAACAATCAAAGCCCCTTTCTTGCACTTTAACTTTGATAAAGTTTAGCAGTATGAAAACATAAGTGTGAGTATTAAAATTATTTATATATTTATATATATATAGCTTTCAAGTCACAAGGAAATTTATGCAGAAAACTTTTGAATGAAAATAAAATATTGTGATATTTTTTGCATAAAGTGTAATTGTGAAAGTTATGATCGGATAGGTAAAATAACAATGAATGGGCTCTTGCTTTCACATATACTTAAAAATCTAATGTCAAACTGACAGTAACTAAAGTGTTGTTGGAAGAAGTTGATTCAGCATGACTTTTGGCACCTTTTGTTCCTTGTCTGATACTTTCTTGAGTTGAACACTTTTTCCCTTTACCGGTTTTATGAAAAGTTTGTTAACTTTTATGGCTCTTCCTTTCCTATCATAAATTAAAGGGCTTAGGGAGGAGTTGCTCCTTCGAGTTACTTCTAAGTCCCGAAAGTTTTGGCACAACCAGCTTTTAATGTTCAGTAATTTTCTAAAGCGTACGAGCTTTCTGAGAGACCTGCAACAGCTTCATCCTGTAACTTTGGGATTGCACTCACTGTTCCAAAGAGGAGTGGCCTTTCAATTTGGCACAGAGACAGTGTGGTCTGATCAAGTGTTTGCTGCTCACAAGTTATTTGAATGAGGAGGTAGCCAAGAAAAGTTGCTATGGTAAAGGATTGTTTTGATTTTAAAAAAATAGGGAGGAGGGCAGCACAGACCTACCACCAAGAATGACTCTGTTGTGATGTTGTATTATAAATCAAAATAATGTAAATACTGTGTTAGTAAAATGACAGTTCTGAAGGCAGTGGTGATGTAGGGCTGAAAACAGATTCAGGTGAAAAGAAGTGAAAAAAACTTGCCTTGGGAATTAATACAGACAGGATGGAAGATTTAATTTTTATATCAGACCTATAATTAATTTTCAACTGGTAGTGAGTAAGCTGTGTTGTATGAATGGGCGTAGTTTAAAAGGGAGACTAAACTTTAGGGAAAAACCTAATGAAACTGTGACTATTACATAGGTTTTGAGCCCCTCAGAGCATTTTCTGTGGCAATTTCAAGACTTCATCCTGTGGATTATTTAAATTATTTTTCAGGTAAACCAGATTGGCTTCATCCTAACACTGCAAATTTCTCACATGGTTAATGAAGCCATTGTCTTTGGGGTGGCTGGTGCCCTCCCCTCCACTCAAATTAACAGAACAATGGTTAAATAAGCAAACCATCCTGTCATCCACTTTAATTCAGTGATACTTTTGAACTTTACTGGATTGGAGAGTGCTACTTATTTTGAAAACCTGTCCCCATGGGGTGGGGAACCAAGTTTTACAGAGTGAGTGCTTTCTTGGAGATCTGTGCAAACCAATGTTCATCCAATTTGCTGTCAGCAGCTTATAGCCATGCACATCCTTATCAGATGCTGTGCTTCCAGACAAGAAAATACATTGATACTTTGGTATTTAATTTCTTTTTTTTTCCCTTTTTTTGCCAAACTGTGCCAGTCTCAACAGGGAGGGTGAGGAAGTGGGAGGAACAGGTTTTTACCTTGGCTGGCACAGTGCAGGTAGTCCAGTGAGTGTCACTGCCCAGGTGACACAACAAGGGATGGATCTAGTGAGACATTTTGTCACACAGTAGAGTGTGGGAATGAGAAAGAAAGCACCCAACCCAGTGGAGGTTGGGCATTGGGGGACTTACGAAGACAGGCCCAGCTCTAGAATGGGCCAGAACTTGTGATGGATCTTCCACCTCAGCTGCAGGAGATGGGGGAATTGGAACAAGAGTTTGGGCAGTGAACACAAGAGAAGCACTTTAACTGCCAAGAGTGTAGTGTTTATTTGATCACTGCTGTAAGGGAGCTTAGACCAGTATCTACACAGCTGAGCAAGACAAAAATAAATTACCCCTAATACCCTGTTCTTACACAATGCTCTCCACCCATAGATTTCAAACTTCTTTCCAAAAATGCCTGACATTATTATTCATATTTTTTTGAGGGGGAAGCTGTGGTAGAAGACAAGGGAATGACTTCTCCATGGTTACCCAGCAAAGCAGCGATACACCTGGGACAAGGATAGAGTTCTCCCAAATGCCAGTGTGCAACTATGCACATAGGAAACCTGTATTTCCATTTTTGCCAGTGTCCTGCTCTCTATAAAAAATTTTCCTGGTACTAAGAATGTGTTCCTTAATATTTCAAGGTAAAGAGTAAAAAATCCTGCTAATCTAATAACTAGCACATGCAGATTTCATGCTTGAGCTTAGTATTAAACTAACCATCTTCACAGTTCTTAAGAACTTGACCAAAAAGTGGAATCCATTTTGCCTTTTCATTCTGTGCATCCATGTGACTCTCTAACAACCTCTGTAGGAGATCACTGATAGCCTGTGATCTGCCCTTTTACCTTTGCAGATAGTTTATTTTTCCTAAATTGTTCGATGGATTGTTGTCTTCAGTAAGTTATTTATGGTGATGCAGGCTCTAAAGTTCAAACCCATCCTCTTCCAATGGAGCAGCAAAACTTGTGGCTAACAAGTAGATTTCAGCCTTCATTTTTCTAGTGGGCTAAAACCACATCCACAAAGGCCACTCCTTCTGAAGATGAAGTGATTCAAAATGCCTCTGGCTGTATCTCCAGGCCACAGAGAATAGTATAAGTATATGGCCATGCACCAAGGCAACCAGAGATGAAAAAGCTATGGAAAATTTGCAATGAAACATTCCTGGAGTCATCCTTCTAGAAGAAATTATGTGCAACAAAAGGACAATCGATATTAATAATTCATTCAGCTCTAGAAAGGACTTATTATGTTTTCCTTGATTGAAATGTAGCTAAATGATGTCTGTCCAAGATTTTGTGTGCCCAGTGGGGAAGATGTAGCCTTGATCTGCCTAGAACCTCCAGTAAATCCATGACTGCCTTAACACATCATTAACAGAACAGTTTAATACATACAATATTAAAATGATCAGATCCTTTGAAAGTCAGCCAAACAACACAGAAACTCATTTCCAGGACTGGCTTCTACCTCTTTATAGTTGCCCTCTCTGTGCTCTCCAAAAACTCACATGGTGAGAGAAAGTCCTGAATTCTTACCTTTTTGCCTGAAATCAGGAGCAAATTCCCAAGCCACTCTGCATGTCCTAATTTTAAGCTGAAGTAGTCTGCTCATTTTTTTCTCTAGCCTAGGTGTTGTCTCAGCATGTTTATGCACTATGTCACATGTGCAAGTCCAAGGTGCAGAGAAAAATCTTCTTGCACCTTTGGGCTGTGCCTCAACTGTTCTATTTGGAGCTTTCCATGGGAAAAGTACTTGGTACTGGTCAGTCATTGAAGGCAGTACAGGGCTGAAAATTGGGGAGGCCTGAAGGAAATATTCCCCAAGAGCCCTCAGAAACTTGAGCAGGCAGGGCATATTCAACATTCCTAGGGCAAGGAAAAGGCACAGATGCTGTCAGTGATGAGTTTGGGGAGCAGCCCCACCATTAGGTCTGCTAGTGATGTGGATGGATTATTGCTGCTCCAAGAGTGTGCTGACAGCCAGTGCTGGGCCAGGGCTGGTGCTACTGGAGTGTTCTCTTCTTCAGCATCCCTGACTCCTCCAGTCCCTCACACCGTGTCTGTCAGCAGCTGTGCCTGCATGCTCCAAGCCAGGCAGGGATGGGGCTGAATGCAGCTGGTGGCAGCAGCTTGAGTGGGAATAAATTATACCTGTATCAGAAGCCTACGAGTCACTGTCAGATCACCAGTTCTGTTTTCTTTGTCTGTCTTCATTTTGCAAAATGGTAGGTGAGGACCTGAACTGAAAGGCTATTAGGAATAGAGTTCTTTAATTCTTTTTGCCCAGGCATTGGGAGAGAGAGAAAAAACTATTTACTGAGGAATTTCATCTGAAACCTGGAAAACTGCTTGCCAAATCACAAGTGAAATGAGCACTCTATGTCACAGTCTTTAGGAAACACTGCATTTCGTTTTATTTAGAAGCAGCTGGTTATTGCTGGATGGTGACAAGGCACAGGATGGCAGTGGAGGGGTCACCCTTCCACAGAGCCATTTACCAAGCTCTGATCTAAAGGCAATCTTTAAAAATAAATGAAAAGGGGAAGCAGTCTGTATGAATTCAGAGATGACCTAGCACACAGTTTAAAGATGCTTAAAAGAGGAGAATTCACTGTGTGTGTGGGATGCTGGAGAGCTGCCCTGTGTTTGGATATGCAAAATAAAGATCTGTTTTGTAAAGGAGCTGAGCACCTGGAACTTTCTTTTGGCATTAGCTTACTAGTCAGATAAAAGAGATAAATGCTAATCTAATCAATCTATTAAATAATTATTTTTCAATGAAATAGAAGCTAGAAAAAAAAATCTTAGTAACAAAGGTCTCCAGTCAATACCTTTGCATAAATAGTGTGTGGGTACAGAATGCTAAATTGAGGCTACACTGATATTTGTGTATACACACACACATATGCCTTCTTCTACCCATATCTATAGTAGAAAAGAGAGGATAGCTGATGAATGAGCCAAGAAAAACATTTGTTTTGGATGATACCTTTTTAGAACCGACTTCTCTGCAGAATTCAAAAAATGTGTTTGAAATTAGAGAGGACTGTTTATAGAGGATATAAAAAAGTAGATGGAAGAAGAAATCATTTAGAGAAATGCTAATCTCCTCCTCCACAAACTGCCCTTTGCTATGACCCTGACCTTTACTTCTGTTGGTTGAAAAGATCCTTAAATATTTGTTGTGATATTTTGGGAATAGACAGGTACAGATAGAGCTATATGCTGGCCACTCTGACTCATTCCTTCCCCATAGATGAAGGTGGAAGGAAAAATCTATCTAAACATGCATACAGACACATTATTTGTTATGCATACGTGTTTAAATTAAAACAGTCCCTCAAAGTTATTTATTTTTGTTAGTGCAACACTGAGCTCTGAAACACGAAATAAATAAGTAGTGATTTCAGCAATCATCATAATTGCATATTTTCTTATGGCCTAGTTACTTAACTTCTATATTGTCTGTGCTCACATGGACACACTCTGCTGAGCATGTTTATTCTGTCACAGTCTGCAGTTGTCTGTGCTGTAGATGTCCTGTTTGTCTACACCAAATGGGGTTTCACACACGAGAGAGACTGAGAGACATGCAACTGTGAAAACAGTTTCCTCTTTTATTAAAGCTAACTGTTACCATGCCTGCCACTGCCAAGTGCTGTGCAGCAATTACAGGGAACTACTTAATATGGTGGCCAGTGGGAGAGGGGAAGACTCTTTCTCTTTAGTGGCACAATCAAATGCAGCAGCTGTTTTAGGGGTGAAAACATGCACACAGCTGGCTGCTGGGCAGTAGCTTTTGTTCACTAAAACACTCCCTGTAACTACACATAAGCAAAGCATGAATTTCACATTCTTGGCATTATCATTGAAGATCACTTGTTGATTTTTTGGAGAGTGAGTTTCTGTCATACACTCCAAGTTTTTATTATATGAACATCAAACAATGTATGTGTTGATTGTGTTCCTTAAACTCAGGTTCTGAAAGACTTTGGAATTTGTCCCTCTTTCCTTTTTGATAATCTCAGGATGTAACCAAAACTCTTTTGAATAAGAAGGTAACTTGGAAAGGATATATTGACCTAGTCCAATGCATACTGGCTGCTACCCCTTTGCAAATAAGGCTCCTTTCAGATGTGTTGCTGTTTGTACACCTGAAACTGCTGCTTATCTGTGCAAAACTAAGCCACTGTTTAAATGAATGACGGAAAACATAAAATCAGTTGGATATCCTGTACAGAGCAGTGGGGAATTTTTTTAGTGTTATCACTGGGGGATTTTTTTAGTGTTATCAAGTTTATGCCATATCAGCAATTTGAAATTAGTGTTGAGCCAATAGCACTTATTTTAGGAAGAATGAACCCTGTGATAATTTTTGATATGATTATTTGGTTTACAGTACAGCCACATTATACTTTGTCTAATTGTTTCTTTCCTTGAGTTCAGGGTTGGGTTGCAGTATTTCATACCTACTTTACATGACCAGAAATGACCCATCACACATATGACACCAAAACAACCAAAACAACCAAAAGCCAAACTGATACTTGCAATTTTATAAACCCTTAACAAGTCATTGTAGCCTCCTCCTAACTTGTTGTGTTTATGCAGTTTAAAATCTTACTTATTATAACTAAAAGATGGGTTTTGCCAGCTAATTTAAAGCTGAAATGTAACTTGTCTTCTGTGTGCCACACAGAAGAATGTACTATCTCTTAAAAATTAATTTATCTTGCTTCTTGCAATTGCTTTGCAGCTATGCTGCAGAGATAACAGTGTCAAACGCCTTCTCTTTTCAAAAGCAAGTAAGCAACCAGCTGGGAGTGATTCCCCAAAGCGTCATTCATCGTGCAACGTTCAGAAAGTCACAAGTGGAGATGCAAACATCTCTCTTGCTTCCAGGGCTGCCCTACATATGTAGGACAATTGACTTCCTTACAATAGCAGTTGGAAAACTGGAGCTTCTGCAGTTTGTGTGCTTAATTTTAATTGGCCAGTGTAAACTCAGAATCTCAGAAAAAGCCAATTGCTCACAAATACAGCAAAAATATGGATTTATGATGTGCATTATCAGTTTTTGTCTTTTTTGCACAGAAAATCCCTCCCTTTTCCTCCATCTCTATATTCTTCTCAAACCAAGCTGATTAGAAACAGCCTGTACTAATATCTTAGATCACACACTCTGTCAACTGATAAGATCTTGGTCAGAGAGATTGACTATTGATTAATTAGTGCTCTTGATGTCTCATATTTAAAGGAAAAATGTTGATATTTTGAACATTTTTTAGTAGATTCTGATGTTTTATAAATGAAACTGACAATATAAAATCTGAGGTTTAGTAACATATAGCACACTGGAAAATCCACATGCTGTGATTTTACCAGGAGTGAAAACTTACATTTACTCTAGAGAGTACATAGACTTCTTATAGTTCAAATAATAGAAAAAAGAGGAGTGCTTTACTGGCATTTTTAGGTCATGTTTCAATACATACTGAAATATTCTCTTTTATTCCAGAGTTGTTCCAGATTGAATTATTTTCATATTTCTTCCAGCAAATTCTTCAATGGAGTTTTGAACTCTTATTAGAGCGATGATTTATTTTCTCCTTTCAGTTGTGTAAAGCTGCTGGAGCTGTGTGGCTATATTGGGAGATAACTGGGTGACAGATGTACAGAGGTATAATTAATACAAACCAAATGCACATCTATTGTAAGAATTGTATTTACACTTAATCTAATATGTATTCATAGCATGAGTGAGGAGATGGCTTCTTACTCTTTCACCTTCAGAGTTTGAAGCAATAAAGTTCACTATGCAGGATAAAGACAACAATGAATATAGAACTCAGTAGTATAAATGAAGGAGAATCTGCTTTCTTTTTTACATGTAATATGTTGGGATTTTTTTTTCCCAAAAAAAGAGAAGATACTGCTATGTGTGGCTCTAGCAGCTTCCCAAGTGAGTCATCAGCTGTGTTTGGATCCAGACTTTCAATTTCACTGCACAGACACCACTGACTTAAAGGAAAGGGTTTCCTACGTTGGCTGGCAGAAATAGTCTAAGGATCATCTGCTTGAGGAGAAAGAACTAACAGTGAGTTGCAGCTTCAGGAGTTGCTTCATGGCTGTGTTTGGCAGAGGCTGAGGTGCTGTGGCTGCTTGGTTTGAGGGAGAAATGGATGGATTGGTGTCACCTCTCATTCTGCAAGGATGCAGCCTCTGGCTTCCCATTTGCTCCTGACAATAAATGCTGCAAAATGCATGGCATCACCACAGGGGGCTGAAATACACAGTTCAGGATCCCCTGTGTAAGGTCCAGAAGTGCTACCTGGACCTGAAATACAGAGTAAAAGGATCTTTCCCCTATCCTTAGAATTATGTATCTGGGTGTTGTTGGGTTTGCCATTAGATGCCTATATGCATTTTCCAACTCCTTTCAGTTTTAAAAAGTCTGTATTTCAATATCTTTTTTTTTTTTTTTTGCCTGTGAAGAGAATCTAGGATAAAGATAAACCAAGTCTAACCATTACAGAAGGAATTAGTTCTTCCGCACAGATTCTGAACAAGAGGAGAATTTGGTTACAGTTTCTTTTGACAGATATTGTAAAAGATGAACCTGACTTAGTTAAATATAATATCAAACCTGTTTTGATAAAGAAGCTTAGGTGGGTTTTCACAGGACTTTTAAAAATTTAATTTATACTGATTTTTGTGTAAGTAATTTTCTGTATGAAAGTCAAAATGCAACAGAAGATTGACATAAGTGAAGATGTCAGTCTTTTAATATCAAGATGTCAGATGGCAAAAAATGCCCAGCCACTTTCTGAACAGTTGTATTGAGCTTGGAACTATTCTGTTGATCTCCGTGGAGTTTTAGTAATTTCATGGTAATTCTTTTTTTCCCCATAAGAAAGGGTAGGATTGAGGATCTGCACAATTTGTTGTGATTGATATCTCATTTTGGCTGTCAGTCAGCAGTGGGCTTTGCTCCCAGTGGAGGTCAGCTGTGAGAAGGCAGAATACCCAAAGTTACCCCCTAATCCTGGGCAGAGCTCAGCCATCATTTCCAAGCCCGGGGGCTCTCGGGTGTCTCCTGAGATAACTGTAATGAAATCTGGTCCCACACGTTCAGTGGATGGACTCAAAATGAGCTGCAGCAGCCAGTTTCAGTTTTTTTGTTCATTGGTCCTAGCTATATTCCTTGCTGATAGGCAGTGTCAGTACGTGTTCTCCTGCAATGAACTATGCAAATATAAAATTACACAGTTAAGTAGTCAAAAGTCAGGGTGTGAAAGCAGAGTGATACCTTCACTCAAATACCATTACCCCAGAGTTTTAGCCATTTCTTCATGCTTCTTAATCACACTTGGCTCAGATGGATTAAAGGCACATTTCCCTTTGCATGGAAGTCTCATTGAGCTTTCTGTGACATGGGCTGATTAATCTCATTCAATTTATGCCTGTTTCCTTTGGGGACACACATCAGTGTCTGGGAGGGCAGAGTCCATCTGTGCCTAGAGGGATCAATCACATGGGTGCAATTAGTCTATAACAGTTCATGGCCTCAGATCAGTTCTGTATGAGAGTGTTTTTTCACAGCTGCCTCTGACTTGCTTCTATGAATTCAGTCATACAAGTTATTAAAAATTTCCTTGCAAAGTATAAGTTTTTACTTGCTGGACAGAAATAAGTGTTCATATGTCCATTTCTGGGATATTTCTCCTAAGAGATTTGCTTGGTGACAAGAAAACTTTTTCTCAGCTGCAAATACAATCCACTTTTTAGTATGACACTGGGCTGGGAACAAATTTATCAGAAGGCTAGAATTATTTTTAATTTTTATAATTACTATTTTACATATTTAACTGTGTTGATTTTTTTCTTTTAAGAGGCTGAAAAAATATCAGAAGCCTACTCTTCACTTCTTATTAGTGTTTGAATGGATAGATAGTTCAGACTCTAACTGTGCTATTATTGTCATGTATCACAGACTATTTTTATTCAAAATAAAACATTACTTATACAAGCAAAATTTTCCCACATTATTGCAGCTTTATATTTTGATGAATTTAAAGGGACCATTTCAGGCTACTAGAATAGATGAATATGTGGTCTGACAGAGTTTGGTCATTTTGATGTCCATGTATAAACAACTGAGATGACCAGGGGAACAAGTCCACTTTTAACCTTAAAACACAGACTGTTTTCATTCTCCACACCAGAAATGTGTCAGGTCTATGGTATCAAAGCACAGTGACTTGCTGCTCTATGTTGTCAACATGCTCTGTATTAAGGAAATGCCAAAGTGTACTGATTCTGTACATGCTCTGTACAGTGCCCATTTACACCAGGAGCTGCAATCTTGCATCTTTGCTCTCCTGCGTTGCAATTGAGGTATTCCATGTGAGCTGGTTTCCAGAAAAAATTAAGCCATATGTCATACACTGATAAGACTTTTTCACATGGCTACAAATGAAAAGTGCTGTTCTGCTTCCTTGTCACAGAATTTAATTAACTGACACATCTGTGTTCACAGAACCAGTTTGGCCACTCGGTTAGTAACTGGTTTAAAACCCATGCAGAGGCTTGCAACCCTCTGCAGGCTTTCCATAAGCCAGTATCTCTAGCATGCAGAGAGTCCAAGCTATTTGAAGAAAAATTCTTTTTTTTTTTTTTTTTTTTTTTTTTTTCCAACAAAAAGATATGTTACTGAGGTGAAAACTCAACGTTATACACACCATGTAGCAATTTTATTGTAAAGAAGTTCTTAGATAAGCATCCTGTGGACTGCTTGTACCTACAAAGGAGTATGTTAATGGAAAATATATTAGTAATGCAAGCAAAATATCTGCAAACAAAATTAACTCTCAATGTGAAATGTTAGGAAAATAAAAAACCAGAACACATTTAAAAAATTGAAGGTGTCTCCTGGTGCTCCTTCCAAACAGTCAAATAAAATTATTAAGACAAGCACAGAAGGGGCTTTTATTGTTAGTATTACTTTTTCTTTGTTGTTCTTATTACTTTTTCCTTATTAGATTTCAGTAAACTGATAGAAAAGCTACACATATGAAAAAGATCCAGCTGTAGCCTTGAGTTACGTGAGAGGTGCAGGAGGGCAGGCCAGGTGTGTGGATGTTAGTGATGATGAGAAATAAGAGGGAACAGGGCTGCTCTTGCTCCTTTAGAGCCCCACTCAAGGGCTGCATGTCCATGTGAGGGCATCTCCTCTGCTGCTGATCACTGAGTGTGTGGAAATCATGGGGTTGAATGGTTGATCAAGGTTCTCTTTCTCAACAGAAGTAACTTTTCTGTGGCCTTTTTGTTTAATGAATCAGTTATTTGAGCTACTCAACAGCGATCTGAGGTATCACTGCAATGGCAAAAACTGCTTTGGTTGGCTTTGCTTTTGGTTCTCACTTGAACTGCTCTCCTTTTTTGTCTCTAGAAGGCTGTATTGGGTTCATCATGCAAAGGGACAGAGGCTGCAATAAAAGGCTGAGAAGCATCTGTGAAAATAAATAATGCAAAATTAACTTTTCAGTGTGTTTTGCCCCTGCCCTTCTGAGAGGTGAGGTCTTCCTCACTCTCAGGCTGTACAGTGATTTGCTGTATTCCCTGTGGCTTCCATTGGTGTAAAACTAGTCACTCATGGCAGCTTGTATATCAGTCATATCAGATTCTGAATATTCTACATGCCTACAGTGAAAAGTCTTCATTCATCCAGATAATAGCTACATGCTTTGTCCAGATAAAGGTAGTTTAGGATTTTTGTCATTTCACACTATTGAGCTGCACAATTCTTAAAATTTGTTACTTCCACAATTCCATAAAGCAGCAATTAGCTAAAAAGGAAAAGGAAAATACTTATTGCTGTTTAAGCATAAAGAGGAAAAAAATACGCCTGAAAAAGTTCAGTGTATAACTTCTCAGAAGTTTACCAGGGGTGATCTGGCCTTAAGGTTTAAAGTCAAAAATACTGGGAAAAAATAAAAATATTAATTTGACAAAATACTCTGTCTTTCCTGTTTTCTCCCAGCTATGTATTTTTAAATTTTATTTTACCGAAATCTCAGTTATGAAATTTATTCTATCTAACAATAGGTTGAGGAAGTAGGTCAGTCCTTTTTCACACCCAATTGCTACTGCCATATTCTAGGCAATTGTGTAGATATTTTAGTATGTTCAAGTGGACATAAATTATCTTGGAGGACACTCATGGTTGTTTTGGGGTGTGCACTAGAGCCAAAGCAGTATTGCTATGGAAAATCATTGAAACAGTGAAGCCTCAAACTTGTAAGTCTCCATAGCAACTTAAAAAAATAATAACAGCTGTACCAAGAAATTTGCTAATAGAAGGCCTTAACACATTTGTCTAGACTCAGTCATATTTCATACTCATTATAACCTGTAGAAGGATTGTGAGAAAATGAAATGTAGGGAAAAAATAGGGAACATCTGCTTTTCCTGGAATTTTACACTGGCTTTAAGTTACCTGACAATGTCTATGGCAAATATAACCATTACAGTGAAATTTAAAAATATTTAATAACATAGAACAATTGCAACTCATTTGATTCTAATATGTACAGCATTTCATTTATTATGTGCTATATACACAGTGGAAATTTCTCAGTAATTAGCATAAAGCTAGATGTTCTGAAACAAATAGGAACATCTCCCATGTTGATAATGTTAAAAATTATTGGCTTGTAGCAATGCTGAGAAGACTGAATGAAAAATGCAGCAGTGTGAGAGAGATTCTGTTTTAAAATGGCCTCACTCAAGTTCATATTACAGGCCATGGATAAAAAAAGAGAAGGGTTCTGTAGGATCAAAGCACAAGAGAGTTTGCTAGCTTTGGTCTGCTAGAAATGCACAAAAACACTAGAGAATAAGAAAATTGGCTGTGCAACCATTAAGCTTCAATATGTAGCAAGAACAAATATTTTTATGAGTTTGGCATCAGTTCGAAAGATGTGATATAATGTTGCTGATTTTAAGGCAGCCTTTGAATTTTTAAAATTTTATATATAACAATTTCCTATATAGGCAAAAATTGTTTCTAATGGGGCAGAACTCTATTCAAGACCTTACAAAGTGAAGAGTTAATCACAGAACTGAAAAAATAGATGAAACTGATTTTATCTTGATTACATTTTTATTGTGAGTTCTGCCAAGAATTCATATTCTCAGGGGGTTGAAAAGGACAATTTAATAAAGCTGAAAATAATATTGAGACAATCAACTGGAGAAAATGTAAACAGAAACATGAGAAAGATAATTGTCCATTGTTGAATAACATTTTACTAGATGCCCAAATTACACATTTCAAAATGATGTTTTTGCAGGGACTTAAGGAAAGAACAGTATGGGTCAAAGTAAAATGAAAAACATCTCTAAATCATAGTGAAAGTATAAAAAAAAAAAAAAAAAAAAAAAGCTGGAACAATCATAGTAACAAGTCTCTTGGATTTTAGGAAGTAGATAGTGGAAGCAAAACATTAAAGACAAATATCTATGAATATCAGATCTAAGAATGGAAAGGCAGAGAAAGGAGCTCCCAGTTGTATCAGGAATCCTGATAGTATTATTGCTCTGTGACTGTATGATGGCAGGAGAACTGACAAGAATGCATGGAAAGCAGAATGTCAGTCACTTGGAGTCTGCATTTGGGGAAAACCAGATGATCATATGACATGTTGATGCAGTCCTTTTAATTCTAACCAGATACACAGCAGTTTGTTGAAGTTAGACATTTAAAAAATCTGCACGTCTAATTAACTTTCATCTGATAGTTTTAAAAGAACTAGCCAAAAGACCTCATGGGCATTTTATTTTGGTGATTACAGGGTTGAAACATGGGAATTTACAAGTTGGAAAAAATTTAAAGTCTACCAATATTTAAAAATTATAACCAGACTAACTCAGGAGATTAAGGGCCTATCAAGATGAGATTGCTTAAACACAATTAATATCCATCAAAATTAGTTTCACAGAAATAATTTTTGCCAGACTAATTTGATCCCATCTTTTGATAAGATTACAAGTCCTTTTCAATTAGTATTGTTGATGTAATTAATTTTTTAAGGACATTCTCTCACTCACACTAGAAGACATTTTGTTAAGAAAGTAAAGGATTAGAAAATCAATCTAACCCCTATGAATTTTATTAAAAATATAATATATTTAAGTAAAATTGCAAATAAGGAGCCATCATGGTGAGAATTTGGTCCTTATGAAGTTCATCTCCCTTACAACTTATCTTTCTTAATGAGACAAGAAAACATGACATTTTCTTCATGAAGTTTTCTTGCACCACTAAACTAGTGGAGGGTTAAATGATAAATAAGGCTGGTGAATGACAGAGCAATCTGACTTTCTCAACAAAATGGAAGTTATTTTTTTGGAATCCTGTGCAGTGAAGAACAGTGTGAGCCTGTAGGGTGGAACACTTGTAGGATGGAAAAGACTCCATGCTGGGAAATAGGGACTGAAAGGGATTTGATTTTATAATGGATAATCAGATACACATGGAGCTCCTGCAGCGTGCCACGGCCAAAGTGCCAAAATGATCATTGGACTATAACAAGGAGAATATGAATAAAAGCAGAGAGCTTGCATTGTTCAGGTGAAGATTTGCTGTGAGGGAAAAGGGAAAGTGCTACACAGCCTGTAGCCCCTTGGCAAGGGAAGCCTGGGGTTCTGTCCCTCTGCTAGAGGAGAAGGGAGGCACTGCAGAGCTCCATGGCAGCCTGGACCATGCTCCATCACTGCTCACCCTGCCTGGGAAAAGGATTTTGGTCTTCTTCCTAATTCCTTTTTGAAAACATTATTATTGATTTGGTTTTCTTTAGAATGAAGGGTTTGAGAGCAGCTCTGGTTGAGCTTAAAGGACTGGAAAATATACTGAAAATGAGGGACTACAGTTCAAAGCCTTGACTTACTCAAGAATAGTAAAATGGTAAAAAGGCATCTCTAATTTCTCTGGAAAAGACTAGCAAAATCCATTGCTTGGAATTAGAGAAGTTTAGTCTTGAAGTAATTTACCTCAGAGAAGGGAACTGACAACTGGAAAAACTTACTGTAGCCTGCAGTGGACTTGGTCTGAAGAGAAAATTTGAAACCATGATCTGTTTTTGTTCTGCCTTAGCTGCAGTATTGGTACAGAAATTCATTTAGGGGAGCCCTGTAGGTGTGTGATATAAGAAGTCACATTAAATAATCAACGGAATTCTTCTGATATTAACATATATCAGTCAAAAATATGAAATTATAATGTTATTCTGTTGAGATGTTCTGCAATAAGGTCTTAGTGATGTTTTGTTAAAATTTACTTTGCAGATAATTTTAATTTTTAAGCTAAAGAGCACAGACAAAATATATGAAATCTTTAAGTTCTCCACTAAGTAATAAAAGACTGATTTTTCTGAATGACATAAACGACAGAAATACATGCAGATCACAAAACCTGGTCTTTTGTCTACAAATAAGCATGTTCAGAGACCTCAATTTCTGTCCACATAGGAAGAGGAAAGCACAAGCCCTGCAGCTCTAGAGGTTAGTTCTGCAAGCCAGGAGTCTCTGTCCTGCTGTGGGAACACAGCCCCCAGCCCCAGCCTGCCCTTGGGACATGCAGGGGATGTGTTGGGACTGGGCTTGGGGACAAGGAGCTGGAGTAAGGACATAGATAGAGACTGCTGCCACTACTGTGGTGCTAGAAAATCTTCTCCTTTATACTTTCAGATTTCTTTATTTGCATAGCTTGCAAAGTTTTGGTTATTTTAATTTTTTGCCTGTTCTATTCCAAATTACATATTACCTTGAGCCATTTTGTTTCTTCTTTCTCATTGCACCTGCTGGCAACAGTTTCACCTCTGCCATAGTTCCATTTGCCTTTGAGTACTGGAGCTGCTTCAGCCACCACTCCTCTGCCACCCTGCCCTTCCTGCTTGAAGTGATTCAGAGCCTGCTCTTCACATGCAGCCTTCACCAAGAAGTTAACAAAAAAGGACGAAAGTCTTTTAAATCACACCAACACACACTGCTTCTTGTAACGTCAGTCATTTGGTCTGTGTTACAGGCATGCTGCCTGCACCATCAGTGAAATGACAAAATTTGTGCCTTCTTGTATGTTCTTTGCTGGCAGAAATTTCCAAGATGATCTGCACAGTTTGTGAACAGCACCTCTGCTAAAAGAAAGAAAGGCTGAAGTGACTAGGGAACAGGATGGAGAGGATTTCAGTGGGTTGGGGAGTGTTGCTGTGTTCCTTGGGAAAAAGCACTGCTGCAGTTTGCCCCTAGAAAGGCCAACATCCCAAAAGACAAGTGTTCTGCTGATGTAAATGGAGAAGGGCAAGTCTCCTGTCTTCTTCAGCCAACTGATAGCATCTTCAGAGGTTGCCTCAGAAAACTTACCTTTGTAGGTTATCTTTATTTCATTCTCCAGGTTTTAATTCACCCCCACCTCCCCTCTCCTTCTTCTTCTTCATTTTTTTAATTTTTTTTTTTTTTAATCAGGACTCACCAGCCCTCTGAAATATCTATATAGTTTTCCTGGGTCACCCTCTGCCTCAGATACATTTCTATAAAGGTGCTGCCTCAGCATTACTTCTCTTCTACGTGTGTTTGAGTGTGTGCATGTACTATCTACATCTGGAATGAGGGGCCGTATTAAAAATAAAATAATTATAAAAATAAAATGAAATGGCCTCACATGGAAAGCATTTGGAAAGGAAAATACCAGAGTAAAAATGGAAAAATCAGTACGTGTCAGGCCAGCTGCAGGTTGGGAGCAGCACTCTGGGAAGCCAGTGGGATTTGCTGGTGCCCTGCATGGGAAGGCAGAGACCAGGCAAGCACAGCTGTCCTGCAGCACTCTGGTGGCCAGGACTTCAGCCATGCCTGCAGGAAGGCTTTAACCTTGCTGGCCTCAGGAGTATTTCTCAGAAGCTAAAGATGTCAACTTTAGCAAGACTGTGCCCATAGATAGTAATGACCAAAAGGGAAATCCCTGGGGCAGGCTGCAGGATGCTTTTGATGGTACTTGTGCCAGCAGATGTCTGGGGCATGGGCATAAGAAAGTGAATTTCAGTCAAATTCATTTATTAAACCCTTCTCAATTCACTCCTGCACGAAGGATAAAGGGACTCTGCTGCAAATAAAGACAGCATACACTTACTTATTTGTCAGCTTCTAAATTAAGAAAGAATTTTAATACCTTGCTTTGAGAGATTTACTCACATGATTAAAGTTAGGTATGATTTTAGGAACCTCAGAAAATCAGTCACCTGATAAACTCCCACTCCAGGTTAAAATAAATTACATTACAAAAGCATGTTTCTTGAAAAAAAACCACAAGGAAAAGATATTATAGCGACAAAAATTTGTCTTAAAAATTATTAAATTGTTTGGTCTGTCAATAATTGAAAAGGCTTCATTACCATGCAAACAAAAAACAGGTTGGCTATTCACCTTTGGAAGATGGCATTTGCATTGCTATAGTAGGAGAGAAGAACCTTAGAAAACTAATGAAGGAGCATAAAAATGCAAATTACTGCAGCTAATTGGCTGTGCCTTCTTACAGCTTCTGAATTATTAATTTATGACCGAGTAAATCTGCCCCTTTTAAATAATATAATAAAGAACAACATTGTGTTCTATGCTGTTGAGTGGATAGTGTTTGTTCCCTTAATTTTATGGTGAGTTGCTCTTGTTTGCACTAGCAAGATGCTTGCAGTACTCTGTATAACTCTGCAGGTCCAGCACTCATCTCATGCAGACTGACCCCATTTTATTTCCTTTTTCCAATTCCTGACTGGGAAAAAAAAGACAAAAGATGATGCCATTATTACAATAATGCTAATTACATCTTTATTGCCATTGGCAGTAAAGTTTAATCATAAAGCAGACTCAGAATTCTGCAGAGACCTATTTACATGCCAATATGTGAATAATTCAATTCAGTTCAGTGTAGTAACTTAGACCTGGTTGCTGCCCAGGGGGTTGAAGAAATCAAAATAAAATCTTTGATAATTGGAGTTGATATATGCACATTTTTCCCTGAATATTATTTCTTCTCCCATGAAAAATTTGGGAAGACTCGGAGGAACTGCTTATTTCACCTGGGATTCCCAGCCCTTTGGTGCTCATGCACAGAAGAGCACAATTTTGCCAAATACTCTACCTGGCAGACCTGTACATTCACAGTGTACATGAATTCAAAGGAAGGCCCTCACATTCCCTGTGAACACTCTCTGGGGCAGGGCAGGGCAGGAGCAGTGTGTCCATCACTTCCTGAACTTGCCTTACACTGCTTGAATGCTCCACAGCTACCTGAAAAACTGTGTTTCAGTAATTCTGTGCAACAAGGGCTAAGAAATTAAGCTCAGCTTGTATGATTTCCTTTTTCCCTGATGGCTTTGCTTACATCCCTGTAGCATACTGAAATTACCAATTTTTCATTTAAAAATTATATGCTACAGCACTGGGCACCTTTGTGTAGGTGGTGCCTGCAAAACCCAGGTTGGAAGAATTTGGCCTGTGGGATGGATCATTGCTTTAGAGGACACAGGCAGCCACCAGATGCAGCAGGTGGGAGTGCTTCTGTAAGGCAGAATGTTTTTATTACAGAAATCAGCCTGTGGAGATGAAGTTTCTCATTCTCCATTTTAGTCTCTAAACAATTTCTTCTTTAAAATATAGCCCAAAAAGGTTAAACCTTTTTTTTTTTTTTTTTTTTTTTTTTTTTACATTTGATTATGTATTGCTTAGTGCATGGGAGCTCTTTTGTTTGTTCCAGCTATTGCTGTGTCTGGGGTGCCTAAACCAGCTACCACAATGAAGCAGCTCATGGGAAAAGCTTTGCCTAGGTGATCTGGCCAGCTCAAGGCTTCAGTTATGAAGACAGCAAAAGGGAATAGCAGTGAGTCCAGAGAAATTCTGGTACTGAAGGTAGGTAAACAAAAGCCAAAGAATATTAAATCTGATTTATTTTGTTTATCTTTTAGAACTTTTATAATTTGACTGTGCACAAGCTTTGCCTAGGTCTTCTTTTATAGCATCCAAATATCTCACTAGTACCAGTGCATTTCCCAGGTGGGAAAGGAACATTATCTTCAGTTTATAGAAATTAAATTGAGAGATGCAGGTAGAGTAAAACAGCTCCCCAAGGCTGCCTATGAAAACTTGGGCTGGAATCTGGACTGTCATCCCACTTGCTGCAAAAACTACTGAGTCATCTTTTTTTGCAGTCTGAATTTTCAGAGAATTTTCTAAATAAAAGATAAGACTACAAACCTTGCTCTAGGATTACAGATATTTTCTTCTCAGGCAACAGAAACTTGGTGGCTGTAGCATGCCAGGTTTTTTTTAGAAAATTTCTATATATCAATCACTGAAAAACTGTCTGTAGCAGATCTGTGGAATATTACAGTCCAGGATCAAAACCAAACCTATTGGTCATGTTAAGCATCAGGTTTATAATATGTGTCACCTAAAATATTAATGGAGTATGTAATAACAGTTAAACTAAAGCAAACAGAAGCAGTGAAGAAAATATCCTGATATATTACCCAGAAGAGCAAGCAGGAAAACACTCCAGGGAGAAGTATTTCAGTAAGAGCCTATAGGTGGTGATTAAAGGCACTTAGACACAATTTCATCCAGATAGATGTATGGGGAATGTAGCTTTTACCAAAAACTTGTGGATAGTGTCTCCTTCAGTCATCTCTGAACACCTGGAATCTTCTCTTTTAACTAGGAAGGAGAAGAGTAGCAGATGTTTTCATGCTTTAAGAGTTGTTGGAGAAACAAAAAATACCCGAAAGAGATAAGTGTCCATAGAGCCACAGGGAGAAGAAACAGGAGTACAGGGACTAGTGATTTGCCAACAAGCCAAAAACTAAAGGGATTAGCCTGCAGCAAATTAGATTAAATATAAAGGAAAAACATTAATTAGTCACGAAGGGAATATTTTAGAATTAACATCATTGAGACTAAGTCTAAAAGAGCTAAAAGGCTGAGACTTCCTAAAGCACAGCTGGAGATGGTTTAAGGACAGTTTAAGTCTCCCATCACTAAAAGGATATTGCAGCTTGCTAGGAACGGGCCCCTCTCACATTCTAGCCCTGGGCTAGAACCTCAGCGAGGGTTTTCCTCTCTCTTCTGGAAAGTGACTGTCTGCTGGAGCCCTCTGTCCTCCTTCATATTTTAGCCCAGTAGCCGTACACTGCCTACACGGCTTTCTCACATTTATCTGAGGAAAAGCAGCCGTCTGGAAATGTGCCTTGCTGGGGAGGAGGTGATGTTCATTCACAAGGGCATGGCATTTCCTGCAAGACGGGCGAGCAGTCTCCGTCCGAGCTTCTTTAGAACCGGGTTTTTGGGGATAGGGCAGTGACGGAGAAGTGCTGCGCTGACCATTCCTTCGGGAAGAGCCACGTGCTCCTCCCCAGGCTCGGCGCTTCACCCCGGGGCGGCTATTGCCCGTCCATCTCCGCTGCCAGCCGCGGCACGCCTGCTCCGCGGCTCACAGGGTCCATTTGGGCCGGGCCGGGCCGGGCCGAGCGCGCTTTGCTTTCCCGGGTGCGCCGGGACAGCGCCCGCCCGGCCATCCCGGGCTGCCACCGGCACTGCCCGGTGCCGGAGCGCCCTCTAGCGCCCGCAGCGGGCTCAGCCCGCCGGCACCGCGCCCCGCCCCGCGCACCGCACCGCGCACCGCACGGGCACCGCACCGCACCGCACCGCGCCCCGCGCCCCGCACGGGCACCGCCCCGCGCCCCGCACGGGCACCGCCCCGCGCACCGCACGGGCACCGCACCGCGCACGGGCACCGCGCCCCGCACCGCGCCCCGCACCGCGCCCCGCACCGCGCACCGCGCACCGCGCACGGGCACCGCACCGCGCACCGCACCGCACCGCGCACCGCACGGGCACCGCACCGCGCACCGCACCGCGCCCCGCACCGCGCACGGGCACCGCCCCGCGCACCGCACGGGCACCGCACCGCGCACCGCACGGGCACCGCACCCCGCACCGCGCCCCGCACCGCGCCCCGCACCGCGCACCGCGCACCGCGCACGGGCACCGCACCGCGCACCGCACCGCACCGCGCCCCGCACCGCGCCCCGCGCCCCGCACGGGCACCGCACCGCGCACCGCACCGCACCGCGCCCCGCGCCCCGCACGGGCACCGCACCGCGCACCGCACCGCGCCTCCCCCGCCTGCAAACCGCTCATCAGGGACCACCCTGGGCAACAGGGGCTGGCCATAAGCCCTCCTTCTGCCACAGAACATTCCTATTCTACCTTAATTTCCCATAAAACAGTTATGGGAAATATATGGGAAATGTTTTATTTTTAAATACGGAAGATGCAAAGTGATGGGCAACCCACACTTGCAATATTGTTGATGAATAAACCCCAACCATTTCAATTTATGGATGGAGTTCTATTTAAACTCATTAGAATCTGCAGGGCATATTCACTGAATGTGAACAGCCTGCTCTTTGTAAGGGTGACCCTCTGTTGCCCAGCAATTAGTGTACCTGGGTCTGTTTGACCTAAGAGAAAATGATTGGCTATGTGTGATGCAAATGGACTAAAAACAAAAAAGATTTTTAGTTCTTGCCTATCCTCACCTCATTTGTCTTCTATTTTAACTTCCCAGCTGGTGGGAATTTTATTTGGAAATTACTAATGTGAGGCAGCTTTATAATACTGGTTATTTCCATGTGACTTTTGATGCCAAATCTCCTCTTTTCAATATGTAGGTCTCCTAAATTCTTATTAGAATTAAGATGAAACTATCTACTTTGCATTAAGTCTGCTGCTGCAAAAGTATCGACAAACCAGAGACTGCAGGGCAAAATCCCCATGTGACATGCTAGCTGTGGAAAATGCCACATCCGCTCTTAGCAAGTCACTCACTGTAGTTTGGGTTTTCTTTTTGAAGCAGATACTACTACCAGTTCTTACTATTGTGGAGATATTCTTGGGATGTAGGTGAAGCTCCTGTTGTGGTTTGACACACAGGAAGATGGGGTTATGAATAGGCTCAAGAAGCTCAAGAAAGTGATGTGCCTGTTGAGCCCAGATGGGGTCTTCAGAGGAGAGCCTGGGTGAGATCTTTTGAGAAATTTGAATTTTGAAATTTGAGTGAATTCATTGCTCTTTTAATGACTTAAGAAATTATTGACAATATGTCTTCAATCACTTCTCTGGTAGGAATTTCCATTTTGTGTTACTTTCAGTGTTAGTCAATCCATGTAATTCCATTTGTCATGTTGCTCACTTTTGGAAGTGAGGACTGTTTCTACAGTAGCCATCATTTGTTACTTCAGGTAGTTACTAAGGAACCAAGAAATGGTTATTTAGCAGGGCTACATCAGAGGGAATAAATCAGTTATGACTACATGAAGACATAATATTTACCCTCCCTGAGAACTTCAGTGTATTCAGTACCTATCTGGGAGATTTTTATGGAAAGTGTTAGGAAACACTTTTTGGCACTTGAACAAATATTAAAAAACCAAATAAACTTCTTTTGATATAGTTTTCAAATGTGAATCTCGGCACATATTTAATCTCTTTAGCAGCAGAAGATTATTGTCTCAAGAAGTTAAGAGCCTCTTGGGGAAGAAGGCCATCAGACTGGCAATAATAATGGTGAACATGAACGTGCTATTGTGAATTAAAATGAGTACTCTTTTTCCTATGTTTGAAATAGCTCACATTAGATTTCTATCTAATGTGTTACTTGGAATAACAGAGGGAAACTACAGCTTTAGTACCTATGCATGACAGCACTTATCTTTGACAGCAGAGCCATAATTAACCAAGTGATTTATTAAGGGAAGGGACTTTAGAAGAATGACTTGGATTAAGTTGTGTGAAATACTGAAGCAGCTTCCTGAGATATTTTTCTTTGGCTTCCTCTGGAATTTCTTGAACAACTAAAAGTTTTTTTAGGTGTCAAGAAGTCTATTGGCTTGTGAAACTTGTGGCAAAATGACAGCTAGGTTGAAGTGACTCAGAAATCCGTTCAGGGATTTGTATTGAACTGAATGTTTAATCTACTTAGAATAAAAAAAAAATTGTTTTGACTTTGGTTATTTTAAAAACAAACACCAAAATACTGTAAAATACTGTTTCATTTTCACCTCTTTTATATGCCTTATGATTTTTTGGCATAGCTACTGACAATAAAGCTGAAGAAGAAACCCAGAGAGGACTCCTATTTGTAGTGGCAGAATGATGCCTTTTACAATTGCTTTGCAAATGCTCTTCTTGTGACAGTCTTGTTTATGGGAGATTCTGGAAAAACAGCAAAATGACAAAACCAGAAGCTTTTCTCAAGTGTTTCCCTTTTATTGAGTGATAACTTCATTTACTGAAGTCAAGTGCTTGTGTGGGAAGTATGTCAATCTGTACCTGTGTGTAGGAAAGAAAGGCTGAGGTCACTAAATAATTTCTGGGGGCTTTGGGTATGTTCTGCTGATGACAGTGCTGTGAAAATGTTGATAATTAATGATATTTCCATAGGAAGAGATTTAAATTGTTCTGTTATCTTTAGCATGTAGTGTCCCATGATTTCTGCTCATAAAATTTTTGCTTATGAGCTGGCCCTAAAGCGTATACAGGCCAGGTAAGCTTTCTCTAAAATTTCTAAAATGCTGCTACATACCTAGTTTTAGTGGATGTTATTTGCTTGTTTTGGACATTTAGAAGGCCATGTAAAGTTTATTTTCTTTCTCTGAAATGATGTGGTTCAGCATTTCAAAAATAAACGGTATGCAAAATTTTACTTCCAAATACAAAGATTTTAAAATGCTGAGCAGTTTCATTTTGTTTCAGAGAGTTCAGTGCTTTAGAAAAATGAAAATTTTTTTCAACCTAAATTTAGACACTTGCATTGAAAAGCTCTGATGAGTGTTCAAAAGAAATAAGTTAATAGAAATTAATTATCACCCTAACACTTAGCTTTAAAGAAAAGTCTTTTGAGCAATAAGAAATCTGGTAAAAAAAAATTCCTACAGATAAAAGTACTTTAAAATGTGAAAATTATTAGAAACCAATGGAAGGACACCTGGAATAATTTCTTGACAGAAATAGGTACAACAAAAAGCAAGATGGTAAGAACAAACACCCCACACACACTGGCAAGGCTCAAGTGGTTTTTCCTAAGCAATAAGGAGTTCTTAAAAAATTATAGTTTTACTCAACAGAATGAACTGGAGGATGAAAAGATGAGAATTCAGAAACATGGGGAACCTGGGATACACAAATAACCAGAGATAAAGAAAATCAAATAAAGCTTAATTCTTCAATAAAGTGAAATCAGAAAACCTGCATGAAAACCTGTAAGTTTGCTGAGCTGTAGCTAAGGAAAATGAGCACTGCAGTATGGTGAAAGATTTGTCTGAATCTTCACCATGTGAATTAATAGCAGATATATTTTTCTGAAGCCTATTCTTTAAAAGGAACTAAAGTAAAGGATGCTGTAAGATCAGGGTGCTAACACATGGAAATAGTATTCAGATAGTTTTAATCCTTGTTGTGCTTCATGTGATAAATCATATCTTCTGTATTAAAAAAACCCAAAAACAACACATTGAATAAGTTAACAGAAATCTAGTAAAGAACAGGATGGCATTTAAGTTGGATTTTCCTTTCAGAAAATTCTTCGTCCCTCATTAGAGGTATGATTAAGGATAATAGGTTTTCATAGAAGAAGAGCTGAAGTCCTGCACCAGCTTGACCAAAAACCAAGAAAACCTCACTGAAGTGGAATTAAATGGTTAAATCTGAGTAAGGGAAAGGTTAACACTGAAGTGCCTCTGGCTCCCTCTCTGCAAGCACATGTTTAAATGTATATTTTTCTTGAAAAGTAGGTGAACACTGAGATGAAAAATATTCAGTAGGCAAAGTGGCAGGGTTAGCTTGGATGAGAGATGTCTGAGGGACTTAGAGGAACTAAAGCATAGTAGAGAGGAAACTGAAAAATATCCCTGAGTAACGCAAAGCAAAGGACACGGAAAGAATAATTAGAAAAAAATAGCTACATCTACTCTGGAAAAATGAAGAACAAAGTGTTATTGCTATTTTAAGTGGAGGTCAAAGCAAAAACAAACATGTTAGAAATCTTAAAAGAAAAAAAAACAACAAAATTAGAGCCCAAAACCCTAGGATAAACCAATTCAACAAATTAAGAACAACTCAGTCGCAGTTATGGGTGATATTTTACTGCTGGAGAAGTAAGTGGAAGAAAATATCCTGCTGACAACTTTAGTGTTAAGAATTCACTTTTCTTCATTTATAGTTATGATTTTATCACAAGGAATTAAAGTTGAAGACCAAGTTCATCACACAGCTGCATTAGAGATGTGGTTGTTACAAATTTCACCCAGTGGACCACTGGCCCATTGTTATTATTCTTTTGGGAAAGCAAGCACTTTCTAAAACTCATTTAGAAAAAAAAGGGGATCCTATGCAAAGATGTCATGGTTAGAAATTCTCAGTGAAGGTTTATGATAAATATATTAAAATCCGTGGAAAAATTTATTAATCTGTCACTCATTTTTCTTGACAGGATGACATCTTCATCCACTATTTATCTATTTTTTTGGGCTTATGTTCATGGGTATAGTTGCATTTGCCATATCTCTGTTGTTTTATAAAACTGCTGTGTTTATAAATAGTTGTGTAATTTAATACTTGTAAAGTGTGAGTTTTACAGAAGCACAGCACCCTGGTAGCTGTCACTAATATTACCTTATAAAGCTGATAATATGAAGTGCTTTAATTTATTTTTAATGCAATAACCACAAAGCTGTAGGTGTGGAGCTGAATGCAAAGTCAGTGAGTCATTTCAGTTCCCCAGTGATTCGTATCATCTCTCTGTTCAACACTGATCCCTTGCCAGGCTGTTGGCTTTGCTTCACTGTATGTGGCACAGCAGACACAGCACATAACAGAGCTCTCAGTGAATCAGCTTCTACCAGGGGAAAAAGTGGGCACAGTTTTGGCCTTGATCTTGCCAATGTCACAGCCTTGGCACGTATCTGGCTTTCCTCTAAGGCAGCGTTCTGAACAAAAAAAGGAGCACAGCTACCAGGGAGTTTGGGAGAGCAAAAATGGCTATTGCATCTCAGCTTAAGCAAGAGAGAGCTCACACCTTCCTCTTTGTCTTGGCATTGCAAGGACAAGAGTCACAAGTTAAAAAAGAGAAAATGTAAGCATGTATTGCCACTGTCAGACTTTGGGAAAGCTGGCACGACTCTCTAGAGAACCAGATCCCTTTGTTCCCTTTCATCCCTGCAGGACAGCAGTGTCTGGTGCCAGTCAGCAGAAAAATTATGCTGTTCTGCTTCTTCACCAGGTGAGAACAGTGCTCTGGGGGAAGGAGCAAAATTCAGCAGAAGAGGAGCTTGTTTATCTTAACATTTCAGAATGCAAGCTCACCAGCATAATGGCATCCACTGGTTTGCATTCCTGCAAAGTTTGTAAGAACTCCCAGTGTGCATTTTTTGCACTGATTTCAATTAATTGGAAGCTCACTGTGTGGGAAACCCAACTCCTCATGAAGTTGAACAACACCACTTGCAGAAGTCATGTTTTGCCAGAGGTGTTTTGCTTCCAAAATTTTCTGTTTCCGCTTAATACATTATCTAGCACAGTACAAAGGTTTTAATTCTTTTTAGGGCTTAAAGAATAGTCTGTGGGGTATAATGTACTCTTAGCTACCAAAACAAACCACCTCACTGGTTCTGAGGAGAAGCTTGTAATAGCACCATTTGTTCAAATACTGAAATAAAAGCAAAGCAGTTAATCTAAGAAGTTCTGACAGACAAAAAGCAGTAGCAATAAAAGCTAATTGTCTGTTAGCTCCAGGTATATTTCTATTGAGTGTTTCAATCCTAGCCTAGAAGCATATATTAAGAAAAGGCTCTTTGATTTTCACAGATCAAGCAGCAACCAGAGCAGGCTGCAGTCTCATTTCTCCCTTTCCCTCCCAGCCCATCCCTCCCTCAGCTGTCTGCTCCATTGCAAGGGGCTGTCAATGCCCTCGTGTAGCTACTACTGAAGCTTTTCTCAGTAGCCACAGTAATAAAGTGATTTCCTGATATCCTCACTTATATCTAGCAAAGCTAGAGGAGGTCACTGTAGCTCATGTAGAAGGAAGGAGAAGCTCATTTTCACAAGAGTTTGATTTTTTTCAGTGACAGAAGGCATGTTTTTCTCAAGGTCAGTAGCATAATCAAGGCTTTCATTAATTATTTAATGCACTTGGTGTGTGGCACACTTCAGACATTTCCTTGGTAGGCAGAGGATCTGCAAAGTTTATGCTATGCTTTTGTGTCTGGTTTTGTTTAATGCAGCCTTTCTGTCGGGGCATCAAGAAACTAGATTTTTTTTTAAGATGAGATGCCCCAAGTCATCTTCTATCTTCTGTGACTCTATTTAATCTGGGTTTCTGTTAATGGAATCTGCTCAGGTTTTCCACTAATTTGTTTATTCACTCAACAACAACAAAAGCCACAGAATTCAGTAACTTTAAGCTCCAACCCCTATCTTGAAATATCAGGGATTTGGGTTTTCTGGTATATTTATACTAATAATTAATAATAAATCAACTATTTGCTTTTGCCCTCCAGTAATGGATCATGACCAGCAAGACTGTGCACATATGAATAAAAAAATTTATTTTCTATTTGACATGTTTCATGGATCAGCTAACCCTTAGTAGACCAAAGATGGGAGATGAGGTTTCCCTTTAAAATTCTCTTTGTCATAACCCACATTGATCAGCACTGTTGTGAACATACTGTATTTAGTTATTTTTATCTAGCACGTGGCAGCAACTTGTGCATCACTACTGAAACCATCAATTGAGCTATTAAGAAGGAAGACACACTTAGTAATCCCTGCAGTTCTCATCACAGCAGGGCTAAGTCTAAGTGACATTAGGAACATCAGCACTGAATTTCAGTGCTTTTTATTACATTGGCCTTGTTTCATTAGAATTCAGCATTCTTCAGGCTTCTTACAAAATATATACTTTGTACTTTGCAAATTCTGTTGGCTGTTGTGAGTGGACTGGTGTGACTTGAAGACCAAGTGACAGTATTCACAGAACAGAGGGAAAAATCAATTTAACTTTAAAATGTAAGCACTTATTGAGGCTAGAGATTAAATAATGGAGGCAGGCTCTTCTGCCTAGCATGACAGGGGGATCTGAAAGCAGAATAAAATACAGAGGAAAAAGAGAGTAAGCAGCTGGAGCGAAATGCCATGTTTGTTAGGCAGGAAATCAATAATCTTTGATGGGCAAATCTTATACAAACTTTTATTCTAGGCCTGCTATGTTTGGAAATTGCAACAAAAGAAACAAAAGCTTATTACTTGGAAAAATCCAACCTCTGGTTATGCATGTTTACCAAGCCGAAGGAGTGCCTGGAATCATTCTTTTGCAGAAGAAAAGCAAGTGAGGAGGATTTTGCTGGTGAAGGCTGCCTGCATACTCCTCTGGGAACAGAAAACACGTGGATTTGATCACACCCCTTTTTCCTGCTTCCAGATATCTGTGCTTGCCTGAAGAATGCTGCTCTCCTGGGGAAGTTCAAAAAACCAACGTGGTCATTAACTTTTCCAAAGGCAGCAGTGAGGAAGCAGAAGCTCAGGCAATGCAGTGGTTCCTTATGTGGCCCTGGGGAGCCTGGTGCATCTCAGAAGAAGGTCATTTCAGGAGATGCAGTCTGCTGGGACCACTGGGAAGTGCACCCTAGGGAGCAGCTGGATTGTAGGAATATGTTTTCCAACCTGCTTGTTCAGATTGCAGCACTGCCAATCCCAGATGTTCACAAAGCACAAGAAAAGCCTCAGAAAGGCCTGAGATTGGTTAAAAACTTAAAACTCAGATTTTAAAAATAAAATAAGTTTAGGGTGTGGTTTATTACCTTCGGGTTTCTTAGCCTTTAGGGTGCACTTGAGTCATGTTTTCAAGTTTCTCTTTGCTACTATGAGGTCTAGGAAACTTACTTAAAACCATAAGCCAAGATTCTCACCTAATCATTGGGCTGTGGAAGCTGAAAAATACAAACTTATGAGAGGTGCAGCACTGACTGATGGGGCCATGCATATGACAAATACTTGGGAAAGAGTATTCTCTTTGAGAGGGAGGGGAAGCAGCCTGGCAAGGGGATGCAGCAAAAAAGCCTGGGAATTCAGTGGGGATAAATGTTGAGAGGAAGGCAGGGGAAGATGGGCTCTTGAGGAAAGTGAAGTTGAACATACCAAATTCAAATTTGCTAAGGAGATGGGAAAGTGTTTCCTACAATGGACTCCATCAGTTAACCCCTGTGATTTCTGTTTACCAGGTGAATTTTCTTTCCCATAGAGATTATTTGGTTAATTTACAGAAACAATATGCCATCATAAGAATGTCACCAGCTCAAGGGAGGGGGCCCTGCCCCTCTGCCCAGCCCTGGTGAGGCACATCGGGAGTGCTGAGTCCAGTTCTGGGCCCCTCAGGACAAGAGACACATGGAGCTGCTGCAGGGGCTCCAGGGGAGGGTAACACAGATGATGGAGGCACTGGAGCATCTCTCAAAAAGGAAAGGCTGGGGGAGCTGGGGCTGTTCAGCCTCCAGAAGAGGCACTGAGAGGGGAGCTCATCAATGTCTGTGAGTATCTGCAGGGAGGGGCCAGGAGGATGGAGCCAGGCTCTGCTCTGTGGTGCCAAGCAACAGGACAGGAGGCAATGGCTGAAACTGATGCACAGAACATTCCTCCTGAATATGAGGAAGATCTTTACTGTGTGGGTGACTGAGCACTGGAACAGATTGTCCAGAGAGGCTGTGGAGTCTCCCTCACTGGAAATATTCAAGAATCATCTGGACACAATCCCATGCCATGTGCTCTAGGGTGACCCTGCTTGAGGAAGGAGGTTGGTCCACATGACCCACTGTGGTCCCTTCCATCCTTGCCCATTCCATGATTCTGTGGTTCTATAATTATTAGTCAGAGAAGTGGGTGCTTGGTCTGAGCTGAGGATGATGAGTAAAAAGTACAGATTAAAACTAACTGATAAGAAGGGGACCTGTGGGAGCCCTAACTTAGCTTTTCAGCATAATAATACAGTTTTAAGGTCATGAACATTTACGTATCTCAATCTTTTAAAATACCAAGTCAAGACAAGAGTGCATGAGGATGTTGAGAGCTGTGAATTAGCCTCACTTTAGCTGTGAGGTGCTTGCAAATGCAGTGCAGAAGTGTAGACAAGGCTGCCTTGCAGTTCAAGCACAGGGTGAAGATTTTGGAAATTGCAGTCCTTCTGCTAACTCAGTCACCACTGGCACGGTGAGTATACTCAGTGTGACCAGTGTTATAGGTGAATTTAGGGAGCTGTATATGCAGATCTGAGTCACTCTTCCATGTCCTTGACTGTGGAGCAAAGAAATGGCACAAAACATTGTATCAGGGGTTTTCCTCACAACTCAGCCATCCCTGCCTCCTATCAGGAACCCTTTGGCTGAATGTAGAAACTGCATTTGCATTTCTGCATGTTCTGTGGACTATTTGCATACAACTTAGAGGACTGGTCTCTGACAGGTGGAAGAAACAGGTTCTTGCCAGTGATGAATGCGAGCACAGCCTTCTGTCTCCTCACGCAGTGTTCTGTTCTGTCTTTGTCATTGTTGAAAAAGTTACTCTCAAAAATAAAAATAAATCAAAAGGAAGCAGAGCTTTCCCCTCCTCCCCCAGTACCTACTGCATTGGATGAGGCTTTTGTTATGGTTGCTGGGCAAACTCCTTGCTGCACTGAGAGCTAGTTGGCATTTTGGGCTGGTCAGCTCATACTTTCCCATGTCTTCAAAGACTCTGCAGTGATGCTGCATACTGAAAAAATTGTGCAGATTAGGCACTTTTGAAAATCCCATTTGAAGGATGAGTTCAATATATTTTGTTAAGAAACTTGAAGTAAAATAGAACCGTGAAATCAAAGCCAATCCAGCATTAATATTCCACGAAAGTAAAAGTAGAGCATTACAGGCATCAAATCAAAATTAAGTCAACAAATTGACTGTGGCACTGGATCAGAATGGAACCAAATTGCCAACTTGATGAAAACTCACAGTGTTTATGAACTCCAGCGATTTATGAACGCACGTGTCTGTTTATCCAGGAATTTCAAAAAGCACATTTTCCCAGAACCAGACAGAAATGTAGCACTGAGCTGGGTTATTTTATGGTGAAACTACCATTTCAGAGCCAATTATCTAGCTTCCTTCTTCAAATTCTATTGCTCAGTAATGAGTAAATCCTACCCCTGCCTCCCAAACTGTCATCATATGTAGCACAGTCTCAGAAAAGGACATTCCTGACAAGCAGAAGTTTGTTAAAAGTTATTTACCAGAAATTGCAGATGACAATTTCAGGTCTTTCAGGATCAAACAGAAGCCCCAGAAAATACATTAAAGACCAATTTTATGCAGTTATGTATATAAAACTTCTAAGCTTCAGGAACTTTCCTTCCTACCTCTTTTTCAGAGAAATTTGTGCATTTCTGGAAATACAAATCTGGAAATATAAAGTTACATTTCAGCACTAGGAAACTGAAGAGTATAAATGACCTGTGTGTCTTCTACCTAACAAAATAAAAAAAAAGTAGATGACTAAGACAAATGAGTGTAATTGCCTCCTGAACTCTCTTACTCCTTCACTCTTGCAGAAGAGTGGTGAGAACTACAGTTGAAGAGGGAAATGGAAGATTTGAAATAGTCTAGTTGAGGTGTTAGGGCATGGGTTGGGACTTCATGATCTTGGAGGTCTCTTCCAACCTTGTTATTCTGTGTGAAATTAGAGTTTTCTGCTTTTGGAAAAGACTCATGAAATGCTGATGCTGCTGGCTGGTGCCATAATTCCAAATAGCCAGAGTTTTTAGCAGATCTTAAATTTCAGTCCTTTTCCAGCACTACAAGCTTCTGTCCTGAAGTCAAAGCATCTTTAAATTTTCAGATGTCCCTCAATCAGATCTGTAGTAGTTTCTTCCAAGTATGAGCTTTGCAATTTGGTATAACAGGGCTCAAATGCACTTTACACATCAAGTATAATTTGAAAAAAAACTTTTAAAATCACAAGAATATTGTGTTTTAAAAGCCACAGAAAAGGATATCTTAATAGACTCAAATGCATCGTATGGATACATATCACTAAATAGCAGGAGCACAGCTGACTGCTTTTGAAGGAACTGCCATTATCTTTGGTGAGGCAGAGGTTTCAAGATTGCACTGTGCCTTTATTCTATGTAGTGCTCTCAGCATTCAAAAGAGCTTTTTGAAAGTAGCTGTTTGGGAAAAATAAACTCCAGAACAACTTTGGCAACAAGGGGTGTCAATACTGTCTTTCAGCAAAATTAAGAAATAAAAATGTAATATGTGTCTCATCGCCTCAGCTACATTTTAGAAGTTCTTGCTTTATGTCTTAGAAATGAGCCAGACAGCTTCTCAGCAGGAATCTTTGTCTTCATATGCTTTATACCACAATATTTATCAATATGAAATTTACCATAAAATCTTACATTTTATATGCAATCTGCATACAAGCTACTTTTTAAAAAACTGTATTTTAATCTCATATTTTCACAGTACCATTTCTGAATTTGCTATCATTCTTCATCCTCTTGATTTTTATTGCCAGTCACTGCTAGATATTAAAATGCCAAAGGTCCAACACAGGACAAAAAGGGCAGTATGGTTCCTGCCTGAAATCTACTGATTTGACATCATGTGTGCCCAATTTTCATATGCAAAATTCTGGGGTTTTTTCCATTTTTATTTGGTGTGGTAGAAAACATTCTGTCAGCACCGTGGAAGGAATTGTGCATCTCAAATTCTCACCCTTCTAGCTAGCATGAGTGCACACACACTTGCTTCTCCCTGTGAAGGAGCTGTTACACCACTGACTCATGGCTCTTGTCTGTGCAGCCAGGGTGACAACAGCAATTTATCTCACAGGAAAGACTGATTTAATATTTGAGATGTAGGCATTGTGTATTACCCATTTTATTAAGAGTAAAATGAATGGTTAGTTTTTAACTTCCCCTCTGTGGATATATATATATATATATATATATATGTATGTATTTTTATTTTTCAAAACTTCAGAACACCAGAGAGGAGGGTGACTGAAGAAGTATAAGGAGAATTTGTGCCCAAGCAAGAGTAGCTTAAGGAGATAAACTTTAGGTCAATATTTTCATCCTAATAAAGTTCCTTCAGAGTTAGGAAAGAGTGAGGTTTTCTTTATTTCTTTACTTAAGTGAAAACTCAAGATTAAAGTCAGCCAGTAAAGGAGAAGCCTGCCTTGAGAGATTTTTTGATTATGATAAATTTTATCAAAATAAGCTTCCACATTGAAGCTCTTAAGCTGAGTTTGCTATTGAATTTAACTTAGAATGCACTAGAATGTTAAGAAATGTTAAATATAAAACCATATCCAACTTAAAAATCCCACAATCTGGAATTGTTTTGAGGGCAAAATGGCAAAATTCTGAGATATCTGAGATAATTGGAAATTTAGTATTGCCTCCAACTACAGAACCCCATTTTTATATTTTAATAAAACCTGAGTTGGTCTCTTGCTTTGTAGAGCTTAGCTGAAAAAATCCCCAAAACAAAACACAAAACTGTGCCCATATTGAATCTTAAGGTTACAACATGATGCTGTTATTTCCCTTGCACAAAGTTTTGCAAAGGAAATTGCAGTTGTGTATAAAATGTTTGTTCAAAAGAAGTTTTCTATAAGGGAACATACTAAGCATAAACACAGGGCAGCAAGTTAAATTGGAGCTTTCAGGTTAGCTTTTTTTGGAATGAATTTCCTCTGTGACAGAGAGAGGCAGCTGAGATGAATGATAAAGTGACTGGGTAAAAACTCTCTTCCCAGTCTGTGATCCCAGAGATCACAAACTAAAAAAATGGGATCACATTGTGAACCCTCAGAACCTTTCCCTAAAACTGCAATTATGTTACATATTTTAATAAATGCATAATCCCTGTAATACCTGCATCTAATGAATGCAAAGCCTAATTTCAGTGCTTTCTTCCTAACAGAATGTATTTTCTGTCTTTTTTAAAGCAGAATTCAGCAGTTGATGCTAGTGGCCCTTTCCACACTGGCTCCAGTGAGGACTGGGACTGATTTTTGTTAGTTTCGATACTTGCCTTTTTATGCAGAAGAAGTAATAGAGATGAGATTTCTTTTTGAGGAGGGAACTGTGAGTTTCTCTCAGAACTAAACCTCAGGTCTGGTTGTCTCCTGCCTCCTTGTACCCCCATTTTGTAGGTGTCACTCACCTCATCCTGATCACAGAAACAACACTTGCAGTAGTTACCCAGGTTTTGAAATATTTTCTTAAGAGATGCTATGCTACAGATTCACAGGCATTTCTTTAGTTTGGAAGAGGGATGTCAATCAGCAGCACTGCCACTTTATCAACTGCTCCTATTTCCAAAATCACTTCCATTGTTACAGTCTGACAAACTAGCCAAAGAGTTCAAAAAATTGCTGGCTGCAGGGGCTAATTCAGCTCCTTTTTGTGTTGCTTCATTCTTTTGCCCTGCCATGATTACTGTCCAATTTTTCTGACAGTTGCTAAATCACCAACTAATTACGTATTATCAAAGCTGCACATAACAGTGGAGCTTGTCTCAGGGTTGGTGTGTACAAAAACAAGGCAGGTGAGTGAGTCAGTCAGGGTACACATGTGCCACTCCACCTGGTGCCTGTGTTAGCACTTATTCACGCCTTCCCTTTGTTCTTCTGGGCTCCTTTTGCATTTTACTGAGCAGCTAGAATAGGTACTGACTGCTGCATTATGTGTGCTTTAATGTTTTTTTATTATTACCATGGGAGAACAAAAACACTCATAAAGGTGCATTTTCTTTCTGGCAAAATTTCTCAGTAAGGCAGTGGCTTCTTTGTTGGGTAGCTTGAACCTTGGAGAATGTGACAAAGATTACTAGATGCCCACTTAGTTTCCTAGCTGCTCAGGCAGTTATTTGGAAGAAATGAAAATCTCTAAGCCTCCTTCCATGCTGGTATGAATTCAACAGTCTGCAAATATCAACACAGAAATTTACATGCTTATCCCTTGAGAAGTCTGTGCACATATGGTATTCTTTTTCAAATTATTTAATTAAAGCTCAAAAAGCACATGAAATCTGGAATACTCACTTCCAAGAACACCTACCACATGAAATCAAACTCCCCAGGTTGAAACATGGAGGGATTTAAAAAAATGTAATTTACTTTTCCTTTTTGTATTCTCCCCCCATCTCCCCCAGTTCCCTCACCTCTAGCAACAGTGAGAGACCTAAATTCTCTTTGGCAATTTACTCAATTGCACAAGTCAACCTGTGCAGAGATGAACCTCTGCAGTACTGACAATATGGAGGTTTCTACCTTAGATGTTAACTAATTTTTTTTAATACATTAAGGGGTAAAAAGAAAGGTTTTTGTTATCTGCAGAGTCTTATTCATTTTGGTAGGTAGAAATTCTAAATTTTCAGGTCTCAATGTGACCTGACAGCATTCCTTCTGTGTTTGTTTAGTACTTGGCAGTTGAGGAAATACACAGCAAGGGAAGACAGAGATTACACACTCTGAGATAGGAGGCTGGGAATTGCCTACTATATTCAGCTGCCACTACCTAAAAAGAGATAGTGAGCTTGCCAAAGCACACTGCCTATAATTATTAAACCTGTCCCTTTGATTTCTGCTTTGAACAAATGGGGAAAAAAAGGACAAAATGAAAGAAAAACTCCAACCCTTGGTAATGAGATTATAACTATTTTTCCTAAGAATTTGATTTCCTTTGCCAGGATGCTTACCTTGGTACCTGAGTGCATGGGGAGCAAATCCTGGATTTTCACTGGGCTGTTCTCAAAGGAGCATGTGGAGTGTGTGGAGCTGTTGCTGGTTTTGTAATGAGCACCCACAGCCTTCTGTGAGAAGGTTGCTCTACCAGAGCCCCTCTCTCTTCATCATGGACATGGGCTGGCAGCTTACTGTGAAGTCTACAGCCCTGTCTGTGGTGTGCTCTGCCTGGAGGACTGCTTCTGTAATAACCAAAAGAAATGGGCTCAATTTCTTCCATTTCACATGTGGATTCAATATCTTCTGCCTTGTGCTGTCTTTCATGCATGGTCAGAAAGGATCAATGTTTTTCAGCTCCAGGCTTTATAACTCAAGTGTATTTTTAAAGAGAAAAAATGAAGCCACATCTGCTCTCTTGCCAAAACTGCTCCTGATGCTCATGTGGATATGCCCAACCTGGCTGGAAACAGATGACAGAGTAACTGTGGCTCCCTGGGCAGCTGCAGAGCTGGGTGTCTTGCTGCCATGGCTGCCTGCCCAGCAGTGCTTCAAATGGGTCTAAAATGCTTCAGAAGGGGTCTAAAGACCAGCTCTGTCATGGTGCATGCTAGCTTTTGTCACAAGCAATTGGCAAAAATCTCTAATTACATCTGTAGGGGTATAGCCATAAATACAAGAAAATGCAAGTCATTAAATTCTTGCATTTCCACAGGATACCTCAGTCCCCCTGCCTTGTTTTCCCTCACAAGGTGTCCCTCTGAAAATATGCAGCTAATTGCAGCTTGTCAAATTACTGGGGAACTTCAGCTAGTTCAGGCAATTAGCAGAAGTTTCATTGTGATTACTTTGTGCAAGTTTTGTGCAGAAACGACACTCTGAAGACTCATTTTAGGGAGAACACTGTTTTATCGATGTAGGTGGTGATTTCTCTCTGATACAAGTGACTCTTGGCTTCAGTGAGGAAAACTCCATGACTGCCTCTTCCAGCAGCGAGATCTGATGGTTCTTAAAATGGGGGACCCTTAAAACCGGGTTGTGAGAAGTAAATAATTACCTTCAGTTATAAACAGTGCTAATTTTAGTAGAGGCACCATTAAAAGCTGTAAACAGAGGGTTCTACTACTTCTTTTCTGATCCTGTGTGCTGTGGCCAGACAGACCCATATGGCTGAGGGAAGCTGGCAGTGAAAAACGCTGTTCTACAACATTCACCTCAAAGTGACAGCCCAGAGAAAAATAGGTTCAAACTTGCATCAACAATCCTTGGATTATTTTCATGTGAATGGCAGAGTGAAATAATTTGTGATTGAAGATAATGCGTGAGCAATTACCAGAAATATGGTATTTTGGCCCAAGGAAATTCGTGTTCAGGCAATAATTTCAAATGTTTTAAATTCTACACTTCTTTAGCAGGTGACACAAAATCCTTTTTTGGTAATGATTATATCACTAAGTCTGTCCTTGCATGCCCTTCCTTGTTAGCTATTCAAGCATTAAAAAGATTTATTAACCTTGTCTTAGTTTCAGTAGCCTGGCTTTTTCTACTTTTTTAGTTTTGCAGTATTTGACATGAAAAAGGCTTTTTAAACCAGGTGCACCAAGTAACAAAGTACTGCATTTAAGAATAAATAGGTGGCTTTACTCTTCTCACTTGGACCTGGAGAAGTTTGTACAGTTACAGAAACCCCAACACCTCCATTCTTGGTCAGCCCAGTCCAGCTATGAACAATGAAGCTGATAATATTAGTTCCAGAGGTATAAGCAAGATATTTAAAGATGAACTGTATAAAGCAATCAATTCTTTAATAATACACTAAGAATAATTGGTGGATGTTTATTGTGAATTACTTTAAAACCTACCCAATAACTTTGTGAAACTTTGACAATTCAAATTAATGGATAGACTTTCACCAAGCCTTGAAAGAAATTCTAGTCCAAAGGGGTAGCATCTTTCCTTTTTAGCATAGAAAAAGGATGTATTGAATTACTTTCTCTAAAAATCCATTATTAGATATACCTACTGCATATCATCTTTTTCATTTCTCTCTAAATCTTTGTTGTCTGTCTTCTTATGGATACTCTTTTAGTTTCTTTATCTTTCAAAGTGTATTTTCAGAACCCATCCTATATCTACTTTTTTTTTTAATGACATGAGAAATACAACATTCCATATACAACACTGAAAGAAAATAGAATAAAAATGTCAGTATTTTTTTCTCATTCTCTGTGCTGTCTGCATTTTGCATCCTTTCATAGCTTCTGGGTTACACAGGTTACTCCCAGTTGTTTTTTTTTTTTTTTTTCTGAATACTGCTACTTAAATTATGTGCATAATATTTGAGGAAACTAGAATCAAAATGAAACAAGAACAGAAATTGAAATCAGAGGAAGAAATAAATGGAGCTGCAATAAATGGCCAGAGAAAAAATAAAGAGATCAGCCAACAGAACCCAGGCTTTTCTATTATTAATACCTTCTGGAATAAAAATAAATTGGCTTTCGAGAGACATGCCTCAAAGTATTAGCTGGTGTAAATCTTTGAGCCATTGCCTCCATTGGGAGTGGGGAACATGTGCAGGGACGTGCAGTGGACACGGACATTTCAGCAGCTTTTCCAGCCTGAAGAGTGGCAGGTCTGCAGGAGAGAAGCGAGCTGCAGTTCCTCAGTTTGCAGGGAGAGGAAAGCCAGGGGTGGCCTTTGCCTCACCAGGGTTTTGCATGACTAGAGGTGGCAGCAGTGTCAGCAGCCTCCAGCAGCTGGAGGGAAGATGCTGGTGGGAAGCCTGGGTGCTGTGGGCTCCCTTCTCTGCCACCACAGCAGCTTTGAGCACACCCAGACGTGGCTCAGGTACAATTGCAATGTTTGCTGGTGAGGGGAGTAAGTGCCCATTCACGTGCCCGAGTTTGTGGAGGTCTCATCAGTGCCCAGAGTGCAGCCCCAGGCTGTGCCCCCAGCACCACCCCAGTGCTCACAGCTGGGGCTGCTCTCCTTGGGGCACACCAGGACCAGCATCAGCCTCAGAGGAGTGCAGTGGGTTTGCTGAGCAGCACACAGGGCTTGGCACTTTTCTGCTGTCCTTGGGTGGGCACTTTGGGGTAGTGGGGGAGTTCTGACAGTACCAAGCCTTCTTTTGTGGTACTGTTTGGGGCAAGGCTGGCATTTTGGGGTCGAGGTGAAACTCTGGCCCCTGAGGCAGGAGGCTGTCTTCAGCCTACAGAAAGGGAGGTACAACATGTGCCTATTGTGCCTGCAGCACATGGGAAAAGAAATGTGGGAAATCACACACAGGATCACAGAATATCCTGAGCTGGAAGAGACACACAAAGGTCACTGAGTCCAACTCCTATGCCTGCACAGGACATTCCAAGAGTCACACCATGTTCCTCAGAGCATTGTCCCAACTCTGTCAGGCTTGGTGCTGTGACCATACCTTGGGGAGCCTGTTCCAGTATCCAACCACCCTCGGGCTGATGATCCTAAGCCTCCCCTGACACAGCTTCAGGCTATTCCCTCGGGTCCTGTCACGGGGCACCAAAGAGAATAGATCAGTGTCTGCCCAATCACTTCCTGTTGTAAGAAAAGTGCATGCCATCTACCCTCAGTTTCCTCTTCAAGCTGCACAAGCAGCTCTCAGCTGCTCCTCATACAGCTTCATCTCAAGGTCCTTCACCATCTCTTTTGCCCTCTGGATGCTCTCTAATTGCTCTATGTCTTTCTTAAGTTGTGGCACCCAAAGCTGCCCCCAGCACTGGAGGTGAGGCTGCCCCAGCTCAGAGCAGAGCAGGACAATCCCCTCCCTTGCCTGGCTGTGATGCTGTGCCTGATGCACCCCCAGGACAGGGCTGGCTCTCCTGGCTGCCAGGGCACTGCTGGTTCAGGTTCAAATTGCCAGTGACCAGGACTACCAGGTCACTTTCCAAGGAGTTGCTCTCCAGCTTCTTGTTCCCCAGTCTGTAGGTACCTCAAGGGCTGTCCTGTACAACACTAAGAATGTTCCTCCTTCCCCATATGGGACACTAGCATGAGCTCTAACAACACACACTGTAATTCAGCTGTTTGCCTTAAGCATACATGGCATGCCTGGGTAGATGTTATTTCATGACGACCTGATAACATCTGTAAATCTTCTTTGGATAACAGGGTCGAGAAGCCATTCTCCCAGCTGTGGATGAAGAGCTGAAAATATGTGCACATATTGCATATGTGCTGTGGATGTGTTAAAGTGCTTTTCCCCCTCCCAGGGATGATGCAGCGTGACAGGGTGGGGATGCAATCAGTCACTGGTGTTACTGTTAGTTTTACAATAATGATCTTTTGATATTTGCTCTTAAACTCTGCCACATATTTTTTTATTCCATCTTCAACAGGTGTTAATCTCTGCAGAAACAGCTGAGCATTTGGCTTTGCTCAGCTGTTTCTAATCAGAGCCAAAGACAGTCCTGAAGCAATCATAGTATTTTTCTTTTTAAATAGTCTGTGCATATTTAAAAAGAAATATTGCATTTCTGTTCAGCTCTGGCTAAAAGTATATTTTCCTCTGTCTCTATTATACCTGTTTAAAATAATGCAGAGCCAGCTGGAGCCCAGTTGCCCAAATTGGCTCTTTCAATACACAATGTCCAGGGGACAGACACAAAGTAGGAGAAGAGCCATCCAGTGAGCCTCCCCTTCATTCTGATTTGCTGCAGGGACTCTGCAAGGTGGTTGGGATGGATGGGTCAAGTCCCTGAGAGTTGAGATCCCCTACACAGTGGTGGTGTCGTGCAGAGCAGGCAGCATCACTGGCTTTAAAAACTGGAGGTTAACATTCAGAAAAACACCTCTAATGTCCTTGCAAACTAATCACATGGAGAGCAGAGAATATATTGGATGTCTGCCACAGAAACACACCCTGAATGCAGCAGCTCAGATGATGTCTGTGCCTTGCTGAGCTTGCAAGTGACTTTGGGGGTGTCCCTGCCTCCTCTCCCTGACCATAGGTTCATCAACCTTCTGGGTTGCCCACCAGAAGGAATGTCATCAGGCTGCACCGTGTATTTATTGTCAGTATGCTGAAGGAGTTTTGGCCCTTGATGTAACTAACAATTAATGGGTTTTATAAGTCCCATCAGATATTCTGGTCCATCATGGACTCACATATGAAATTTCTGCATTTGAGGACCATGTTGTTACAACAACTACAATGCTTGCTCTGGTACAGGGGTATTTGACTATCTATAAATCTCTACTGCTTTACAAAGGAAGTTCTAGAACATAAATCCTGGAAATGCACAGCAAATATCAAACCTGGAAGAAATCCAAAAACATACTGGGATTAGAATGTGCATACCTGAGAAACTCTATTAATTTGGTTTGCAAAGCAGAGAAGGCTGGTAAGCAGTCAGTTAGGCATTCCCTTCTATTGATCAGGAAGAATTCCTATAGAAAAAACGTGGAGCAAGGCCATCTCAATGAAATAGTTTGTGGTCCTGTGGCAAACCAAATCCTCTTTCTCTCTGCAGCTTCTCTGTCCCTGCCATCTGAAATGCTTTCTTTCCTTTCTTTCTTTCTTTCTTTCTTTCTTTCTTTCTTTCTTTCTTTCTTTCTTTCTTTCTTTCTTTCTTTCTTTCTTTCTTTCTTTCTTTCTTTCTTTCTTTCTTTCTTTCTTTCTTTCTTTCTTTCTTTCTTTCTTTCTTTCTTTCTTTCTTTCTTTCTTTCTTTCTTTCTTTCTTTCTTTCTTTCTTTCTTTCTTTCTTTTTCTCTTTCTTTCTTTCTTTCTTTCTCTCTTTCTCTCTCTCTCTCTCTCTCTCTCTCTCTCTCTCTCTCTCTCTCTCTCTCTCTCTCTCTCTCTCTTTCTTTCTTTCTTTCTTTCTTTCTTTCTTTCTTTCTTTCTTTCTTTCTTTCTTTTTCTCTCTTTCTCTCTTTCTATCAGTGCATTCAGTATCAACACTGGAGGGTCCTGAGCTAAAGTGGAACAAACTGGTAGTTAGCTGCAAGATGTCAGGCTCTGTGTGGCAGTGTGGGAGGTACAGATCTTTTGGGCAGGGCTTGTTTGCCCTTGACTGTGAAATCTGCCCTGGTGTACTCTCCCTGCGTCCTCATTTACTCATGAGGATCATACTTAATAAGTCATGAAGTAAGGTCTTGAAGGAGCAGGGAGAGAAAGAAAATTGTAAGTTTTCAACAAAAGCAGGAAACCAAGAAGGCAACTGAGAAGGCTTTAAAGAACTAAACAATATTTGCTTGTTTTCTTCTTTAAGAATTAAACTGACCAGCCTAATAATTTTGGTTTTTCAGTTTGTAGATATTGAACAAATAGGCAAGAAATGAAAATGTGTCTCTCCAATCAAAGCTTTTTCAGCAGTATTAGAACTGAAATTTCTTCTGATCAAGTGGCGAAAGAAACATGTTACTTACTGTATGCTATTAGAAAGAGAATTTCCTGATTCTTATTTCTGCTCAGATCTTGTGCTTGCTTACCCTATGAAAAGGGATGAAAATTGAACATTGTGGAGAGCACATAGGGTTACTGTTCTACATTACTCAGACCATTGGACAAATCAATATCTGAGGTTCTATTTGCTTTTTTCTCATCCCCAGATCAAATACAGCTATTAATTAGTGTTATCTGTGATGCTGCTGCCCTTCACAAAATATGCTCATTAAAAATGCTTCTTGGTTGAAATGGTGCTTCATAAATTTTTCTCAACTGCATGAGAGTTTGAAGCAAAAATACATAATGCCCAAGAGGCAATCAGAATATAATAAATAGAAAAAGATTTATCTGTAAAACATGTGTAGCACAGTAACATTATTATACTTCAAACTATACTAAACAATAAAATGAAGAAAGTCATTAAGTACCTATTAGGATTACCTACAGCAGCTCTGAAGAGTTGGATACCTTAGTTAAAAAAGCAGCATTATAAAGCCACACCAAATTCCCAGCTCAGACTGCAGTTCATTATGGGCCCTTTTGCTCACACCCATCAGTGAGTTAACAAGAGGCCTTACTGCACAGCCCTTTGTGCTGGAGAGTGCTGGCCATGGTCATGCAACACCTCAGAGATGGGGCCGGGGGCAAATTCCCTGAAATGTGTTTCTCTCCCGCTTGAGCAGCTGTCTCGGGATGGCTGGACACAATGAAGTGCTGTACATAATTATTTTATCCCTGGCTGAATGGTGGCCAGCTTTGCTGGAAAGCCAACAGCTGTTTAATGGTGTCTGCTCACTCGCTGCTCCAGTCTATCGAGGGAAGGGATAAATACATAATCCAGCTGATGCCTTAGGTTATAGTTGAGTAACCCACTCTGGAAGTGAGTCAGAACAAAGAAGGCATCCTGATGGGTCCATTTTTACCATAGAGCCTTTAGTAGCACCAGGGGTGCCCAGGTGATGCCTTTTACCAAGGTGGCTTCTGAGGAGTGCAGTGTCTCAGAGCAATATTGTGCTGAGCACTTGGCATAGGGCTGTTTAGCAGCTGTGACACTCCTCTGAGTATCCTTTTGAGACTCAAACATTTCACATATAATGTCTTGCACTGTATTTGCATTCTTAGCAAGGCTCATTACTCCATGTTTTCATAGTAAAATACGTGTTCCCCAAATCTGATCGGTGCTACAGGGTTTATGAAACATTTATTTCCCTGTTGTTGTTCCCAGGAAGTCCTGGAAGGGATGTGAGTGAGTCACATCTACAGTCATCTTACAGGGTGGTCTCTGTGTGGGATGCCAGAAGGGGCAGGGGCTGCACCTCTCCCCAGTTCCCAGAGGCATGATGGAGAGGATGGGCAGGGCTGTCTCTTGACCTAAGGCTGGATGCTGCCCCATTCCCTGGGCAAGGGGCCAGTGGTGGGGGCAGCCACTTGCCTGCCCCACAGCACAGCATGGAGTTTAGGACTGCAGCTACCTTTTGGAGGCCTGTTTTGTTCTGATAATACTATATTTTTCCTAATTTCAGTCTTGTATCTATTCATATACCACATCCTTTTCTTATGAACTTATAAATGATGTACATGAAAAGCCCCAGTCCCCTCTCCCCCAGAACTTGAATTTCTTATGGCAGCCAGTGTCCAATGCTGCCATGCTCCTCCTTCCCTTCTCCTGACATTGCATTTGGTTGTCAAAGCAAAGCACAGAAAGGCAGCCAGGTTTTGAACCCTTTAAAAAATGTGATGTGTCCTACTTCTAATAAAACTTTACTATTTCAGTAGAGCCTAGCGAAGGAAAAACCCAACTTTCTTCTGTCTCTTCTCTTTTATTGATACCTTTCTTGTCTCAAATTTCCTTCTAAAGTCCAGTGGTTTGGATTGTACTACTGTACTTCTGTCCCAGCAGGTTTTAGCTTTGAGGAAGAAAGCTAATTTTGGGTACCTGTATATGTGTTTATTTTAGAAGGTGCAATGAGAGGCCCTACTATAATTTTCTGATTTGTGCTGTCAGACAGGGTAAAGTCCTTAACATGACAGATGAGTAGGGCAAAATCAGGCTGCTTGAAGCTTATTGATTAATCTTCAACAAATGAGTCTTCCAGAATAATAAAAAAAACCAACCCTACTATTCATAGAGCAAGAATCATACACCCAGAAAATAGTGAAAAGTCACCTTCCAAAATTGCCATGGAAATGTAGCATCTTGTGATACAGAGACTGTGTTTCTCATAAAGTACTTTTTAAATTGGAACTAAGAAACTTTATATTAAAGTAACTTGAAGACTAGTATAAAACCTAGACTCATCTGTTCTCAGGAATATCTTTGAAAAATATTGGCATCTTAATAATTTCCAGTTTTGCTTATTATCAGCTAACACTCATATCAGAGTGCTATCAGTGTGAATAGAATGTCTTTCCTTTGAGAGAAATGATTTAAAATTGTGATTGGTGGTTTAGAGTGACAAAAATAGGAAAAGAAAATCTTCAGCATTGTCATTAAAGAAAAAAAAAATCACAGCATTTAGAGAATATATCATTCTCCAAGGAAAATGTTAACACAAATAGGACAAATAGTCCTTATTTTGCAAAAGGAACATTTCAGGTCTTTCAGTATTTTACACTAGTTGACAAAAATAATTCAAAATAATTTATCCTCTTTCTTATATTATGTAGTGTGGGGTACTTCCTAGCTCTCTGCTCCTGGTCCAGGATCCTGGATGAGAGGAAATGTGAAAATATGTGTTGTGTTTATCAGCAAACAAAGCTGAGAAATTTGTCACCTGAGCAGTGAATTACATAAAAAGAATTGGCTAAGATGGTGTGGGACTCTGCAAATGTGCATGCTGCTATAGAGCTTCATGTCAATAGAGGTGTTGGGCTGTTTTAATTGGGTATTCTGTATTTCTATAAGGGCCTGTGAAAGCAGATCTTGTATTGAGATTGAACTCCTTTACATTATCATAAAAATGGATGACTTTTGATCTCTTTCATGCAGCTTGCAGAAGCATTTTCACAAAACCCAGAATACAGTCACTGAATCACAGTAGCAAATAATTAGAAACGGAAATGCCCTGCTGGGTTATTGAGTTCTTTCCTCTTAAAATGCAAATATATTTCCTGTGATACATATTTTTTCTTGTGAAGTTCACTCTTGAATCATGCTTCATGACCATTTCATCATTTTTCTGTGCATATCAACCCACAGATTCAACTATTAAGTGCCTCACTTATGTCTCATTAATCTTGGTTTTATCTCTTGACTGTATCCTTGTTATCATGTTCTCTAAGAATTAAGGAGAGCTGTGGGAAAATCTGTTTGCATGGAATGACATTTAGATTTCTCCAAAACTGCAAATGTAACATTTTTGAGGTTCAAATATGTTTTGCTAACCTTTCACGTTTGTTCATCCTTTGAATTTTTTCATTTCTGAACAGGACAAGAATCTGAAATAGTAAAATACATCAAGAAAATTATTCCTATGATATTTTGGGACAGAAAGAAAATTAGCATCTCATAAAGCCTCCCTTCTGTCTAGGTACTTTTTGAGAACCAGAAGGAAAATTAATTAATTTTGTGTTCTTCTGAATACCCGTGAAATTATCCCAAGTAGTGTTTCATTTGGTGGGCTGTTTCCCATATGGTGGACATTAAATATGACCTATTCTTCAGAGCAAGCCTGAAAAATAGAAATAAGGAATATGCATATTTGATCATAGATAATCCAATATCCTCTTAGTCTGGAGATCCTAATTTGACAGCACTCTTGGAGAATGATGATCTACTAATATTCCTGGACACAGCTGAGAGAATAAACTAGAAAATCACTGGTGTGTGTTCTTGTCAATTTAATAGAGTATTTTAAAGCTTGTTCTGGGCAAAGTAGCTGTAGCCCTAATGTCTGTTAGCTTAATAGGGGAGAATGACTGTGCCATGGCTCAGGAAAGGAAGTCCCTAAGGTGCAGAAAGGCACAGGAGCCACCACCTGGAACTGAGAGAAGGTTCAGACAATCCTTGCCATGGGTACCTGGTCCAGTGGCATCCAGGAAGATATTGTGACCACTCACCAAGCCATGCAATTACTAAGAATCAGCAGAAGCAAGGATCTGTCCTGCAAGAGGATTGCCCATGGAGAGCAGAAGAGGACTCTTGCTGACTGCTTCATACACATTTTGACAACTATGATTTTATTTAGAAATCCCAATGGCTCCTCTGTAGGCAAAACAGCTACTCACTTAAGATCTGAGTAGGGACTCCAAATTCAGGTCCTGTCTCTCAATTATTCATCAGTGCCAGCATTATTTCTCCTGATCCCTGTGAACCTTTTTTGATGATGGGAAAAAATAACTTGATATGCAAAAGTCCTCCTAAGCCTCTGTGCAGGGAGCTACATTTCCTCTCCTCATGTCCTGAATGCAGCAGCTCATCAAGGAAGTGTTGGGACACCAATTTTTGTCCCTTTGTCGAGCCTCACTTGACAGTGAATTCTATAAAATTTAATAGAGGTGATAGTTCCTTTTTCCAGTTATGGTATTTTTCTTTTAAATTTCATTGTTGGCTAATGATCTGTCTATTTTTTCATCTCACATGTCTACAGGGCTGAAGAGAAGCTCCTCAAATTGCTCCCAGGTGAATACATCAGCAAGTGGCTACTTCCTAGGCATTTTATGATACTCCACAACTAATTAAATCTATTTCAAGAAATGTAAATCAGGAAGGATTTTTTTTTTTTTATCCAGCACTTTAAAGCTGCATATCTGAAAACTTTCTACAAACAGGAAGAAAATTACTTTATTGGTTTGTGACCAATGAAGATTCTTTTTTGATGGTATTTTAGTTTGCAACTCAGATGTGTGCCTTGTAGACCAGACTGACATTGCTATTCTTGGCTTTGCTCACAGGGACTGTTTTTATCCATGCTTTGGACAATTCTGGCTTCTGGACAGTCTCTGCAAGCAGCAGAGATTTTCATTATTATGTATAATTTTCAGCTGGGAACACAGAGCTATTGCATGGCACAGGAAATCTGTCAGACAGCTCCAAGTTCTGACTCAGGTGACCATGACAGCTTTGCTTTTGGTCTGAGCCCTGTCCAGGCACAGAAAACATAGAAAGGCACAGTAGTTGAAAAGTGATACTTTTGAAATGATACAAAATGGACTTTTACTTGCAGAATCAAGGATGATAAAATGTTCTCTGGTCCAGTAGTGGCTTTGACAGTTTTTCATGAAGCAAACACCTTGTTAGGGGCCACTGCTTCCTTTTTTCAGGGTTGTCCTGCACGACAGTGGGGAAATGGCAAACAGAATAACAGAGGGAGTCCATCTCTTGACACAACTATTCCTACCTTCCCCATGTCCTGTCTTCCCTGTCTCCTGATGGGTGGGATGTCATGCCACTCATTCATCATTTATGGTACCTCAGTAAGGTAGCATAACCCCATGCAGATTTTATGGAATCTGGAAGGCTTATGTAAGTGTCAAAAAGACAAACTTCTCCAAAATGTTGTTAGCCCACATGTCCCAACATGTCTTCCACCAATATTTGGCATTCATGTATAGATACAGTCCTTCTTTTGTAATTGGTCACTTCAAGCTCAGGCATCTAAATGAGATGGGTGCTCTCATTAGATGATGGATGCTTTTGTGTGTTTGCAGAAACACAGTAGAGGGTTGCATTTTTATCTTAGTCAATAATCTGAAGGTGGAGAAATGAAATGCAAATTATTTCTTACATCTTTTCAGTGTTTGTATGTCTAGAAAACTAATTGTAGGAGAATTTGCTTTGATAATGAGCCATGACCAAAATTTTCTGGTCATTAAAAAAATAAGGAAACTTGGGATATGAGAAATAGAGAGACCAGGAAATGGCAGCCTGATTAGGGAACAGAAAGGCTGATGTTAAAACAAGGAAAATTGCCTTTGCCCTCTAACTTAGCCAAGGGGAGCCTTATTCATCAGTATTTGCAAGTAGTAAGTCCAATATGGAAATAGCTTATATTGGTTTACTGTTTATCCACTTCCTTCTGTTCTGACAGAATCTCCTGATATATATGCACAAAGTTGAAAGTCCTACAGTTATCAAAACTATAATTTGTTTTAATCTATTTCCTGTGGGGCAGAGACATAGTCTTTCTTCTCAGATTTATTATGCTGTTTAGCATCCCCTTGGTTCTGACAGTACAAATGTTGGTGGAATCATATTGAAGAGTGGATCAATGAGATGAGAAGTGATCAAAGACAAAACGAGTCAGGACTCCTCTGGTGACTCCCAAGTGAGGATGATTAATTTTTGCAGAATCACTCAATGGGGTGGTCCTGCTGAAACTAATGGGGAAGATGAATTTTAATAATGAAACCATCCAGGAACACAATGAATCATTAGGTGGAGATGACCAAGAAGAGTTGATGACATTTCTTCAGAAGATACAGATAGCAGAAGAGAGGATCTGGGGTTAATTAAATCCCAACCAGCAGGTTGTGAGTGCTAGGAAGGGAGGAAAGCATAGAGCTTCTGACTCCTGGGGTAGGAAGGAGAAAAAGCAGCAAAACAGAGACCAGAGGTGGGCAGAAAGCTGGAGTGAGCAGAATCAGAGGCTGTCCTGGTCTGGGCCCTCAGGAAGCAAATCTGGGTAAAAGTAGCTGGGGTGAGTTGTGTGTGGCTGACAAAAACAGTGTGAGGAGCACAGCTACAAACCCTCCCTGTGCTTGGACAGTGAGGAAAGGCAGTGAGAGACCAACTGGCTGAATCACCATCTTCTCACTGATCCAAGGACAAGAAACATTTATGCAGAAATTGGAAACTAGGTTGACTTAGATTAGCATGAGTATAAAAAGTTATTACAGACAAAATAAGAAGGCTCTACTATATGGTTTGATGCTTACAAAGACTACTTTGAAAATGAGCAAAAATAGAATGTGTATAAACCACACCAAAAATAAAATTATTGCATTTGCCTCACCCTCACCTATCACTTATTTATTTTTTCTGTTTCTCTGGAGTATTTACTGAACTTATTTTTTACCTTCTCATATCCCTGCCCTTTTCTAAAAAAAGTAACATTTACTGTCATAGTTTTGTTTTGGAGCAATAGGACAGAATTTGCTATAATGAAGAGGGAAGAAGGATCCAAAAATGAGAAAAACTGAGAAAACCACAGGATTCTTAGTTTAAAATCTCAGAGAAAATGGAGTGATTTAAATCAAGAACCACTTGCAGAAACAGGGCTCCCTTATCATACATCCTCTGTAGGGGTGAAATGTGCAGTGTGCTGTTATAAAATTTCCAAATTCCCCAGAGCAAAGCAAGCATCTGCACCTAACATGCAGATGTAGCTGAACAGTTTAAAAATCCCTGCTGTAGCAAAAGCCTGGGGCAGACAGATACCCCTTTAAATGTGCTCCTCAGGTAAATACATGAGAGCAGGGATGAGGAAAGATGTGCTCCAAGAGACTTCTGTCTCAGCTGGAGTTGACCCCTGAGCAAATACCAGGGTTTCTTAACCCTATTGCCCAGCCATCTGAGTGAACAGTTCCATCACCCAGCCTGCAAAGGAATTCAATTCAGAGTTTAATCTTCCCTAAAAGCAGGTCTTGGGACTTCCTACCTATTATCTGTGACCTTCTTTGTAGTTTTCAACTACTCTCTGGATATCTTACTTTTGCTTAACCCTCTACTGTGTTCTTTTCTCTCCAGATGTACCTTCACCCCTTTCCTGCTGTAATGACTGTCTCTGTGCTATGGCTGCTCATTTATTGTCTTTGAATTGTCTGAATTGGCCTCTCCTAGATGCCTCTTTTCTCAGAATTCCACATTTTATTCTTTCATCCTTCACCTTAGGTACAGCTTAGTGTTCTTTCCTTCCAAGTAGGTGCTTAGCAGGGAAAGTTTAGTGGCTAAGGTTCAGACCTTGTGGAGAGAGGATTGATTCTTACCAGGTGTGGCTATGCAATCAGCTTTTTAGTGGGAGAACTTCTTTTAGTGGGAGAAGCTGGTTCCTTATATCCATCAGTGTTTGGTAATAGGGCAGGTTCTCACTTCATGCACATGTATTTGAAGTCAGCATAGAGACTTTCATTCCAGTCACTAATGATGCTTCAAAATATTTCCTGCTATATCCATTACCAGATCATAATTTTTTCTGTGTTCTGGGTGGAATGTGTCTTCTATGGAATTTTTAGTAATTTCTTGGTGTCTGTGTAAAACAATCTTTTTCTGATATTTGAAGAATTTGGGGACTGAGAAAATTTTAAATTATTGTCACATTAATGGCAATGAGAGTGAAGCAGAAGCTGTGATCAAGAGTCTTTATCCCGTTTTTTATTTTAACAGGAGAATTTGAAAAATGCTTGTAAGTACAAGCTGAGTGTTGCACTTCCCTTTCTTATAAGCTACCTTTCTTAAATCTTCAGAGTTGCTAATTATTCCTCTCTAGTAGTGTTAAAACCCTTTCATTTACTTCTCATTCACTGTTCTACCTTGTGGGGAGGGGAAGAAAAAGCTCATCAGATGAGTCACACACCCTGAAAACATGACAGTGATTTGAGCTGGGCAAAGGCTTCCCTGAAATGCACCCTCCCTGCTCCTTCAAACAGCTCATTGCTTGCTCATTATTAGATGCCTGCAAGTGTGTGAATGTATGTGATATTTCTATAAAGCACAGATGGTTCTGGAGATCTGCATTCTGCTGTACATTCATTTACACAAGTATGATGGTGGTGTCCTTAGAACAGCCTTTCAGAGCCTGAAGGGGACCTGCAAGAAGGAAGGAGGGGACATTTCACAAGGGCATGTAGTTACGGGACAAAAGAGAATGACTTCAAACTGAAAAAAGGAAGGTTTAGATTAGATATTAGGAAGAAATTCTTTACTGTGAGGGTGGTGAGGCACTGGTACAAGGTGCCCAGAGAAGCTGTGGATGCCCCATCCCTGGAAATGTTCAAGGCCAAGTTGGATGGGGCTTTGAGCAACCTGCTCTAGTGGAAGGTGTCCCTGCCCATGGCGAGGGGATTAAAAATTTTTGACCATTATGGTCCTTTCCTCCCTGAACCCTTCCATGTCTGTATTTGTGAGGATTCTATTTGTGTCATTCTTGTCTGCAGTAGTAAAGCTGTCTAAAGAGAAAACCAGAGGGGAGAAAAGTGGACAAAGAGTGCTACCTGATGACCCACTGATGATCTGGTTATTCTTGGCTAAAGTCAGAAGATGAAAGGAAAATAATGAAACTTTTGTTTCTTTTCTCAGGGGCTATATACCAGGAAGTTATGTGACTTCAGTTCATGCTCGTATTACAGTGACATGACTGTTCTTGAAGGACCCTTGTTACATGGTTTCTTGTAACATTTGCATTTATATATTTCCTGGACATGTTTATTGAAGTTATGAAACTATGAAACTAATTTTAAAATTCATATTTAAAGGAAAAATTGACATAAAACATTAAAAAAATCAGTTTCAATTTCAATTCTTGAGCTGTTTATTTAATTTTATTTTCTTTTAAAAATATGTTTATATCTTGATCAGGATGTATTTAAATTTTTTGTCTAAACCTTTATTAATATTAAAAAAAAAAATCTACAAATTGCTCCTATAACAATAAGAGTAAATTGCCCCATCTTCCTCAAGGCCCAGTTGTCTTACCAGTGCTTTCCATCCAACACAAGTTATATTACTATGCTCATTAAAGTAGGACTAATGCTGAGTTTGAGCTCAATATTAAGTAATACACAGGCACATTTTAGGAAGCATTTGCTGTCTCTAGAGCACCAAGAGGGGCAAAAGGCAGGAGGTGTGGGTGAGTAAAACTACAGAAACTGTGCATCACTAAGGATGCTGCTACACCAAAGCCTTGAGGCTCATTATTACACCTCCTAGCATTCAAGATGGCAAAAACCTGCAAAAATATGTTGGTCTGATGAAAAATCACACCTTGCAGTAGTCTCACTATTCTGCCCTGCTTGGTCCTGCTCTGAAACCATTACTTGTCCTTAAATGTATCTCCAGTGTTTCTCACCCCTGTTAACAATCAGGTGCATTTCCTCTGAACCTCACCTGGTCTAATGCATTCCACTTTTTGTGCCTGTCTCTGTTGTCTCCCCTCTGACCTCTCAGGTGTTTCTTACTTTCCTCTGTCCTTCTGCTGGCAAGACAGGATGCTTTTGGCAGCATTTCTGGGGAGTTTTCTTGTGTAACACCCCACTCCCCAATGCCTCCAACCTCCAGCACCTCTATTAACCTTTCCTGACAAGATTGGCTTCCTGTGCCTCTGCTTCATGAAATTACTCTTATGGAGGGAAGGGATGGGGACATTTATTTCCCTCTGCTGTCAAGCCTGCTGCTGCCTCTGTGAGCCTTTGGAGACTGGAGAGGCAGAATCATCCCACTCCTCTTTGGGGTGACTGGCTCCCCTCCATATTTCAGTTTATCCATAATCCTTATTTCTTAGGTCCTATAGACATGAAATTAATTAGCGGTGTTTCGTGGGAGATCCCAGGATATTGTGCTTAGAATGCAAAAAGGAAAGATTTTGCACAAAACTTATTGAAAATCCCATGGGATTCCTTTTGTTCTTTGAAGGGTCTCAAGACTGAGCCCCACATTTTCCAAATATTTGGGATTAAGTTGTTTGCAATGCAATGCTGTATCCTCTGGAATGCATGTCTTCAAAAATGTGGCCCATATTATTTTCTCTGTTATTATAGAGGAAAAAGTCTGATGAAAGGAGCTTCATTCAGGTTTGTGTGTGAGGGGAATTGCTACCAGAGTCTTTGGAAGTCAGCCTAGAGTGAGGATAATTTCCACATTTTTTAAAATTGTCCTTCCCTTTTCTATATTCTTTGCTAATTTCTTACACATGCTTGTTTTCCCCCAGCATTGATAATTTGCTCAAAACTTGGTTAAAGGATAATAATTCTTTGGAAAATTTAATGACATTATTTTAGATTAAATCTAAAGAATTTTGAGAATTTATTGTCTAGAGTAATACTGTGGTAAAACAAAAAAACCCCAAACAAACAAATTTGAGCATCCTGTTAGTAATGGGTAAACTAATTTCATCTCAGCTGCAGAAACATTTTGAAGAAACTTTTTTCTTTCATGGAATTTAAAATATGGAAAATCAGGATCTGGGTTTCATTTTCTTAAAAGGAATCTGGTCTAGTAACTCAGACTGTCTGGTGCAATTGAGAGAAGAATCTGATCTTTGTATTTCTGCTGAATTGTGCCCTCGCAAAGAAAAATGGAAATAAATGAGAAAAGCAGGCTCAATTTACTAACAATCTGCATGACACAATCTCCACAAATTGTGCTAATAGTGCAATTTATAAAAATTGTGGTAGTATATTAAGGAGAGCGATTTACAAAATCCTTTTAGAATAATAAGCTAGGAATTTCTGGTAATGCATCTATATTTTCAAATACTGTTTATGTATAAAACAAATTGACTGTCTGTTTTTGTTTACTCTATGTTATGTTAATACCAAGTATAGACAAGTGCAAATAATGAAATACTCAGATTTTTGTTCATCTACAGATTGCAACACATATTTTAGATGCATCACACTTTTTAATAAGAAAAGGATTTCTCAGCTGGACTATCACTGAGGTTTTGTTTATGAGTTACTGAAAAATGTTTTTCTGAAACTGTTTATTTTGTCTGATGTAAAGCTCAGCATATGAAATTAATACACTAGGACTGCAGTAAGCCATGCTCAGCTAAATGAAATGCTTCGAAATCCATTTGGAGTTTAGTTGTCCCTCCCAACATAACAATGAAGATTTAACAGGAGATGCTACAGTGAAGTTTTACATGGCTGACACTGTGTAAGGATTTACGACAAATCCTTAATAGACAAAAAAATGGAAAGACTGGAAGATGTGCTGCCTTATCCATGATCATGGAGAGATAAATGCTGCCCTGCAGTTGCTCAGCTCCTGGAGGTGGGCTCCTCTGAAGAATGGTGCATTGTCCCAGGTTGTCTGGGGAAGCAGGATGACATGAAGGCAACTGAGTTTGCACCCCAAGGGCAGGGGATCCCCTTGGCTGAACACAGAGCCACTTGAAGAGCTGGGTCTGTCCTGCCAGCCTTATGCTGCCTCCTCCCCGCTCACTTTCTCCTCCTGCTGCACCTTGTGTGGTGTGTGGTGCCCTTCAGCTAAGCAGAACAAGCTGGAACCTCTGGCTAAAGCTGGCCACAAGGGACTGCAAAGTGTTGTGCATATCCAGCTACTGATAAAGCCAGGATGAGGTGGTTGGGGGGAACAATCCTATCTGTTGCTTTCAAGGCACTTGTATATAGGGTTTCCCCCTTGCTGAGCTCTAGGATGCCAGAAGCTCTCCCCAAGCAAGGACTACCCTGTAACTTGGGTGAGTTAGAATGAGTCAGGGGTTGAAGACAGGCTTGGACTTGTTTAAAGAAAAATGTATATGCAGTTGTGGGATTTTCTTTCATGTTGTTTTATCTGGCAGACATGTGGCGCTGCACAAGAGCAAGTGTAGGAATTGAGGGGGTCAGCGTGTGCACATATGGAGATTATAAATATGATGACATTCTCCAGGGGTGGGGTGGATGGTTTAGTGCTTCCCATCTCTGACACATCAGGGTGGTGGAAACAAGTCTGAAGCTGCAAAAAGGCCCTCAGGCAGTGCCTTGCACCTCCCTGCAGGGAAACAGCATGTACAACCTCTCACTGCTTATGGGTACAGTCTAACTTCTCTTTAACATCCCCTCCTGCAGAGGACTGCTCGGCTCTTCCCATTGTCTGCACATTCTGCTGCCACAAAGACAAATAATTTAGTTAGTGCCCTGGGGCATGCAGCAGAGATTCATTGCATGATTCTTAGTTGCTTTGTGGTGACTTACCTTTAAGGAACCCTACATCTGCATAAAACTGTGCAAGGGATTTTTTTTAATAATAGCAAAAAGCTGAAATACTACAGGAGTAGTATCTTCTTTCTCCTACTATTTGAAAGAGGTCTATGCCTAGCTCTGCCACTATTGAACACCTCAATTTTCAGCAGAAAATTTAATTTAATTCTCTTCAAAAGGTATCATTCAGTTTACTTTAAGGAAGTGGAAGATTAGCCGACCAGTCCCTCAATATTCAGGAGAGTGAAGACAGATATATTTGCATATTCTTTTAAAACACTGCTGAGAGTGAATGTTTCATGATAACATTTTAAATAGAAGTTAGAATAATTTGTAAGCCAGTACATATGCCTGAAAGAAATCCTAGTAGACAGGGACATGAAGAAATACACAGACATAAAATACGAAATATTTTCAATACATACTATTTGACTTTTTAGTTTGTAAAACTTTGAGAAAAGGTTTTTGAGCAGTGGACAATTCCAATTTATCAATTAATTACTTCTATGCATACAAACATGTGGCACTCTTACAACATCTATTTTATGCCAATAAAATGTCCGTATGCTTTTAATACCATTCTTTGCTTTTCCATCGTCTGAAACCTTATTTTATTTTGTGCCTTTCTTCTCTTGCACTTCAGTTGTTTAAGAGATTTCTGGTATGTTGCCTGCTGTCACTGCCAGCTCCTGACAATGGCTGATAAGTGGACATGCCTCCAGTCACTTCTTTCTCTGTGCTGAGCTGTGTCAGATGGGGGAGCAGGAATCAGAGCCCAGACACACTGTGCACACAGTCAGGTGGACTCCAGCCACAAGGCCTGACAAAGAATGTGAAGAGAAGATGGAGATGGAGTGGGATTTTCTTATTTACTGAATGAAAGATGTTAGCTCAACATAACTTTGAAGAAAGCATAAATGTATGGCTGAGACCAGAGTTATCAAACAAAATCCCATAAGACTTGACCTGTCTTTGACTGTCAAACCATCCGTAGAAAAAACATTGTACATGTCACATGTTCAGGCAGTGTATTCATTTGAGAAAATATGTGGTACTGATACAATTAAGAGTTTATTTTCTCTGTGGTTAGAGTTACAGAATGGTCTGACTATTATGGAAGCATCTGATAGAGGAAGGCACACTGTTCCTAATCACTGAGATTTTTCATCTAGTTAAAGGCACCTAACAGCCTAAGAACCTTGGGCATTATAAACTGGGGAAATTATAATTAATAATCTGTGTCAGAATACAGTAAATTCTGAAGTTGCCATGAAGTTTGTACCAAGGTACTTGTCTGAAACTAGTGGTGGTCATGGATGGTTGTCTCAGCACGCCCACAGGCTACATAAATAGTATCATGAGGAGAGTTCATCCATTCTCTGTAGATGCTTGGGGGGAAGGATGGGCATAAGAATCTGAATTCTTGGGCTTTGTGTGGAAATGGACACATGCTAGCAAAATTCAAGAAAGAGATTACTAACGAGGACTAAAGTATTAGATTTTCAGTTCACTGATTTAATTAATAAACTTCTGTAGAAGTTGAGGTTCTTGTGACAAATCTCTTTGTGCTTGATAGTATTTAATAGATACATTGGTGGATATAGTTTTTGTAGCTACAAACCAAATTGCTGGTTAATCTACATCTTTGTATGTAACCTAGAAAATGTATCAAATGCTACTGGAATGTCTAATTTCACCATTTGGGTGGACAGCAGAGTATTGAGCAAAGAGCACTCAGCCAGAAGGCAAAGCTCTTATTTCCTATGGATTTCCTAAACTGAAGGAATAGTTTTTTGTAATTTTTGGGCTGAACACAGCTTATTCTTTCAGAAGGGAATAGATTTTGCTCTCAAATTTTCCTCAAAGCTCTAGATGACGAGGCAGATTCTTTCACTGGTGCAGCAGTACAGAAGTCAGGGCACTCACATTTTCTGGCTAGCTAGCAGGACATGTGTGTCAGCTCAGAAACTCATACTTGCTGTAAAAACATCCCAACAATCTTTCTATATGAACTATTTACTCTTGAAAGAGACCTGGAAATCAGGCAACCACAAGATATGAACCATACCAAAAGTTAATAGTTTTTTCAAGTAGTTCAGATGACCTGACTTTTAGTGGGGTAATGGACATTTTTCTATAATCTCTTTTAAGGAAAATATTTGATTCAGCTTAATTAATCTCAATGGATGAGATGGAGAGAACTGGTAGATGATGTGGCAGTGAGTAGTTAAAGGGAGAATGACTCATCTTGTGGAAGCATGACCAGGTACTTGAGAATTGCAAACTTCAGGCTGGGTGTTCAGAGAGCAGGATAATGTTACAAGGGGGCAAAGCATAAAAAGTGCTCTTCCTATACCAAAGATTAGAAATCAAAGACCTTACACATGTGGGGTAGTAACTGCTTTCAAATACCTTCAACATTTTTATTGAAGAAGAAATGGAGGCTATGATGAGGTAATAGTTTCCTTTAGCTAATGGTGATGTAGACATGCTTTGGAAAAGGGATTGCAGATGGATAGGCTATTTTGTTTTCTAAAGAAAACATGAATTCTCCTGATTTTCTACTGATAAAATGATAATTTAATGGGTATGGTGATAATTGGTCCTGGCTCTGTTTGTAACTAGTTTAAAACCTGGGCCAAGTATTCATAAGAAATTTTGTCTTATTGAGGGAAATAATGGACTGCTTTCTGTAGAGTCTAATAGAGCTGAGTGCAGGGGGTGGGGTGGGTGACAATAAACAACAGTGGTGTAGGTGGAAGGAATATGAACCCAGTCATTAAGCATGTAGCATGGTGTTGTCAGATCAGAGAAACACCCCCTCCACCCTTTATTTCCTTAGAAGAAGGAAACATTCACAGAGTGCATATATCCCTAGTTTACATGTAATAAAAAAGGAAAAGCAGCAAATCTGCTCTCAGCTCACAGAAACTTCCTGAAATAAATTGGGGAATGCTTTGTTCTGAAGTACTTCAAAAATAGAGATCTGAGACAGGAAAGTGTCATGAACTTCTTATCTGATAGAGTGACCAAGGGAAGAAGAGATAGGAAACTTCTGCCAGATCATTCAACTCAATAGAAGAGCCAATGGCATCAATTATATTCTTGTAAGCAGAGTATTTCAGGTGCTGAAATAATGGCCCAACCAAAACAGGATGGGATTAAAGTGGAAGGGTGGTAAACCTTTGGAACAAGCATACACACCCAGGTACAGATGGGGACTTTGTAGCAGGTGATGAGAGAGAGAAGGACATGGAGCTGTGCAAACTGAGGACAAAGGGATCTGAATGAACAGGATATCCTGAAAAATGAGGAAATCACTACAGGTATGCTCAAAGCCTCCCAAGGGATTATTGGCACAAGTGACATCTGGATATCCCATATTCTTAAATCTCCTTTTCCCTGAGGCTTCCTTTGAAGATCCCCTTCATTTGTTTCTGGGGTAGGAGTTCCTGTGTGCTTCCCATAGGACTCTCCTGCCAAACTGTGCCAGGGGCTGGTGGTGGGATTTCTTTGCAGTGCTTGTGTTGTGCTCTGTGCTGAGAAAGACAAGGGTGTCCCTAGTGCAGTAAACTATGTGTGCAGTCCTGGGAGATGTGATCACTCATCTCAGCTATATCTGGATAGTGTTGGCTCATGTTTCCTATTAATGCAAAGTAATAAAAATATTATTATTATGAAAGTCAGGCTCAATGACAGCCTGAAATAATGAGGGAAAATTCTTGGCTGCCTAACAAAGTCCTCTTCTGAATAGCATAAAAGTAATTTTATTTTTGTTACTGTTTTATTTTGAACACAAAATGTGCCCTGGAAGTAAAGAGAATGTATTGTTTTGCATTGCTTCAATAACACATGAGCTCAGGAATTCTTTTTCATTTCTAGAAAAAAAAATCTCAGCTCAGGATTTGGAAAAAAAACCCAAGAGCAACAGAGGCAGCAGAACCACTCTGAAATAGCACAGCCACCTTTGGGATTCCTATGGTGCTTTTGTTGAGTAGTGAGCACCTTGAATTTCATTGACAATCATCAGCCATCTCCCATCCTTTCCCTCAGCTAAGCATGTTCAGTGTGATTCACTGAGAAAAGTTTCAGCCTTTTTTTGTTTTTTTCTCTTTCTTTTTTCCTTGCAGTAAACAAAACCAAGCCCAGAATTAAAGGTGTTGGGCTGGTGCTGCTGTGGCTGGAGGGGGAGCAGGCATTGCCAGTGGAGAGCTTCCACAGAAAGTCCTGTCTGTGTGTGCTGCTGCTCAGGGTGGTCTGCTGGTCACATTAAACACAGAGGAAAGCTGGATTATTGCCAGGCATGGGGCTCTGGAGCTGGAATAATTCCATTGAGTTCAATCCTGTTTTGGCCGTGCTGCTCTGCAGAAAGAGGCACAAGGTACAGGGTGAGAGGGGACCCTTCATAGAAAGGGTGGCAACAAGCCTGTTTATCAAAGGTACTTAGCTGCTCTTGGTCCTCCCTGTGGATGCTTGCCTGAATTAACTCTGTACAGAGCTCAGCCCAAGATGCTGCCTCACCCCAGTGCCTGGACCAAGCCACTTTTCTTCTTTTAGGAGGGCCTAGCCCATCTTGACAAAAAAATCACATTTTAATTAACAATTAAAAAAAAAACAACAAAAAGGCAGAAAGGAAAGAAGGCCCAGCATGGCTCTACTTCATTTCAAATGTGTGTAACAGGATTTTTTCAGAAACTAAATCCATCTGAAGGAACAGTGTCCTCACAATTGCACCTGAAATTAAGTACCTGCTTCAGGGCTGTAAATGGAGACCTGAGACTGAGGTTCCTGTTCAAGTCAAGACACCAAAACAATGATCTGTATGAATAGGAAAGGTGGAAATCATTATTAACCAGTTCTTCTATGTGCTGAACTCAGCCAGATTTATGAACTGACCTGTTTCACCTTGGGAAAGAAGAAAAAGGAGTTAAACAAAACAGCATAGAGTGGAGAAAAGACAGAAGCAAACTTCCCTTTCTGTGGAAAATCTCCCAAAGTCCCTTCCCATTAGCAGGATCTCCAATATTCAAGCACAGAGTTACAAGTCCCAGTCTGCCTCTTTGTCCAGTATTACTCATGTAAGATAATTGCTCAATCCTGTACTCCAGCTACTTCACTCTTCCTCTGTCTTCTCCATGGGATTCAGGGTACATTTACCTTCTCAAGGGCATTCCTTGGAGAATGGAAAGCTGTGGAAGTTATTTAATGAATTTAAACAATACTGTTCAGAAAATTAACACAATGAAAATGAACATTATTAAGCACTGGATTTCTATGTTATTTCTGCTTGCTCCTGGATGCTGAAATTTTGTGGAAAATTCAGAGTCAATCTGATACAAATATCAGGAAATACAGATGTGAAATGGTGCCAAATCACAACATAGTTTCAATAAGTGTAGCAGGCTAAATTAATTAGCTTGTTTCCTATTTTACAGCACCAATTTGTTCCTTAGTGGCTTAGATACCAGAATTCCTTCTGATCTGTCTACATGTGTGTGTCAGGTGTGACTGGAAGGCCATTTGCATGCCCTGGGTCAGAAAAAAGGGTGATAAATCTTGGATAGAGCAATCCAACACAATGACTAAAATAAGCAGAGATGTTGTTTTATTTCATTTGTATTTTTCACAATTAAAAAAAATACAGAGAGCAATTGCAAAGACATGCAGCAACAAAGCCTTTATGTTCACACAAATCTGTCCTCAGGGTTCAGAGCTGACCTCTGATGCTGTGCAGAGCTGTATGAAGCTTTAGGTCAACAGATGGCTTTCCCAAGTACAAAGAGAAAATACATTCATGTTGTCAGCATAAAAATTCAAACCTATTCACCAGTTTATTTGGGTAATTAATTGTTAATCTTACCATCATAAAAGTAATTAATCTAAAGTTTGTCATTGTGTTTGCTTAGAGAAGATTTTGTGCCTAAAATCTCTGAACAAGACTTAAAAAAATGGGAAGTTCATCTCCAGGTTGGACTGGGGAGCATGGGAGGAAATACAGTAAGAAAAACAGAAGACTGAAATTTGTGCCTCAGAATTTATTTTAAATTAAAGCATGAAAGCTTGGGAATTGTACACTCAAACAAGTCTCCCACAGGACCTGATTAGCATCTTCAGAAGGAAAAAAATAAATCAATTTCTTAGATAATACAGTCAACACATTATAATTAATGCATTTAAATATGTGCATTCCTTAAGGGCAGGTACTATGTTAGCAATTATGGTTTCAGTAATTTTTGCAAAAGAAGCTGCATGTCATTATATAACCTTTTAGACCCATATTATTCTTTCACAAAGGAGCTGGTTATCTTGTTTATGGATTCTTGAGAGAGCAGAGCTGGAAGCATTAAGTATTAATGCAAATGCCTGAAAGTACATCATTGGAAATTCAATCTTTTTCTTTTCCTTTTCATACTATTTCCTTTTTCTAAAACTGGTTTTGCTGCTTTCAGAATGTTACATATGTCTGTGAAAAAACAACTTTTCATTTACAGAAACTCTAGACTTGTGCTTTTTATTCAGACAAAACTCCTGACTTAGAATCCTTCTCTCATAACATGTAAATTTCAATAGTAAATATAATAAATATAATAATTATAAAACCAAATTAACTCTTAAAATATTAAGAAAGGGAGAGGATGCCTCATGTTACAGTGTTAAATTTGTATTTAGTGTCTCCTGGCAATTCACAGAACAAAGCAGGAGATGATTAACTCTGTTCTCAAATAATTTAATACTGTTCTTCAGTTACTTTAAGCAGAAGCAGAGCTAGAATAAAAGGAATAGGCTTTTGCTTTCCTCTTTCAGTGCCCAGACTCTGAATTACATTAGATACACTGATGACAACTTAGAATTGCATCTGAAATGTTGCAAGTAGAAAAGGCAGGGCGGTGAAAGCTGTTTATACAGAACAGACACTTTGCAAGTTTACACCAGAGTGACTTTTATGCACTCTCAGTGTTTGGCTCAAGTTCATGAAGAGGTCATGCCCCTGAGTGATTGCTGTGTGCCCTTTGCCCTGTGCTGCCCATCAATCCAATCTGCCAGACAGTACCCTTGGGGAGCACTGAAAACACAGAAATGTCCACGTGGAGGGACAAGTTGGACACCCTCTGGCACAGGGTAAGGGCACCACTCTGCAACTGCTTGAGATTTCCCCAAACACTGTGACAGGTGCTGGCTGAGGAGCTTTTGTGTGGGGCTTACATGAGACCGTATAAGGAGCCTTCTGTGTAAAATGAGGCCACTCTGTTTTCTGACCTAGTGTAGGGCAACTCAGAACTTACATTAATTTGAATTAATGTAAATAAACGCTCTGCTGTTCAGCTGTTCATCTCCAGAGATCTGTGTAACCCTGAAGATGCACACTAAGGCGCTCAGGGTTTCTCAGAAAGGAACTGGAGCCTCCTTTCCTTCTCCAGGTTCTTTTGAAATCTTCCTCATCACAGATACATCTGTAGAGACTGAGAATTTTCATGCCCTGATTGACGCTTGCACCACGGTGTTACTTCATAGGGAGTAAAAAAACCGAAACCAAATCTCTTTGTCTGTCAGCCAGAAGTTCCAATTTCTCTTACCTTACTTTAGATATTCATAAAGTCATCTGAGTCATGCTGTGATCATTTTATAATCAATGGAAAAATAGAGGAGCTCCAGGAGGGAAATTTATTCCATCCTCATGTAGAAGTCAAAAACTGGTCAGATGAAGCACACCCTAAAGGACCTATTTTTTTTCCCATTGACTATAAAGACAAAGATTTGGCTGAGGTGTAGATATGTTTGCTTTAACTGAGCAAGGTTAAAAGAGGGGAATGCCATCCAAGTCACTTCAGTGAGCATTGGACCAGGTCTGCTCTGGGCTATAAGGATGTGCATTTGAAACCTGTATAACGTGCTCAGATCTGCCCTTTGAACACAATACCATTGTGCAGCTTTAGTGCTCAGCAGCCTTTTGGAAGGAGGGCAATAAAACTGGGACTGCTTCAATGATGATATTGCAGAGCAGACTTGGCTTAACCTAAAGGTCAGGAGGACAAACTGTGATTCACTGGTTTCTACTTTGCTGTTGGCTGGTTAAAAGGTTTCAAAGAGGGAGGGATTGTGCATAGTATAATTTGCAATGTCTAGTGACCCTCCCAAAAATGTGGAGTCCAAATAAAAAGTTTTGATTATCACTCAAAGATTAAAAACCGTTTTATTCAAATTATTTGGTGAATCATCATATTCAGATCAAAGTCCTAAGCTCTTGGACTATTTGAGAACATGCACAAATTAGAAATGTTTAAACATCAGTAAATTTGCTTGTGGGCAGGAGAGATAATGCTTGCAGGATCAGGTTTTTAATTTGAAAAAATAATACTATAACCAAGGGAAAAATAAAGCGGATAAAATTATATTGTCTGGTTCACTGGGATGTAAATTCCATTTTACTTACTCAACCACTTCACAGGGCACTGAGGTAGCCATCATAATCAGAACTTCTCTAGATAAATACATAAATGAGAGTTTATCTTATTTACAGTACAGCAATTTTCATCCTTATATAATAGAATTTTCCTGTATTCTGTGCCTGTAATTGCCTTTTCTCTTTTATAGAATGTAATCAATTACTTTTTATAGTCGGGTACTTCCATTTAAGTGAATTGAAGTTTTATCATTATATTGCGAGTGTTCATCAGAATTTACTTTCCTGCAGGTGAGAGTAATTTCTGGCCTTCCCCAAGAGAGGCTGAAAGCTGATGTCTATTGATTTAGGTGCTTCCCTGAATTTAGCCCTTCTTGCATACATCCAAATATTTTTAATCAACCTCTTCCTTTATACCCACAAGCAGTAGTCTTTCACTCTTGGCAGCTGAGTCAGCCCTGGATCCTCTGCTGTGTGGCAGCAACATGCACCAGACTTCAAACATGATTTATTGCAAAAATAGTGCTGATAGAATACCAGAGCATGAAAAATTCTCCTGCCAGCCTGGGTCTGTATATTATGCTCTTAATGTGATCTAATAGTGTGGCTGTGTGTATATACACACATGTATGTACTTACAGTGTTTCAGAGGGCATGGAAAAATATCCTCTCAAAGACCAGATTGGTTGGGAGATACATATTTATATAAATCTGTCATAGAGCCTCCTATGAGGATGTATTCCTTGGACATTCATGCTCTTTTCTGTTATCCCACATTGCTCCAAAAATCGAGGGAAGAAGAGATGCTCTCCATCTATGACTTCGTCTCTACCTGAAGCCTTTTCAAAGCACCTGTCAGACACAAGGATTTCTGGAGAGGATGAGGAGGAAAGGGAAGTCAAGAGGCTGGCAGTTCACTCACCAGCCCTCCAGTTGTGCACACATGTGCCATGGTTGCTTTTGCCTAGTCTGTTTGTTCATATTCTAGTTGTGTCTCCCCATAAATGATGCCTGCCTTATAAATTAGTATAATCTTATGTGTCAAGGCTCCTGGGAGGGCTAGGGACCATCCAGAAGTCTTTATGTAATGCTGGTTGGTAGGACTTTGCATTTTAATTGTTGCACTAAATAAATGTTCAAAACCATTGAAAGGCTGTTTTCCTGTGATGATCTTTTAAATATTCAATGGGAATGAGGAAGTGAGAGCTTTTGTTAGTGATCTTCAGGAATTTCAGGAAGTTAGCTCCTGAAAGTGAGGAGCAGTTTAGTTATAAATGGAGGACTTATTCCCTCATCATAGAGAAATGGATAAAACCTGTGTGGAAGTTAGGCTTAGATGTAAGTGCTGATAATTGCCTCTTGTTTAGTCAGAAAAACAAAGTCCTAACCTGACATTTCTGTTCAATCCTGAAGGAGGATATCTGTTTCCTCTAGAGCTGCCCTGTTCCAGTCTTGCTTAAATGTTCCTTTGCAGGCCACAGGTGAAATGTGACACTTTGTGGTTATAACACTCCCTTGTGGCCTTAGAAAGCTGTGAACCTGCTTAGCCATGGGAACAGACCAACAGGGCATGGCACACCTGCTCTGCTTCCTTGGGAATCTTGGTAATGTGCTGCTCTGACTGTCCCAGGGCACTTAGCCTATAGCAAAGGGATCCTGCCATGCTGCAGCAGCCTGCACTGTCACAGGCAGGCACACATGTGAAAATGCTAACAAAACATCCACAGGAAGTCCCTGATGCAAGCACTATTGTATGAGAGGACATAGATCATGTTTACATTGGAAGGGAAAGGATCTTGATTATTTAAGAGTTTCCTTTAATTAAATCAAACTTAAATCTTACCTACATAATCTACTGCATCTATCTTTTTATGGAGGGTGGGAGTTAAAGACAGATCTGCCTGAAGGATTACAAAGCAAGCTGAACATGGCATCTATTTATATGTTGGAGAGAGTTGCATGGTTTTGTTTGAAAACCATCATTCACCAAAAAGAAAAGTTTTTGAAAAAATAGGAGTGCAATGGGCTGTTGCCAGGCTTTGAGACACCCTTTGCAGTTGGTGGGCGTTTCTTTTAGAAGATCCCATCTGGAATTTGTACTTCCATTCAAAGCTCAGTGTTCACCAAAAAACAGAGCTGATGACCTCTATAGTTGGGCAAAATAATTGTCAGTTCCTTCTACTTTTCTGGGACTCTCATGTAGTGCCAGTGACTTTTCCCTAAATTGTTGATTATTTTATATTTGTTTGCCAAGTGATTTTAAACAACCTTCTCTGGTTTGTGGAAATTCCTAAGTTGCATGCAATGAGTCTGAAATTCAGCAGATTATTTTAATCTTTGTGATCTGATTCATAGGATGGCAGTTCCTTTTCTTAATCAGATATCCAGATTCAATGAACAGAACAGCTGATTAAGCAAATAATTGCAGGCTGTCCAAAAAGAGTGAAAACTGATCTATTGAGCAAAAGAGGTGGCTTGCCTAGGGAACTACAGATACAGATTTTCTTTATAAATCTTTCCCTCACTTCACTGTAAATTGAAATATTTTTCAGAATGCTTACAGGTTTCAGTTGTAAATTCCTGAGCCTGACTCTTGTGGCCATTCCACTGATCCCAACAGTTGCTTCCCAGTTGGAGAACCCATTGTACACTCTGCCACATTGACCTTTCTCAGTGAGGTGCATGGGCTGGTGTGTGTGATAAACTCCTGAGCCTAAATTTAGATATTTGAGGAATATTTTGGTGTATCCACGTAAAAATAGCTGTACTGTACTTGAGAAAGAGAAAATTTGCAGTCCATCTTGGTGCCTGCCTACCTCAGTTTATATCCTGCTTTATTTTATCACTGTCACACTATTGCAGTAAATAACAATCATTTACTCTGGTTATATTAGGGGATTAGATGCTCTGACATTTATTTAACTTGTTCTATGTTAATATGCCAGGACTCTGGTCACTGAAAATAGGAAGCTGCTCTGTATTCTTTGTACAATCAAACACATCTGCCACATATGTGGCTTTAAGTCCACAATCTTTAATGGCATGTCATTATCCAAGCCTTTCACTTTATTGTGCAGCTTACAAAGGGTCTCTCAAGGCACTACTGTGCCTTTTCCATTGATTTCATTGTAATAGAAGCAGCGGACCATGGGTAAGACAGCAAGACTTTTGACAGTGGTATTTGCTAGGGGATGTATCTGAAATGAATTTAAAAAATGTTAGGTGGTTTCTTCCTGACCAATACAACAGGCAAATTTGAGAATTAATCAAATAATTATGAAAAGTAGATTTTACTCAGAAATAAAGTATTTGCATACCCTCTAAAAATATTCAGCTTCATGTAAAGCTCAGCTGCTACCAGATGAGAGTGGTAAGAAAGGAGCTTGTCCACGAGAGATGTGGCTGGATCTCATTCCCATTTCTCCAGCAGCCAGCCCTTGGCCTTGCTTTTGCAAAACCTGTAAATTAACACAGGTGCACACTGTTGCTCCAAATAGTATTATTAAATATGCTGTTTACTGGGATCATTAACTACTGTTGTAAAGTACGGAAAAAATTGCAGCCTGGTTGCAATTTATCCTGTGCCTCTTCAAGGAAAACTGATCTTTACGTTGACCCTTTCCTTATCCTCATCAATCACAACTGGAAATGAAAGCATTTTAACTATCTCTTAACAGTGCCAGGGATTTGTCACCTTCTTTTGACTTCCTTTGTCATCCTTCTCTGGGTGACCCTTGTGGGCAGGACCAAAGCTGTCAGAGCAGGACTGAGTACCTCCCTGCTCTGTCACCAGGTTATTGCCAGCTGTGACACTAATGCAGTGTCTGCTTTGTGTGGCTCACTGCCACGTTAAAGATAATCACATCTGGGATCATGCAGCCCTGTGAGCTGTGGAAACCTTCACCTATGGCTTGTCTGTGGTTATTTAGCATCCCTGTGCCTGTGCCAATGAAACCTTCCGGGTGGGAGCCCAGGCTCTTTATCAAGAGCACACGAGAGACTTTGCTATTTGGTAACTGTGTACATTCATGACCACCAAGAGACAGAATGAAATATGAAAGCACAGGAGAGAGAGCAGAAAGAGTAGACATGCAGGCAGGTTTACTGCCAGGTTTGGGTGACTTATGGCTCCTCTGGTGCCTGGGAGCTTCTGGAAAAGGTCAGAAGGTTCCTCCTATTTTGAAACATGAAACCAGCACTCAGGAAAGGGCTTCTCATAAAGACTGCTGTACAGAGAGCAAGGAAGGTATTTCAGTGAGGATGTGAGGGTGTGGGAGATAGTGGGGATGGTTTTAGCCACTAAAGTAGAAATGTTGCATGGTGTGAAACGGGCCAGCAACTCTTGTGTGTCTTACTTCAAGGCAAGGGCTGAGCCATGCAATTGGTGGAATACCTCGGGTGAGCCTCAAAGCCAAAAAACCAATTAGATGCTTCTGAAAGGCAATGTATACATAGAACTGAGGAGGAGGAATTCCCCTTACGTAGATAAAAGTGGTTAAAGAAATGCAAGTATAAAAGTACAGCTTTGAGACAAATTTTTTCAGCTGTTTCTTTTTAACTTTTATTTCTTGGTTTGCTGGCAGCAGAAACAAGCTCTGACCTGAAAGAATTCAGATGATAATGAAAATGTATCAATAATTTTGATTATTGTAGTAGTAGGTACAGACTCTTCACACAAAATAATCTCTATTGTAAGACAATGTACTGTGAGGAAAATAAATCTGGTTTGTAGGAAATTCTTCTGGATATGAGAAAATATTTTAGGTGATGTGAGACTGACTGCCCTTCTTGCAACAGGTAAAGCTGACAGTTAACTGGGAAGAGATTTTGAGTATGTTTTGATATTTGGATATCTATTCCTTCTGAAAACACACCTGTGTAAACTTTCTACAATTGCTAGTACTATGAGATCTTTGTTTTTTATAGATCAACAACATAAAATAATTAAACTGAAGAAACCCAAGCTTTTGGTAGAATTTTCATCACTCCTTGGTGCAAATGATTATTGGTTGATTTTATATGCTCTTCTATTCATATACAGATGATTTGAATACTCTTATAAGCAAAAAAATGTCCTAGGCAATCTCTTCATAAATTTCATGCAAACACTAGGCACAGTTATTTCTTTATTTGCCTGCTATTCAAACTTTTTTTTTTTTTTTTTTTTTGTGAAGAGGTGGGATTTGAGGAAGGAAGAAAAGGATCTGATTATATATAGCATTATGTCTATACCAGTTTAGGAAGGGACACTTTGCTATGAGATAGGAAGAGAACATACAGCACAATATTGTAATGGTAACAGAATAACAGAAATAATAGTAATAGCACTGTCACCACAGCTGAAGTCCTGCCCTGCCTGTATTTGTTGTACAAAATAGCAGAAGAATTTTGTACTGGAGCACACAATCTCCAGAAACTTTTGGAAAAGAAAGGGGAGACAGTAATTACAGCTTGGGCATATCATCTCTAACATACTCAATTGCAAAAAGTAAGATGCAACTTTTTGCATCTGCTTTCTGTGGAACCATTAGCTTTAATTAAGTAAAACCCCATGATGTTCTCAGGGACTTCACATTATTTGCCTCATTTTAAGGGTAAATTTGACTCATACACAAGTAAAAGCAGTACAGTAATAGTTTAAATGAATCAAAGAAAGAGAAAAAAAAAAAAGAGAGAAAATTAAGTTACACTTTCTATATAAAAAAATCAAGAAAAAGGAAAGCTTTTAATTTAGCTCAGTTAAATCAAAGATAGTACAAAATATAGTACTGTACTTCATAAAAGTAATTAATTTAAGTAGCATAAAGCTCCCCAAAATAAGCACTAACATGTATTTGTAAAAACATGATCCTAAGCATTTAATGAAAGGAAACCCTTCATAAAGCCATTAGAACTCTCCTTTTTAAAGCCTTTTTATGGTTTGTTAGTGGGATTTATTTACAAATAAAAAAATTCAGGGGACAAAACTGTACTGATATTAAGAAATGTCCAACCAGTTAAGCACATACTTATCTTTCAGCACACAGGACAGCCATTCATTCATATTTGGTAAAGCACTTTGGCATGTATTTACTTTCACATATGTGATATATCAGCTATATTTGTCACATGGGGATACACTTTGAGCTTAAATTTAAAAAATGCATTGAAAGTTAATCATGTGCTTGATGTTTTGCGGAAGTGAGGCCAGTTCACAAGAGAAGCTTTGTCTGCTGTAATATTGAAATGCTTTTGTTGGATACAAGAAGAAAGGAAAGATATTGGAAAAACCCTCTCACTTGCTGAGGGCTTTTGGAAAACCTTTGAAAGGGTGGAGTGGAATAACCACTTGCTGTTTAGATGATATAAACTTGGGCATGGGGATACATAAATCCTGAAGATTCGAGGTACAGTGAGCTATATTTCAGGAGGGTTTCCTTTGCATTAAAGCCAAGAATGTTAACACTAACCTTTATTATTTGCTGTCCTAAATGACACTTCCAAATAAGTGCTTAGGTTAAATGAAAACACCATGGTTGAAAAATAACTGCCACTGGACATAAAATACCTGAATATGCAGATACATAATTGTATTTCCAGTAAAGCTAATTATTTTCACAAATTTAATACATTTAGACAGACTGTTTGAATAGTTCTACAGATTACAGGGTAAGCATGTAGTACCAGAAATTCTTATTTCAGTCTCCTAAATATTGCCTAGAATTATAGATTCATTTACAAAACCCAAACTTTCTAAAATCACCTTACAGTGACTACAGCTAGGTAAAATGTATATTTGTATATTCTTTTTTTTATACTCTCTTCAGGGACCTAGGATCACTAAAGTCTTTTTATCTCAAATAACTGTAACTTACATTTTGGAAATAATTTTTCAAACTTAGCTTTTAGAAATATTTCCTATAACATTGTCTCAGTCTTTCCAAAACCACTAAACTTTTTCATATGTTCCATGGCGGTTTACTAAACCAGATAATTAAATGTTTCCTCTGTGGTGCATTAACTACTGTTATTTAACCAGTTAAATAAAAATTAAGGAAAATAAAAAGAAGTCTGGTTTTGTGAATCAAACTAGAAGCTTGCCTAATAATAATCATCATCATCATAATCATAGTAGCAATTTTGCCTGATATCTCTAAACAAATAAGATTTATGATGAATGTTACAATGGTTTATATCATTGGTTTTCTGGAGTGTGAGGCAATCAAAATCTGGTTCACCATTAGAGATTTGATATCTGTGGTGACAGTGTTTAGTCTGTCCCCTAATACACCATATGTGTATTCAACCATTGCAGTTTCTAAGGTCATAACATAAAAAATTTATATATTTTTTAGTCATACTGGAGATGGCAGAAGGTAATGAGGAGAGCATCTTAGAATCATAGAATCATTTTGGTTGGAAATCAAATCTAACCACGAACCCAGCACTGCCAAGTCCACTACAAAGCCATGTCTCCAAGTGCCACATCTAAACATCTTTAAAATGCCCCCAGGGATGGAGAGTCAACCACTTCCCTGGGCATCCTGTTCCAGTGCTTAACAACCCTTTGTGTGAAGAAATATTCATATATATTTTCTCCCCTGATACAACTTAAGGCAGGTCTCCTGTCCCAGGTGGTGGGGCTCATTTTCAGTTTCTCCCCTTGCTCTCTGCAGCCACTTTAGCTCAGGGGCTTTGAGGTCTTTCTCAGACATGCCTCAACAATACTTAATGTACATTTAGGGAGGCATGCAGAGAGGATTTTCTACTTGTTTTCTGATGAGCTGTGATGACATCTGAAAAGCTGGAAAGTGCCAGTGTGAGCTGGCTGCCTAAGGCTTTCCTCGCTGACAGACTCCAGTGAGTTCTCCTAGAGTGCTGTGCTCCAAACGCACACATTTCTCTCTAAATGGACACGGCACTCCCTTCCTGTGTTCATGAAAAGGCTTCCAAAGGACAATTAAAAGATTCTTTCCTGTGTTCTGGTGCTCCTGAGAACATTCCCAGCTACTACTCTGCTGGAATGTGTAGTCCTGCAGGAAGGTAAAGGTAGGAGTTTTCCATGCCCAGCATCGTACAACAGAGCTGTTTGCTGTGAAATAAAATGTTTCAGCCCATTTAGTGACATTTAAAGATGTATAAGAAAATAATTTAACTAAACTTTCCCAATTTTTTTCCATGTGTTTATCCACAGCTAAAGACTTTTTTGTCCTTTTATAATTCTGCATGCAAAATACCTTTATTGACAGGTTGTGAGTAGCCACCTGCTATTTAGACTATTGTCTTTCAGCATAACACCTGTCTAAGTGCACAAACCTGATCGAAGTGCTGAAAGGAAGCAATATCACCAGTGGACAAAGATGTGTGCCAGTGTTATGCAGGAGACACACATTCTCAGGATCAGATTATGTCTCCTCAGGCCACAGTGTAAGAGGAAGGCACGAGGAATGTCTTCATGATATATATACATGTGGAAGGAAGAGCCCAGGTTCCAGTTTCTAAACTGCACTGCTGAAAGTCACTCTTTGTACTCATCTCAGTCAGATGAACTCAAGGTAAGCCAAGTGTAAAGTGTTTATCCTAGATGACTTCTAGATCTGCTGGCAGAGCTGGCCTCTCCTGAAGGAAGCCGTGGGTGTTGGCAGGACCGAAACGTCACCCCTTCTTTATCTGAAACACCCTGTTCCTGTTGCCTTGGCAGCAGAGGCTGGGTGTGTGTCTGTATCCCACTGTATCTCATCTTTTTTGTGTCTAGCATGCAAATAGGTCAGGCAAAAGGAGGGCCCTGTGTGAGGGCAGCACTGAAATATTATTGGCTGGGACAGGGTGAATAAAGTGCAAGAAGATTAAAGCCTCCAGAAGATACATTCTGATATTGAGGTCTGCCCTTCTGCAGAACAATCTCCATAATGAATGGCAAAAGCTTAAATGCTTTGGTCATTTAAAACTAAATTTAATAACAAATTGTGTGCAGACACTTAATTTTTGATTAGAGTGTCATTTCTATGAAAAAGATGATCTAGCTGGTATTTACTCTATATGGTTATTCAACTCTTTGGGATGTTGTAGATAGTTGCAGTCTGTACTGTGACTTTTGAAACTAAATTTTACCAAGCTCACCTCTATTTGGTAATTGCCTGCACTGAGCAAACATGAAAAAGTTAGTTTCTCAATAAACAGCACCACTGATCAAAAACATTTATTAAAGTTTGCATCAAACAGGATAGTAATAAGAAAAATACTAAAGTTTTTTCTTATACCACGTCTTTGTATAAAACCCAAATATTAGTGCAGACAGGAGTGGCATAAAATAGCATAGGATTTCATTTACTTTGTTGAAGATTGAGTGCCATGTAATAGAAAGATTTCCAAAGGACAAAGGTCAAAACATTGAAGTAGAGGAAGTACTTGTAAGCCATTGCATTTTAAAAATAATTGATTTTTCATGCGAAGTGACAGCAGACTTTAGCTTCACAGCTGGATACATAGGGAATATGCAAACTTATCTGTCCATTAACAGTGTTGAACTGGGAAACTAAAACTGTCAAATTACTTAAAATGAAGGCAGCAAAAGAACAACTTAATGAAGCACAGAGCAACAATTTAGTGTTAAATATGCACTACTGGGCCTGATTCCATTTTTAGACATGTCTAAAGGGACACAAGAGAACATCTGAAATTTCCATTATGAACTACAGATAATAAAAAGATGAGTTTGCTAGAAGGATTAAGCAACACCTTTGCTTTTACTTGGTACTCAGGAAATAATGAAAGTGGGCCTCATAATTAGAAAGGAAAAATCCAGAAATGAACCACCCTAAGACCTGTATATGCTGTTTATATTGCTAAAAAAATAGTGGGAAGATTTTCTGCACTAGACTATTACTTTATTTCTTTGTATTGTATATGTATACAGTGAATAGGAAGTATTTAGAATGCAATCTGTATGTTTTGAAGAGAAGGAAGTATAATCTCACTTTGAGAGGCATCAAATAATAGTTGAAAAGAATTGTTGAAATTAAAATCATTGCTTTTAGAAATATAATGTAGGCTACCTGAGAGCAGCAAAGTGGTATTACACTGAGGACTGTGGTTTGTACCCTGTTACAGGGGACTTCTGGGGGTTTGAGACTGGAATGCTCCCAAGAAGTAGCCTGGAGGCAGAGGAAAGCTTTCCTAGGGATGAGCTCTGTGACCTGTCCAGGACTATCAATTCCTGGATGCTCCACATCTTCATCAGCACTGCTTGTGAATCTAACATCCAGATGAACCTTCTAGATAATTCTTGGAGTCCATCTTGTTCCTGGAAAAATGACAATATTTTGGTTTAGAATAACATAGATACCCTCCAAATAGTCTGACAAGGAAAGAAATGGCTTTCACTTAGGCTCCTACAGAAGGTGTAAAGACAGAACTGACTGGGAGGGCTGACAGGACAGAAATGGGGGGAATCCAGTGCATAGGTGTCCCAAACCAAAGTTTACTTTATGCCTAGCTAGCCTCTGGCTTGCCTGTGAGGTGGAAGCTGACCTCAGGAGCTGTGGGTTTTGGCATTATTCTCACTGAGCAGCAGCTACATCAATTCAGTTCCATACAAACAATTTGCTCCTAAGCTGGGGACACACTTGCCAAGATTTAGCCTGAGGTGAATAAAAATGGCCACATTATAAAACACTCAAACAGGCAGGTCTTAATAGGAGAGCTGAAAGACCCTATGACCATTCAGTGCAACTTCCCAGTTGGGTGCCACTCTCTTAAACAGTGAGAGAAAACAGGCCTTTGGAAAAAAACCCGTATTTATAAAAAAAAGTTAATTATAAAGACACATGATGTAATGTTAAGTGCCTTTAGAAAGAGAGAAAGTCAGATTTTATTTTCTTTTCAGAGGTTTTAAGAAAGGCACCCAAGAGACAGGATTTAACAGAACTCTCTGGAGGTTAAAATAAACAGCACAGCTATTAAACTGAGACCTAGATTATACACTAGTACTGCTTATGAGTTTCAAGGAAAGTAAGCTCTATTGTGTGTTATTGTGAAAATGTTCAGTTTCTGATGGAGGAGAGTAGTGAGATATCAGTCAACTGCAGCTTTCCAAGTAGCTCACCTACAACTGAAATAAGGGTTCCTTTGTTTTACTCTAGTAATTAAAATAAAGATTTAATCATTCACTCCCTGATCAGTGACAGCCACATTTTTGACATAAATGCAAATGTAAATGTTCTATGGTTCCCATGAAAAAAATTTCTATTGGAACATAAAATTTATGTAGCAAGTCTTACTGTAAAATAGTATATGATAAATAAAGTGTTTCCATTCTATTTGAAAAATTTTATTTCCCAAAGTGTGAACTTCTATTGAATTATCATTTGTACAAATTGAATTTACATTCTTCTACAATAATTAATTTGGCAACCTTATGTGTAGTTTATAATTTTCTCATATGCAGCATTATCAGAAAAAGTTAAAAACACAAGAAGGTTTCAGCTATAAACGCTCTTTTCTTAGACTAATAAATTATTAAGAATGATTCATCTGTGCAGGTCCTACTTTCTTTTTTTGGCTTCCACCCAAATACATATTTTTGAAAGCATGATCAGAAATCTTTTTATCTGGTTTAATCTGGCTAAGAAGAAAATCAAATATGTCATTGTACACCTCTCAGCAAAGAAAAAATTCCACAAACCACCAAATAATTTTTAAACAAAATCCCTAGTCAACTACTTTGCAACAGGTAACTTGTCTGATATCATATAGATACCTCCCTGTGTGCTTCTTGGAAAAATGAAATAAGCATGACTAAAAAAGAAACAGGCTAACTGTAAATTTTGAGGTGCCTTGCAGGAAAGGTTCTACTAGCAAGATACTGTCACTCCTTTGTAGACCCCTTTGTAGATTATCTGAGCATAGAAAATAAAATTTTGGAGGGCCTTAATGTGTAAGTTAACAGGAGAAAAAAATACTACTAATTGTGCTCAGATGTTCAAAGGTGTAATAGCTAACTGCTATTCACTAAATAATCACTGAAGCTACAAGAGGCAATATTTTATTGGACTTGATTTAGGTAAGCAGTGAGAGAATTTGTAGAAGAAATGACATTATAGAAAATAACCGTGGACTGAGTGAACACGAACTAATCCCATTTGAGACACAAATAGGACAGCTAAGACTAATAAAATGAAAAGCTTAAGTTTGATTAAATGTGGCAGATAATTTTAATGAGACTAGGCTGGAGAATATAAAGACTCAGTGCAGAGGAGGGTCACAAAGCTGTTTGTATCATTAAGAGTTTGTATCAGAAGTGACATGGAAAGATTTTTCAGAAGAAACACTGGATATAAACAGATAAATAACTACCTTATTGGTATGGAGCCTGGGCAGTCAGACAGCCTCTAAGAAACAGAAAAATTTTGTGGTGGGTGAAGAGAGCTGTGTGTTATAAGTGAAAAATCGTGGTGCTGAGGTGAGAATTGCTAAGTCAAGCTGACTCATAACTCAGAAAGAACACTCAAAAAAAAGGCATGGAGTTCTTCAGCTGCATATTTTTAAAGAAAATAGTGTAAGAGAAGGTGAAGAGGATACAGATTTATAATAGGCAGGTATTACTCAAAACTCAAATAAATACTGCAACTTCTTTTCCGTAGATGAAGTGAATCTGCATACAGTGTTAAACACTGATAGCAGGAGTACATCTGGTAATGGATGCTAGAGGAAGAAGTAAAACTGCAAGAGGTTCCTTTAGTCAATGAGAGATAAATGCCTTCTCAGGATTTTGGCAGAACCTTTGTATAAATTTGCTTGTCCAATGCATATTTCTTCTAGAAAATTATAAAAATGTGTTAAGACCATAAAGTTGGGTATTACCAAAGAGAACATGTGTATTTAAGAAGAGGAGAAGGAAGGCAAGGTACTGGCAAACCTGTTTTTGTGTGCATGGATGAGATCTTTTGTGAAAATGTTTAATCTTGCTGATGCCTTTCAGCTCTGCTGGGTAAAGTCAGAGGTAATTCAACTTTGCTGTCTACTGAGGGCATGAAGGAACTCAAGTGCTCTATCTCTTTACAATAAATACTACAAGATGAAATTTTAATACTGCTTTAATAAATGTTGAGGGCTTTTGTGGCAGTCAATACTAGTTTAACAAAAACTATTGTACAGGTGACCGAAAGAAAAGCTAGGATATCAATGGGGAATAGGAAAGAGGTTTGGCTAAATTTCTCAAAGCTGGGAGAAAATTCTCAGAAGGCTCAATAAATACAGAAAGGTATTGGTCTGAAAAACAGGACATGAATAAAAAAGTTTTCCATTTCCTAAAGGAGGTCAGAGAGGATTAATCCCTATGAGATTCTTTGACCCCTCCATTTTTATATATTTCTCAAGCAGGAACTGAATTTTACATGAATGATGAAATCATCCAAAGTAAAACAAATAGTGGTAATAAACGGATCCCACAAGGCCTGAAAATTTATGTTTTGGAGCAGAAGGAAATCCCTGATTTGGGAGCAAGGAAGAAGATTTCCTGTTTGCAGACATGGGCCATTGCAAAGAGCCTCTTGCACTGTTTTCTACAGCCCTGGCTCCTTGAGTAGGAGATTGCAGTGGGAGGGTTTGTGTGACCTGGAGTGTCCATGAGTGGATATTGGTTTGCCCTGGCTCTGTGCACCCTCATGGGGCCACGTTTGTCACTAGGTCACATCAAACCCAACAGCCCAGAGCAGGAGGCAAGGAAACTTTAGATCACTCTACCCCGTAAATGGGTTAATTGTATTATTTTTTTAAACTTTGAGTTAGGATTAAAAACATAAAGGAAAATAATTTTTCCTGTTCAGACTTGGTTGTTTATTATATATTATTTGAAGTATAGAGAGTTTTGTAACACTTTTAGCTATTAGCTAAAAAGGAGTAAAATGGAAGTGAATTTAGTTGGTTATAGGATCTTTTAAAGATAAATAGTTTAATAAAGAACTAAACTTATATTAGTTATACTTTTGACATAATAACTAAATTTTGGCACCTGTAAATTTTGAGGTGCCTTGAGGTGCCTGTAGTGTCACAAAATTTTGCATTAATATTTAACTGAAAACTACTTGAAATCATGAAGAAGGAAGAAGACAGAAAAAGAAAACACTTAAAAACCTTCATCATGTCCTATACCTATTATTATTTTATAAAAATCCCAAATTCAAAACCCTTCACCCTATGAAATCACACATTTCTATTTTAACTACACACTTGTGACTCTAACTCCATTATTCAAATTTGAAAATCTTCTCCAAGACCTTAAGTCAAAAACAATATTCTCCCAAGAGTTAGTATCAAAAACCACAGGAAGCTCAAAACTCCTTTTTGGGTTCCAACATCACCCAAGCAATAAGTATGGGAAATTTACATTCTGGACTCCTCTGGTGATTTATGGAATAATTGTTTTATTTCTTAGCATCTTGATGGCACCTGTGTAAGAAATGGGGCAATAATACCTGCTTGTACTCCTGTAGATTGATTGTAAACTTGCAGACACAAGAACTTCTTTTTTTCTGTGTAAAGTGAACCTGGAAAAAAGAAATGTTGTTTTCTCAGCTGGAGCCTCTTTGTGTTCCTGTACTACAAATAAATCCTACATGCATATTTGCCTTTAGACATCCAGGAAAAGAAGGCCTCTTTCTATGAGAGATCTCCTGCTGTTTATGCAGGAAAATTCACTAAAGTCTAGAGGTTGTTTATGCTGATTATCAGTTGTTACATCACTTTCTTTTCCTCAGAGAAACTCAGAAGGATGAGAAAAAATCAAAAATACCCCAAAGTAAGGTATTTAGATAAGACCAAAGGCTGACATTTCTTGTCTGTGGAGTAAAAATGTAATTTCCTATATGATATCTCAGCTACACAGGGGCTTTAGGTCGTACCATCAGTTATACAATTCTTGATGTAAAGTCTCTTTTTCTCCTCTCTGTGCTTTCTTTTTCCTCCTGAATTTTTAAAGTGCTTTTATCTGAACCATCACATGAACAATTCTGCCCTTCCTTTTCATGCTAAGAGTGAGAGGCAGCAGGACAAACCTGGAACATTAAGGTGAGAACTTCAGAAGAAGAGACTTTTCCTAAATAGGTCCTGGCCTTAAGGATTCTGAGGGCAACATCCTATCATCCTCTTCAAAAATAGCATCATTTTCTCCAGGACACAGCCAGAGGAACTGCAGTCCAGCAGGGAGCAGTAGGGATTTAGGAACTTGCCCATATTGGATAAAAAGGGTTCTACTGTTGTGCTCTGAAGGGGAGGCTGAGGTTGAAGAGAAGCTTGATGTGTGACTTGACAGTATTCATGGGGACATGAACATGGCAAAAAGCACAGCCCATACATCATCCCTTATACAAGCAGCCACCATCGCCTTCTGGGTTGTAATGGAGTTTTCAATATGTTGTGCTTCATGGAAAATTGGTTATCTATTAGGATAAAACTTAATTCCTTCCTATGTTAACAAGAAAACCTGTATGATTCTGGCCAAACTGTTCTGTGACACACTGCTAATAACGTTAGCTAATGGCTATTTTGCACTTTGAAAACATGATTTCTTTTGCTAATCGTATTTCCAAAGAACACTACATCCTTCAGTGTTTAACACCTAACTTGATGAGGCAACCCTTTTCCATTTTTATATGATATGGAGATAGTTTGATATGATGTGTGTATTTATTATTTTATTGTTATTATTTAACAGAAGCTAAATATGTTAATTTTTATACTTGGATATTTGAGGTCTTGTCATAAAAGACTCAGTTTGACAGTGGGGCTGGCCCAGAAATGTCTTTTGTGAGATTTTGCATTTTTTCTTGTAAAGAAATCCTGCAGCATGGCAGTAACTAAGCTTACAGAAAGGAGGAAGAAATTTGGTAAAAATTGCATGAAATTCTTCTTGGCAGAGTTTAAATACACTAGCAACCTGGTTCCCCTTTAGGGAAAAGATCAGGGAGGAAAGAAACATTAAACAGCTTAGCTCAGTCTAAGCTTCGATGAAAGTAAAACTTCTGGGCCAACCTGACATAACCAAGCCCCCTTTCCATGTAAAACTAGGAATGACTTTAAAGAAATATTTTCTCCCAGGGAAAATAATAATCCTTAAGATTTCTCACTGACTCTTATGTTGAATGTGTTTCTGATTTTACCCACTTTCCCCACAGGCCATCGGCTCCCTCTCAGCATTTCCACTGAGCAGATTAAAATGTGAAGGGATAAGAAGTTAGGAGAAAAATCAATTCACTAAATACTTACAAAACTCCTTTACTTTTAATAGGAAAACACCATAAATAACAGAAATTTCTCTGTGTGATTCTTCCAAAATCCTCTTTCATCCCTTCCTGTCAGATGAGGACACTCATAGCCAACTACAATCTGATGCTTTGTAGATGGCCAGGCTGCAGCATAAACTGTGGGCAAAACCCAGAACTGGAAGAAAATCTATAATAAATAATAAATATAATATAAATATACATAATTTTGACAGAGACCTGCCTTAAGTGGGGTCAGCCTCCCATTAGGTCAGAGTCAAGCCCTAATTAATGACTCTCCTTTGACCCTAAGTGTGGCAAAAACTCCTAGCCTTTTTCCTGGTGGGTCTTCTCTTGATTGACAGGAACACCCTCATGGACAGATGAAAACGACACTGAAACTGTGCCATCCACCAAAGCTCCAGGTGCCCAGGCTTTTGCACAGGGCTTCTGCCAGTGGAGAGGCGGATCCGGATGAGAAGGTGGGGGCTCCTGTTGCTCAGCTGCAGCTCGAGATCCAGTTGAGGCAAATCAGAAGATGTGCTCATTTTCTGCATGTTTTCCTGATGCTCTCTTGGTTCTGTAAGCATTACAGATGGCATGTCCTGAGATCAGTCTCACTCAGACACATTGCTCAGCAGATGACTTTTAGAGAGAAGCTGGTTGCCAGTGTTCTATAGGAGGCCCCTTGGGAAGCCCACCTGGTTCCATTTCAGCCCCACACACCCATTAACACTTATGCACTTTCCCATGCCACACAGATTTCAGTATCAGCCTGCTAAAAGCTACCTTTTATCCTAGAAGTGCTTGCTGAGGAGTAAAGATGAATTGCAGCTGCTGTAGTCAGTTTTTGGTGCCTACATTGCTTAGCCTGAAGAGTTAATAGTTGGGGGATGACAGTCATCTTTTTGAGAAAAATGGTAGGGAAGGAGTGAAAGTACAGGTGAATTGCAGCCTTTCCCCTCCCCATCACTGTTATCTGTTATTGCCAGGGGCCCTACTGAATCCTCTGGACTACTTCTGTGTTTGGCAGCAGCAGTTTCAGATGCCTTGGGATATCAGCTATCTTTACATGTATTCAGAGACAGACTGATGCACTGGTAGCTGCTTACTGCTGAAGGTATATGGGAAGAGACAGCAGGCAGTATTTTTGGAGTTTCTAAGTTTCTCTCTGGCTAAGATTAATTCACACTTTTTATCTTCCTTTCCTTCTGGCTCTGGTCAAATTTTGCCACATTTCCTTAGCACTCAGATTGTTCTTGGGCTTTTTATTTATTATTTTTACAATTTTAGTTTCTAGGACCCCGGTACTCAAGGTAGAGACAGAGATGGCAGCTAATCATATGATTGATAATACCACCATTAAATTAAACTGGTTTTTTTTCAATTCAATAAGTTGTTCTTAAGCTCACGATTGAACATCTCTTAGAAGGAAAATGGTCCTGTAATTTAACAGAGACATTAAAATCACTAAAAGAATGTCAAAGAGCTAAGCAAGTGAGTCTGCTTATCTACTGAAGGAATTTAATAACTCAGAAATCTACATAGCTGACATTGGTTTTAATTGTAATTAAATCACATTCCAAAATTGAGCAAATAATTCTTGTTCATGCCTCAGTTATTTCTGAAGTGGATAGGGGAGTATTCACTAAGCATTCAGATATAAAGGTTCCAACATTTCTTATTAGGGAGATGAAAGTTGTCCCCTGGTTGCTGATCTCACTTTTCTGCCAGAGCTACTGACCCAGCACAGTGGGCAAAGAGCATCCCATGGACCTGCCCCTCTGCTGTGGGAGTTTGCTGTTCACTGCCTTGGGTTACAGCATTTTTTAGGCTTATACTGAGTTCCACAAAGTATGTGGAAGTCTACGGACAGTGGTTTTAATTATTATTTTTTGAAATGGAGGAGTAAAAATTTTGCACAAGGAGTCAGAACAAATTCCTGATTTTACTGACTCAAAACAGTATTGATTTGTGGGAATCCTCAGTGGTACATCTGAGGATTATCCATATAGCTGTGTAATGGTAGATACAATGGTTGTGTCTGAACTCTTTCAGCTAACCTAGTAAAGGTCCAGAGTGACACAGGGTGCCAAAGAATAAGTGCATGAACAGTTACAAGGTTATGTCTCGTGGATTGTTCAGCTACTAAATAAAATGACAAAAGGGTTTCCACACACTCAGAAGACAAGAAGCCTTATAAAAATTAATACCTCTGAGGATTAAAAGGAGTATATGAACCTTACCAGTGCATCAGTGGAAGTGGCAGAGGTGATTCCTCTAAATGTCTTCAGAGAGGGTTGTTTTAAATAAAAAGCAACATTGTGTGTGACAGAGGTGAAATAATGGTCTATCAAAAGATAATGAAGCTGCGATCTGACAACAAGAATGAAATGTAAGAATGACAAGCTGATGTGGCAAAGGAATGTGGTGCATACATACGACCAGAATGGCACAGGATGTTAAGAGGAAAAATAACTGAGGGCTCTGATAGTACAGCAAGGTATATGTTAAAAATTGAAAAGGGAAGAGTAGTGCCATGCTGCATTTACCTGGAGGTTTATTTGAAAGTTAACCTCTTAACCAACATATGAGGATGCAAGAGGTTTGCAGTCTCCCTTGACATCACATTTGATGAAAAATTAAAGAGTGTATTAAAGATCTGCCTCTCTAAAATTCTCCTTAACCCAACAAAAGTTCTCCCTGTGGAGTGCACATCTCTGTTTTTGGCCCATTGTTCTAAGCAGCCCTTGGCAGAGGTGCTGCCCACCCCTATACTGTGTGTTACAGGCAGTGGCCACAAGCAGCTTTTGCACAATCTGGTGAATTTTTGTGACTGCCACCGGCTGAAAGACATTCACTCTTTCTCCCTGACCTTCATTCCTAGGAGAACCTGCCTCAGAACATAAGAGTGAATGCTGCAAGTGGTGTACGAGCAGGGAGAGAGAAACTTGTGCAGGAAAATGTGCATTTGCATGGTGAGAAAGAGCAGTGTCCCAGCCTGAGCCCTGTGCAGGGCTTCTATTGCAGAGCTGTGCAGAGGCATAGGAGATTTGCCCAGACACATTTTAGCCTAATAGCCATTATTTGAGAATGAAAGAAAAATATTTGGCTGTCGGCTGTAAGTAGGAAATTATAATCAGTAATCAAATAACTACCACCTCCTTCCACCCAAAGTTAAGCAAGCATTAATAATTAGCTGTAGCACAGGGTGTAATTCATTACAGTGACTGATTATTTGTAAATGTCCGTAACATTTTGCCACAGCAATTAGTCATTCTTGTTTTACTTATCTGAATTCTTACACGACAACCATGAAATCGTAAAATGTAAGTATTGACAGCATTGATAGTTGTCTTAAGATACTATGTTTTTGAGGGAAGGTTTTAGAAAGATCACAATTCAGTAAATACAATGTTAGCTTACCACCCAAGTAAAAAATAATACTCTCACAGAACAAAAATATAAATATAGATATTATTTTTTTTCCTTTCAGGAAGAAATATGAATTGTAGTCCTTCATTAAACAACAAAGCTTGTTCTTTGAAAGGAAAATAAACAGACTATTTTGTCTGCATGCAATTCAGGCATCAACTTAACAGTGACCAAAACACCCCCTCACATGTTGAACTGATTAATTCTTTGCCAGGAGGGATCATGAGAAACCTGGATTGAAAAAGCTTTTTAAAACGTTGTTTGTCTACAAAGCCTGCTGCAGTTGTTTGGTCAGTCAGAAACCTGATATCTATTCTCTAGTAAATACTGGAGAAGAAGAAAAGCTGTATGCTTCATACAATATGTGATCCACTCTAATTTGTTCCTTCTGCTCGTGTTTCCTGTCTTCTGTATGTTTGTTTTCAGATGAGAGACAGGTAGCAAAGGGGAAAAGGCTTCATGGTATAGAGTGGATGGGTAAAAGGGAATCCCTGGGATGTGAAAACCTGCTGAGCTGGGTACAGATCTGCTCCTTCAGGTGTCTGAAGCACATGTCCCTGTGCTCATCTCTCTGAGGAACTGAGGAAATAAAATAAAAAAAATAGTAGGAGTGCTTCAAATAAAACTGGTGAATTTATTAAGAACTTGTTCCTTGGGAAAAGTAATTAGGATTTGTACATATTTCTCACATAATTCCCACACTAGGCTAATTTCTTCTGGGGAAAATCCCACAAGAACATAAGCAAACCACGAGTTCAAGTCCAGTTTTTAAATTTGACTTGTACACAGAATCTGAAATGCCTAAGAATAAAAACATTGTTAGAAACAATTGTGAATTGCAAAAAGCAATTGGAAAATGAGAACTTAATACTTCTCAATACTCTTTAATGCTCCTAAGTTTTGCATGTTTGATGCAAGGACTCCATCAACACCTGCAGGGATCTGTGTGTCTGGTACCCATGTAGCTGTGGTGGGATGGTTTGCCTTGCTCTGTGCTCTGTGCTGCCACAGAGACAGGGTCCAACATCTCCTCAGTCCTTTCCTGACATCCCACTCACCAGGGCTGGACTGAAGCATGTTGCAAGGGTATTTAAGCTCTCCTAAAATTACTTGTGCTAGCTTGGACAGTGGCCCCCTGCAGTGCTGCCTCACACCCATTCTCACCAACCCCAAGTACATAGATATCTTAGAGGGAAGATGGCCTTGTGCCTGTTATTGGGATTTTTCTGTCTATTGCTTGTGGCATGCTGTAACACTTCTCTCTTCTGGGTAAATTATAGAAAGTCTTCTGCAAAACAAGGTAATGAATGCCTGGAATATTTTGTGGAGTAAAACGTTGCACTGAATTTCCAAGACTTGCAAGAACATTTAAAGTGCAGCCTAGACACCTGAATGCTTCTTGAATATTGAGTATCATGAAGCTACAAATTAGGGGAGTCTGTGTCTGTGGTTTTCATATAAGGAAGAAAAATTCAAATGAATTCTTATTAGAATTTTTTATCCATCTTTAGTTACAAGACTAATAAAGCAAAAGCAGACTAAGCTAAAAGAAAAAACTGTATCCCCTCATGTGAAGACAAAGTCTGAGCCCCAGTGCACATGACTATGGCCCCTGTGATTTAGTTTGGACCTGTATTTTAAGCTCCACATTTCACTTTCAGGTCAGTATTTTCTCACCACACTGGACTCCTAACAATTGCCTAGAACTTTTGCAAAAATACACAGAGTACATGAAAAGTGAAAAATAATGAGTCTGCTCCCAGATGCCTTTTATCAGCCTGTTTTTCCTGACACATTGGATGTGATGCACAGCCAGCTTCTCTAAAAGCAGGCTGAGAGCTCCCACACTTGATTGTGCTTTCACAACTCCTGGGCAAAGTTGTAACATTACTAAACTCAGTTCCTTGTTTATTTCCATAAAGCCAAGATTTTACCTTCAGAATATATTATTGCAGTTGATTTGCAAAGCAAAAGTTTTCCTGATGAAATGTACAAATTTAACCTCATTATAAATGAAAACTGTATTTACAGATCTTATTGCTTCATTTTGATAATAAAAGTGCAGAGTCCTTACTGTTCAATTTCTCTGTCACAAATCACAAAAGGGCAAAGAGAATTTACACTTATTTCAGGCTAGATTTTGTGTAGGCTTAAGGACCTTCTAATGGGCTTGATTGTAGAAAATTACCTTGCATTGTATGAGTGGAAGTTGAGATTAAGTTTAAAATAAATAGAGTCATTTCAGGAAGGCAAACTTTATGAAATTGATGGAAGTAGTTAGTAAAGTCAACTGGACTGAAGTGTACAGAGGTTTGAGTGTGGAGGAGGCTTGAGCTCTCCTCTAATCAAAATCACAAAACCTTGAAGGAATTTGCCAAACAAGCAGAGGGATAAAATTGTAAGAAAATATTCCCAAAGCTATTTGAGTCAACAGCTGCCTGTGAATGATGGTAGGAGTGAGCATATTCAGCAAACAAAAATTATTACAGGGACATATCAGGAAAGAAGTTGATTCATACAGATCAGAAAGCATAGAAAAAAGTAAAAACCACCAAACATCAGGGTGAAATAAGCCTTCTAAAAAAATGTTAAAACATATTGAGAAAATTATTTAGCCTTCAAGTGATGGACTTGGAAAAGGTAGTGCAGGTGGAATACCTTCAATATGGCGCAGAGGCTCAAGTTGCCTAAGTGTAGCTGAAGTTCAAGGTTTTGTTTTTTTATCAAGAAAGAAGGGGATAATGGCTCCTAGGAATCAGGAGCTGCAGCAGAAAGCATTAGAAGACAGAAAAAAATCAGCTGGCCGTAGGAATTTTTTCCATAATTCTGAAATACGTCTGAAATATCACATCTGCTCCTTTAGGCATGAAGGGAGCAGAGCATGTATCCCTGAGCTCTCAGGGATGTCCTAATCCAGCAGCTGGAAACTCAGCCCTGGAACCTTCAATCTCAGCCCCTTTCCCAGACCCTGTAGCACCAAGTGCCTGTGGAGCTGCTCTGAACTTGTGCTTGCAGCAGAAGCAGAAACCCCTGCTCCTGGAGTGGGTGAGAGTGAGAGATGGATTTGTGCACTCCCCAGCCCCAGTGGGGCACTGGGCTCTGAACACAGACCAGAGGCCAAGGGCTGAGTGAGGGATGATGGAGCCAAAGCTGAGAGAGAGGATGCAATACAAAGACTGGGCACACACCACAGGCAAGAGCAAAGAATTTGATACAGGAGAGCCTTAGAGGACAGTCCTGGAGCTTCTTCTGCTCTCTCAAAATACCCTGTGATTTCTCTTGTTAGGCCAGCACCAAAAATAAGCACAAGATTTGAAATTTGCCAGTAATAGTCAGATTTTAGTCTCAGTAGAAATTTAAAAAGTAGCAGTTCTGAATTTCCTGTATTTTAACTACATACATTTAAGGTGTGACCTACCCAGTCTTGTGACTATAAAATTATGGCACCACAGATGAATAGGTAGCTTTTCAGGCCAATGGCTCATTTAGTAGCCTGCCATAAACAAAACTTAAGGACCATTCAGTTGAGAAGAAAAGGATTTTGAAAGAAATGATAATGAAAAATATGGGTGAATGGAACAGGGGACAGAATTCAACAAAACCTGCCAAAGACCAGTTCACACCAGACTAATCCAATATTTAAATATTGATAAGGCTAGTGATTTTCTGGGGAAGTGAAAAATAGTACATGTACAAGACCAAGGAGTGAGATTCAGAATGTGTACAGATAACATGATGACTAAATGTTAGACTTGGAATTAACTCTCAGGTGTCAGGCTTGTAGCCTTTTATTGTGTATTTATAGTGCAGTGGGAAATCTATGATCAATTATACAGTTGTATATCTAAGATGGAACTGCATAGAAGCCATGATGTTCATCAGGGGAACCCAAAAAGCTAATTTGTAGAAGGTACAACAGATGTGTTCAAAACACTCTTTCTTGCATCATTTTAGTACATATGTAAACTGGGCTTCATGATATAAATCCTTTCTCAAGGCTTGAACTGTCTCTTTTGGAACCAAGCTTAGGTAGTTTTCCTGAAAGAAACCCCCTGGGTTTTGCAGGGAGTGTTGCTTCTTCTCCCCCTCCTCAGTTAGCTGGAATATTTTCTTCCTGCCTGTGGCACTTCTCTGCAGTTTTCTGATGCCCCCTGTCTCAAGTTTTCACACCCAGGCATAGGCTCTTGCTGTCCCTCTTGCTTGCATTCTGTTACAGGACAGGGAAGGGTGAGGCAGCCTGTGGGCAGGAAGAATAGTGTACTCTTTTCCCATCCAGGAAGAACTTTCTTATCCCAGTTGCAGCATGCTGTGGTGCTCTCCTTTGAAACTCAGTTTTCAAATTAGGCTACTTCTTACAGCAAGTTCTTCCCTCTGGAAATATGCAGGATTTTCCTAGTCAAGTCCCAGAGGCAGAGAGGTACCAGTCCCTAATGGCTGAGAGAAGCAATCATGCTAATTAAGATCTGCTCCTCTGTTTAAACACCTCTTGAAAGCTCAAAGGGGAAACCAGCATTTTCCCAGCCAGTGAAACTAGCAGAGGAACAATCTGTCCCATTGCCTTCTGAAGGCTGCTTCATCTCCTGTTCAGTGGCACTCTGCTGGACAGAGTATCTTGCTTTCAGTGCACATCTGAAAGCCCTCTGGCTGCTATGGCCAAAGTTCATCTTTCAATCTTTTAAATCTGTAATTGCTCAGATTAGAGAGAAGGACGGATGACAGAGAGGAGAGACAGGGGAGGGCAGTATGGCAAAGACTTGGATAAGCCCTTACAAACAGGTCAGAGCTCTGGCCAGCTCTTGCAGCCTGTCCTCCATTCTTGTAAAAAAGAGGAAGTTTCATACTAAAGGCCCCACACATCTACAAATTTATTAGAAATACCAGAATATCTTGAGCTGATTCTCTGTGAAAAGGCCCTCTGGAGTGCTGGGACCACATTACTGACAGGATCCTTGAGGAACAAGGAAGCTCCTCAGAGGAGTGCTAAATAAAGAGCTGTGGCCTTCAGCTGCTGACTCATCCCTCTAGGACTGGGTATCTTACATACTTCAGCTTGTTTCTTCGCAAGACCTTCTCAAAGTTTGGGCACCAGACACATCTGGACATCAGTTACTGTCTTCTAATATTCCCAAGAGGTGACAATATAACAGAACCAGATGCATTGATCTTCCCATCCCTTTTGTGAGTTTAGTACCCACAATGGAAGCTCCTCATATGGTAAATGCTGAAACTAATTGCTTAATCAAGTATTTTTTTTTCATTTTCTTCTCTGTGCAACCAGACTTCAATTCTGATGAGTTTTTTAGCTGTTTTAAAACTGTATGTCTGATGGCTAAACATTTTGCAGAAAAATGTCCCATACAATCTCTGTAACTGTGAAAGAATGACTTCCTTCAATGATAGTGTTTCATTTGCTCTAGGTCAATGTTCTTCTTATCAAAGCCCATCTGCCATGTTTCCCTTGCCTTCTGCTCTCCTTATCTGTTAAATTATGCTGTTCATATCAGCAAACAGAGAGGCCATCAAAAGAGGTCAGTATACAACAATTAAGTGGAGGAAACAATTTAGGCATGGGCAATGTAATCACACATGTATTTGTCAACTAACATTGTTTCAAAAAAGATATTTTTCAAAGTGGTTCCTATGTGATTTTTGCTCACCCCAGCTGCTACAGGCTTTCATTCCTTGTCAGCATCCCAGAATATGTACGCTGTGAGGTGGAATTTGAAGGAGATAAGAAGCATCTTTCTGGCTTGATTCAGGGCGCGTGCGCAAGGGGATCAGTGAGGGAAATTTGCCTGAAGCTTTACAAATACACCAGCAAAAATGAGAAATATGCATTCAAGATTGGCAAAACTAGAGCTGGAGATACAGAAATTATGTGACAGGAGACATGATAGATATAACTATTATGGTAATGCTGCTTTGGTCTGCTACAAGAAAATTTAAAGCTGTACATATTTTTGTAGTCCATTTGCTTTACCTCTACTTTTTCAGCTATGCCTTGATATAGGGCAGGATGTTCTGCATAGTGATACTGAGAAATTCTGTTTGCCTACAGCTTTCCAAAGCTGCTTGTAGATAACTTCTTAATCCATTACCAGGATGGATATTTGACACATTCACTTGCATTAATTAAGCAGATGTAGGAATAGAAGAGTCATTTTTCAACAACCCTTCAGGACTTGTTGAAGAATCCAATGGAACAATTCCATATTTTTCCCATAGGAAATAATAGGAAATGAATGTTGCATAGATTATTTGCATATTTAGCTAGCTATCCATTTAAAAACATTTATTCACAACTTTTTTGTCCTCTTATTCCTGCTGATCAAAACATCAGCTGTTCACTAGTAAAAAAATGCCCTTTTGAAGGGGGGAAGTCCCTATTAAAATATAATACTTTTATTGTTATTATGAATTTATAATTAATGTATTATTTATATTTTGCAATATTTTAGAAATGCTTTATCAAAATTAATTTTTAACATCTTGACAGAAACTCTTTATTTCCTGAAAATGGTTTCTTTATTTAGAAATGTAACCTTTCTTTCTTGCACATTCTGAAAATAGATTTATTATATTGAGCAACATTTTCCAAAGCATACAATGTAAATGATTGTCACACCCCTGTGCTATAGCCTCAAAATCATGAAAGTGTAGTACAGATCTGATGCCCACGTTGATACAGATTTGAATACAAATGTGGTTAAGGTAGGTTTGGTTTTTTTTTCAGGACTCCTTTGATAAAGCCTTTGTTTAGAGTGCTATTTACTTCCAGGAGGGCTCCAGGAGGTACAAGGCTTTCTACATGCCCTCCTCTCAGTTGTTCCCAAGGAAAACCTTTGTCTTGAAAAATACCCTCCCTCTTGTTTTTATCAGTAACATTTGCTATTTAAAAACTGTTTATCAAACTGTGCTACAAAATACTCTTCTTGTATATGCAAATAAATCTGGAGCATGACATGTTTCTCAAAACTGACACTGGCTCTGCCTTGAGGAAGTCTGGGGTAGCTAAGCTCACAATGAGCCGTGAAGAAAACAAACCTTGCTCTACTTGTTGAACTTTCTTAGTACTTTGATTTGAGAACACGTTCATGTTATGATAACTGGAGCAGAATTTCCAGCAGATATCTGCTATAAACACAATAACTTCTTTCTTTGTGTGCACTAAAAGATTTTTTGATGGTGTTTTTTTTTTCAGTGTAGATGCTTTCAAAGAAAGAAAAATCTCCCTGAACTTAGGAATCGTAAACTCTCATAGGACCATATGTAGTAAGGAGGAGATTTTTATTTTTACAGCCAGATTCTAGATTCATGCTATAGGGTATGAGCAAATTTTGATCCTCTCCAGTTTTGCAATGTTTTTAGTTAGGCTTCTTTCTTTTATAGATAATTTACTAACATGGGACAGAATTTTTTTTTCAGCACTTGGACCTTTTCAGCATTTTCCAAGGGCACTGATTAATGAACATATTTTCAAGTCTAAAGACCTCAGAGTATTTGTTTGAACAAACCCCTATTACTTTTCCCTATTTTTTTTTATGAACAGAAAGGATTTGTAAACAAATTAAGTAAACTCAGTTACTCATCTTGGCCTAATTATTCTTGGAGATTTTTCCCATGTGAGAGTTGGTAAAAATCAGTCAAATATTTTGCAATTTGGTCACTTTACCCTCTGTGAAGGTGAGGGGCCCTCTCCAGAGCCTAGCCAGGAGCTGGGGCAGCTCCTTTCCCATAGAGGCATGGCAGGCTATTTGGACCAACCACGGCAGTAATGTTATAGCATGTGCTCTGCATTTTGCAGCCTCATTCTATTTTGTTACCAGTGGACACTTTATTGGACGGGATTGCAGAGGCAGATGTAGGAGGACAGTTCGGTTCACACTGTTTGGAGCTCGTTTTGGCTTTTAGCAGCTGGGCTGCATTTGGGGGACCTCACAGCTGCACTGATGTAAACAGGGCCGTCCCTCAGTGGGATCTGGCTGGAGGAAGCACAGCCTCCCTCACAGCTGGACAATCCGCGCCCTGCCCGGCGGAGGAAGCAGCAGCTTCCTTCTCTGTGAGCTGTGACCTGCTGGGAGTGCTGGCTGGCCCGGGGATGCAGGACCCCTGGGCTCCCGCGGGCTCCCGGCCGGGCATGGCTGCGCTGGGATGTGCAGGGTGCTGTGCAGCCCGGGATGCAGCTGTGCCCGGCAGGCAGCAGCGATGCTGCGGGGACAGGGCTGCGCTCCGGGCTCGCCCCACGGCTCTGCAGAGGAAACCTTTCTGTGCTCATCCCTGCTCCCTGCACGCCCCTGCACGGCCAGAGACAAACAGCCTCGCTTTATTGCATTACCCAACGCAGAAAACAACCACCCTGGCTAATCTTGTTTTGTGTCAAGGGAAAATAAAGTTGTTTTTGTTTTTTTAAAACCCAAATGAAATCATGGTGCTTTATGGATATTTGTGTCATCCTAAGAGAATGATTCCATTAAGATTAAAACAAAGGCTTCTTTTTGCTAATAACCTTTGAAATGAAATTTGTTTTCTCAAGAGTCCTTCTTTTAAATAGGAGTCTTTCTCTTAACTCCAGGGAAGAAAAACTGGTATTGTTTTCCATAATTAATCAAAAAGAAATCTGTATTACGGTAAATATGTGGCTATGTTTCTCACAATGAGCAATGACTAATGTTACTAAGAGATACACACTTTAATCAACTCCTTCTCTTTAAAAGCTTAAGAAAAGATTGTTATTTAAATTCATAATTACTTTCCTAATTGTACTATAGATAGGTAGCATCAGGGTGTTGAATTCAATGTAATCTTAGATAAAAAAGGTAAATTATTTATTTCAGGCAATGAATAAAGTAATTCCTATAAGCAACAAATGTGATTGTAGATGAAATTAAAAATCACAGCTGAAATTTTGAAATTTGCTTGCTAGATAGGTTATAGCCACATAGATGCAAAGAATATAGGAGCTGCATAGCTTTTAATCATCTCTCCTTGTGCTGCTGTCAGTGCAGATGTTTGCAGTGGGAACAACTGCTCCTTGTGGAACTCGATACTACAGATTACTTCCTGGAAAATTTGGCACCAAGTGGCTTAGAGAGAAGTTTGCAGATTTTGGTTTTGCACTGGCAAGTGGGAGAGAAAGAGAAAACAAACTGTGTAGTAAGTGAAACAAAAGCACAGAGAACTTACACATCCCTTGCCAGCTTTTAGGGGAATGAAAACACTTGAGATTTTGCAGTCTTACTGGAATAATTAGAACTACATAGTATTTGGAATACTAAAGCCCAACAAAATCTTGGGAATATTAAAAGTCTGATGTTAAATCCCCTGTCAAGGAAGGAAGAGCCTGGCCAGGCTTTGAAAGGATGCACAAAAGGGAAGATCTGTGGTCTGTGATGGATGTGCTGTCTCACTGCTTACAAATTCATGCAGGTGTGAGAAATACTGCATGAATGAAAACTAAAAGAAGATCCATCTGGAAGAAAAAAAATAAAGTGATGCATTTGCTTATTTTCCCAGCTTCCTACAGGTCTGGCAATGCAGGCGTTCCAGCTTCCACTTTTGTCAAACTGATTTTATCACCTGGAGTTGTACAGTGTCAGATAAGGACAGTGTGTTGGCATTTATAGGGGAAGTTGTTTGCAGTGTCCCACCTGTCTAGCCCTGCTGCCAAGGGGTCAGTGGCTGTTTAATAATAGGAACTCTCATTTTGAAAAGCAGTGTGACAAGTGTGATGCCAAGCCCATTTCTGATAGCTTGGTCATATGCTGTGGGACTACTCACAAACTATGCTCATGCCTTTATGTACTACACACCATGAATAGTAGCAGAAAACTGGGCAGCTGGGAAATAGATCTGTGGTGGCAACAATGTGAGTGACCCCAGTGTCTTAATCCCTGAGCTCAAAGATGAGGATAGAAAGACTGCTGGCATGGGCCCACAGCTCAGGAACAAATACATGTGAGGAGGATTACATTCAAGATTAGACAGGCATTTTTGTTGCCTTTGATCTTGGTTTCATAGATGACAGCAGGTTGCTAAAATCTTCAGGGCTTAATTGAACAGAGAGGATATTTCATAAAAGGTGGGAGTTACACCAGTAAAATGCAGAAGGGATGAATGAGGTTACCACTGGTGGGTTTCAGCTGCCTGGCACTGACCAGCACAGTGAGTCATATGTGGTGAGGGCTGTGCTCAAACTCTGCTCAGATTTCAGCATTCCTCCTTTCTTAGGTCTGAATGAAACTGGATACTTTCTTCTAGAAAGTCACACTTTGAGCATGAATTAGAGATAGTTGCAATTCCAGGAGGCTGGAGGGAAAAAGATCTGCTCATTTCTCTCATCCAAGGTATGCACTTTATAGAAAATCTGTCTCTCTTCATACATCAACTGTTGTTATGAGCAGTTGCACTTGTATCAAGTAGAAACCCAGGAAGTGCTGATATTAGACTGACCCCTGTGTCTGCAATCATGGACCAGACTCTCACCAAGCAGACTCAAACCAAAATCTGTAATCTGAGTAAGATAAATTAAGGATAAGATATCCTGCTTACTATCCTTGTATCACTGTGGGGGCAAACACCTCTCTCTGTCTCTTAACTTAGAAATGTTCTTTGGACTAAAACGTCAGTTTTTAAAAGTTTGTATTTTCCAGTAAAGGAACTAGCCAGAAAATTCCTGGCCAGTTCCACTCACCATGTCAAGTCCCATTTGCCAACATTTAGCTGAGACTAGAAAACATTTACTTTAGTCCTAGCAGACTTAGCACAACTTAAGCAAGGCATCAGAGGTGACAGAGAATGCTCTGATGCCAATTACCAGCTGCCATCTTGATTTGTAGGGGAATTGTCTCCAGTGTCATCCTTCTTTCTTTTGAGGAGGGAAGCACACCTATGTTTGACTCACCAATAATCATTTTGGAATCTCTAAGACACATTCACACTGACTGTCTCAATCTGCTTCATGCCAAAACCTAACATGACCACTGGAAATATAAGCCATGCTTTCCAGGTTAACAAAGGAGTAATAATACCTTTTCCTAGTGTCCTAGGTTAGGCTGTAAGATATGAACAATTTCCTTACTGCCCCCACAGAAGACGGCAAACTTCATTTCCCTCCATTTCTGCTCCATTGTGTTGCTTGTTGCAAACCTTTCCCATCAAATTGCCCTACATCACCCTTAAAGATCTATTTCCTCCAGCACAAAAGCTTTTCTGAGAGTTTCTGTGCTTCACTCTGCCAGTGATCAGAACTAGGAGGCATCTTTTGGCTCTTGCTGTCTGTTTGGGCTTGTGTCTTCCCTGCAACACATGTTGAACATGTGCTGGGTGACATAAATCACATTCCTGGTACTGCTGCACTGGCAGCATCTGACTGGCTGGGAGCAAGGAAGGAAGCAGTGAATGCATTTGAAAAATCACTGATGGCCAGGCAGCTGAAGGACATGACATGTAAACTTTTCAGAAAATGCTTTAAGGGGCAGACATTCACTTAACCCCATCTGGAGCACGTAGCAAGCTGTTTGATTTTGTTCTTTCTTCTGGACAATTCTAGTGACGACAGCACCGGATACCATTTTTATGAGGAAAACCACGTTGTGAGCACCTGCATGAGTAATGCTCTCAGCATTTTGTCTTGCATGCTCTTTGTAGTGTCAGTCTCTGTGCTGAGTTGCATGGTTTTTCCAGTTTAAAAATCCAGAATTGATATTTTATCACAGAGTCTGCAAGACAGGTAAAACCAGCCAAAATATATCCAAAAATCTGAATGGTGAGAACAAATGGATTCTTGAAAAATGTCTGATCTAGTCCTGACAAATTCATTATGTTGTCCTCATGCAATAGCAAAGGCATGGGAAGGAAGCTGTGACAAGCATTGAAAATATTTGTTGTTTTTAATGAGAGAGGTTAAAATGTGCTAACCAGTTATCAGGTACACAGAGAGGATACTGTGCCAGATGCACAGATTGATGGGTTTTAAAATTATTTGAAAACTGAAGGTCATATAGATGGCATACTGCAAATTAGACATTTAAGCAGATGGCATGGGTATTTACTTGTCCACCTGGCTGGAAGAGGGAATTTTCCAATGCTGTATAAAAATATCAGCAGATAAATATTAAAAACCAATTCAGATAAGTGGCCTAAACTGTTGTAATTACTTACTTGCCATTTTCCACATTTCTGATCTTGGTCATTTTTCACTTGCAGCAGTTTGTTTTTCTATGTGGTAACAGTCAGCCTAGTCCCAGGCAATACAACACACCAAGAGCGTGGAGGGGGAAATTCTGAGTGAAATTTCATGTCCAATTAATATGATACCTACCTTTTAAAATTTTTCCACTGGGAGTGCAAAAGTAATTAGTAAGAAGGGAATGAAATTTAGATAGCTATTCTTGTACCTTGACACTGTCATAAGCAGCAGAGAGGGGGCACATGGAAAAGTGAGCAGGAAGGGGAAAATAAGCCCTGTGAGAAGGTCAGGATGAGCAAGAGACAAAGTAATGAGATAGAAAATGTGACTAACTGCAAGCCCTCACAAAATTCCCTGTGTAGAGACATGATGTGGTTGACTTAGCACAAAGGCAGCATCTTGCCAATTATCTGGAAAGTGGAAATAAATGTAATTTTGGTTTCGAGGCAGAGCTAGGAAATTTCTGGCACCTGGTCCTCCCAACAGACCCGTGGGACCTATTGTTTGTCCATGTCAGATATGACCCTCTAGCTGAGAGAAAGCCACCTTCCTTCCACCATCAGTTCTTGATGCAGATACACTGTAATAGAGAGGGAGGGAGGTTTCATTAGCATCACTAAGCAGTGGCCCATGCCCTTTCTGGGATGGGATTCATTGGCATTAAAATTCAATGGCAACCAGCCACACTCACACAGGAGAGATGCTGGATTGATGGGAATGGTTTATATTCTCCTGCTGTTCTGTTTGTCGGGGATTTTTTTTTTTTTTAATATGAAATAAGAGGCTCAAGAGGAAGTGGATGCTGAAGAGAGGCAGCGCAGTGTCAGACAGCTATGATCCCAACAAGCAACACATTACTGAGGCAAAAACAGAGCCTCTTTCTCTGCTCCTTGAATAGTCTTAGTCAAATTCTGAGAGTGGAAAGGTCAGAATAATTAGACAGAAGCACTCAGCTTCCTATTCAGTTGTGAGAGAAGGGAACTTTGAGAGTGTTGTTTTGTACTAAGACAGGATGCATTGCTATGTGTTCTTGTTAAACACAGTTCAAAATAAATCTCAGCTACAGAAGTACATGTCATGGCCTCAAGATATCTTTTCATTCTTGAAAGAATATGCAGCTATGTTAGAGATGAAGGCATTACCTAGAAAATGAGGGGTCCTGCTGCAGAAAGGGCATGACAGTCCTCAGCACTATGTGACAGAGCTGTTTTCCACCACTCCCTTCTGCTTGAGAGAGAGGTCTCATTGCAAGGTTTGTTTTTTTTCCCCAGCTGACATAGTATTACTTCAAGAAATCTTCTCAGAACAGCAACAGAGAAGTATTCTCAGAACAGTGAGTTGGCAGTGGCCTTGTTTTGAAGACAAGCATTGACTTCCAGCAGAAAAAAAAGGTTGTATTTTTAGGATCGTGATGAATATTGAAGGAAGAGTAAGACCTTAAATGTTTTGTGGTGTTTTTAAAGAAAAGTTTTCATGCAAAAATGCATTGACATTCATGAACTTAAATGATTAATTACTTGCCAGCTAGTATAATGACCTTGTTTCTAGTCAGCAGCCTGATTGAATGTACAACAGTCCAACCTGCAGGCAGAGGGATTCATGTGATTTTGAGACCTTCATTGTTACCTATCAGGATAAAATTTGTCCTCTACCTTCCCACCACGGTGAGATCTTGGAATAAAAAGGAAAACAGTTTGTTGTCCTGGGGCAGTGAAGCAGTTTAGCTAGTCCAGTGCCCAGTTTCCTAGAGGAATGACAGTGGATGCCTTGGAGAGGACATGAAGCAAGGGCCAGGCAATACTTCCCTGGACTGCTCTCCAGCTCCCAGCAGCTTATATTCCAGATACCCTGAATTAGAAATAGTGTTTTTGTATTTAATATCCTTATTGAGTGCTCTGCACAGCACTGAGAGAATGGGGATAAATTGCCTCTTTTGGCAGCAACCTGCCTGCAGGTAAGTGAGAGAAAGCAGAGCAGAAGGAGCATCTCCTCTCAATTACACAGCCTACAGGAAGCTGAACTTCTGCTGGCACACCCAAAACCTGCATGCTTTGACATTCTTCAAGGCCTGTGGGTGTCATGGAGTGCCATGGACTCCTGGAATGTGAAGCCAGTATCTTCCTGTTTACCTTAGGGAACACCTGTGGGGATGAGTGGGTTCAGAAGAACACAAGGAAATGCATCCATGCATGACTTCCTGCTGCATACCTGGCTCTTGGGGCAAATCCTTGCCCCGAAACCTTGGAGCTCAGCCCTGCATGCACAAGTTCTGTGCTCATCAGGCACCACAGGGCTTTTCCTCACTAAAAAATGGCATTTAATGTATCTCTGAGCTTTGTGCTTATTTTTAAAAGGATTATCTGCCACCAAGTGGAAAATGTTATCACTTCACCAATATTTAAAGATTATTACCAGTAATAATCTTAGCATTAATCTTGCTTATTACTATAAAAGAGTTCAAAACAAGCAGACAGATAGAAAAATGTGATGCTGAAACAGAACATCAGTCGTTTTGTTGGTTCGTTTTCAGCACAGATTAGAGACCTTGCTGAGGCACAGCCTGCTGGGTGCCTAAACACAGAAAAATGACAGAGGGGCTGTGGTGTGGAGACAGCCTTTCATTCTTCAGCTCTACAGCTGGGCCTCTTGACATCAGAGATTATTCTCCTGAAATACAGGAGCAGCAGAAATTCACACTCAAATTTGAAACTTCTGGAGCATTGGTTTCTAATTCTTGTACCAAGCCTCATCTGTTGTTTTGACTTAAGCCATTTTCAACTAACCCTAGCTGCAGCAACAATTAATGTGTTTAGTTGCAGAAATTTTAGGAGGAGTGTCCTGATGTATTGGTGACTGGTGAGAACAATTGATTTGTTTTTTCCTTTCCCATCCATTATACTTTTATAACAGCCTCAGCAGGGACCAAAGAGAGCTCTGAAAAAGAGCTCTGAGAAACCAAAGAGAATTTATTCTCCTGGCCTGTGGATGTGTTGTCAGCAGTTCCTGGCTGCTCATGTCCAGAACCTCAAATGGCTAAAAGTCAGCTCTTACATTTCTGGATGTTTCCATTTCAGCTCTGCTCCAGGTTCTTAACATATTTCCAGACACAGCAGAGGTGACATAAGGGAAAATAACATGACACAATGGCAATGAAAGGATAGAATAGAAGAAAAAGAAAAATTGAAAGGAAAAAAAAACCCCAGCAACATTTGGGTTTGATTCTTCAAACAGGGTCAGTACTCCACTGTGTTTGCTGGGATGGCCAGGTACTACAGAAGATGGTCCCAGCACTCCAGCCCAAACTTAAAAACAGGTAAGAGGTGGAGAGGATGGACCTGGGGAAGGTCTGGTGCTGATGGAAATGTGAAACATTATAGAACATGAGGCCAAAAGAAGTCTGGGCAAGTGCTGATTGTGCCTGTATTTAGGAAGCCACGGGTGGGTAAAGTCAGTGGGAAGCTCCTGGAATCTTCCATGAGTAAGCAGTAATTTTGTCAAAGCTTCTGTGCTTAAACAAACACAGGATGCTAAAACAAGTTTTGTTTGCTACTGGTGAGGCGTGAACAAGCAAGATGCAGTGACATTTTCTTTTGCCACTGTCTGGACTAGCAGCTCCAAATGACATTCTTCTACTTAAGAAGACAGGCAAAATGTGTAGGTACTTAATGAGCTTTTAAAAATGTGTAGATAAGACACATTTTACTCAGCTTTGGGTACTCTAAGATAGGTTAGAGGTCTCTGCCCAAAGAAAAATGCCATAAATGCAGAAAAATTTACTAGGTGGTAGGGATTGTTTACAAGATGGCTTTTGTATAAAACAACATCACTTTATGTGTTTGCTTGTAGACAATGCAGGCTGTGCTCTTATGTGCTCAAGGCTGTATAGCAAGTATTTTCAGGGAGGAACAGATTGATTTTTAAAGTAAATATTTTTATTTAGTTATGTTTTCTTATCTGATCAGTTCTCCAGCATGGAAGGCAGTAGAACACTTTTTAGATGGAGGCTGTAGAGAGATGCTGTTGATTCTGGTTCTTTTAGATGTTGCTAGCTTGCTCCAAGGAGCAAGTTCACACTTGCCAACTTACATGAGTATGAAGCAACCTTTGATTCATACTATAAGCTTACCCTGCAGTAGCAGTGGTGACCCTTAGCACAAATGTTTGGGCTTTGAATGATAAATCCTGGACCAGGTCTCAGCTGTGCAATGGAGGAGGCAAAAGATAAGTGAAATAATGATACTGGAAATATCTTACCTTGACTGTAGAAAGAGAAATCCAGCCAAAGCTAGTAATGTTCAATTCCATGTCAATTTAAATTAGGATGTAGGAAAAATTATATCTTCCGTAAATAGTTATAAATTTTTATTCTGTGTATGTAATGGTTGAAATAAATTTATTAATAACTCATATATTTGAATGTCCTCATGAACAATTGAAACTGCATGATAGGTGCAAAAGCATAAAGTAGTTTATGTCTCTACCTAAGCAGTCATCACAATTATTGGCACAAACACCTCGTGGCACTCTGTGTGGATCATTCTCCATGAAAACCCAGTCCACCTTGGGCTTTCATTAGGTTTGCATAGTCATGATATCATCAACTGTAGGGAAAGTTCTAAGATTCTAAAGAAGCTACCTATATTTTTCTGTCCCAGCATATGATGTTAGCAAACTCAATTTCACAGTCTTTGGGAGAAACAGAGCTCCTGATCTTTCACCCAAAAAGTTTGCACTTTCCTCCCTTGAGGGAGTGTGGTCTCCCACATCTTGCCTACCTCCTGTCAGATGGAACTGACTCCTGGCTTGCTGCTGTGAGCTCTCAGTCCCTCAAATCTTGGAATCTAAGCATGCCCACCCGTGTGAAATACAGTTTTGCAAACACCTGGCAATGATCTCTGCTACTCTTTGTGGGAGGAGTTGTTTGTTCACCCTGGCCACAGACAGGGTTCTTGCAGCCTGTGCAGAGCTGCTTGGCTGCTATGAAACTGTCCCCGGATGCTGCTCTTCCTTGCTCTGCCCCCTTATTTCTCTGGCACTTCTCAGGGCTGCCCACACCTGCAGCTTTAATTGCTTTACTGCCACCCTGCAGCCTGTGCACTTGCTGTGGGACAGTTTTATTCTGGTACATCCTTTTCCAGGAGTGCCAGACACACTTAAATCAGAGTCTTAAAATCTTTAAGGATATCTCTAAAATATTTAAGGATAAGAAAGACTGGAACCAAGTGAAAAAGGAGAAAAATGCAGTTTGACTCAAAGTCAGCCAAGAGGTACCTTATTATGTTGTATACTTAATCCAGTCAAAGCACATCCCAGCTGCCAGATGTCAGCCCTGGTCTCCAGTGCCCACAGCAGCAATCCTAGCCCCAGGCAGCAGCCCCAGACAGATGGAGACTGCAGTGACACCCTTTTTTGGACAACCTTACATGAGGTTTGTACACATATCCTGGGGACTGATGGCTCTATCTGGAATTGGATATTAATTGGATTCTTAATAGTGACAATTTGCCCTGGCTAGGAGCTACCATGAGAGATCCACCTGGATGCATTTCTGAAGCATTAAAGGTATATTTTTAAAATTATTCATATGTTCTACTGATGAATGATGTAAGCTGTTGTGCCCATAATGAAGTTACTAGCAGCATTTATTAGTATTTATACCAGTAACAGGCTATATACTGGAGGAAGCCCATGGTCTCCAGTGCATTGTTATCTGTGTTTGGAGAGCACACATGGCAGGTTGCTAACATGGAACAGATCTCATTGGAAGTTGCTTTGCTGAACATTTCTGAAGGAATAAGCTTTTCTTGAACTTGGAGGTCACATCACACCACTCCATCATTCTCCTGGCCTCCTGCTCTGCTACTTCCCAGCTTCAGGATCTGGTTCCTCCACACCTGCAAGGGCTTTAGCTGCTGTTGTCTCCACAGCTGTCCTACCTCCCATTCCCTCTCTCCCTCATTCCTTCAGCCTTTTTGTACCTCTCCAACAGCTGCCTATTAGCTTTCAGCTCTCTTCTATCCATCCTGGATATAGGATATATCCTCCAAGGCACTACTCCCCTGTTAGTCAAACTCTTACCAACAGCAAACAGCTGTGGTACTTATTCTAATAAACAGCTGAATAAATTTGGCTGAACAATCTCATTACTTCAGTGATAACTTATAATCCATTGCTTCACTTTCTTGGACCTTGTAATTGTGACAAATTTGATGCAAAATTTCCAAGGAAGTGATCATGATTAAAATTGATCTGTACTGTTAGCTCCCTACAACTCTATGGGGTGCCATACAATAAGCCTAAAAAGACCCATTAAATTGGGTCTTGAAGATGAGAATACAACATTTTTTTTTATAAGTTCAAGAATTATATTGTCCTTATCACAAATATCAGCATTATCAAAGTAAAAAAATTCAGATTTCAGATTGTTAAAAGGATATCAAAATGTCTTAACCTAGAGGTTGTTTAAAATACCCATATAGGTTTAACTCAGCCTGGCCATAGGAACAACCAAAGAATTGCCATTAAGAATTACAGTAAGAGTGAGAAAATGGGAAGAGCTAAAGAAATAGGAAGGGAAGGAGGGAGAAGTAGAAACTATTGAAACTATTTAAATGTATCCAATATCTAAACACAGAAATTTAGTTTAGCAATTGCAGCTAACCGAGATGGTTTGGATAACAGCTTACTTTAGTTTGTGAGATGACTGGGATGTTATTATTTTATTCCAAGTGGTCTTATAGTAGTTTTACCTTCCTCAGGGTGTTGAAGAAAATGAAGGCTTTTTTTTGTCATAGAACAGATGACAAGTTTTGTTGAGTATACAAGCAACATTAAAAATGAGAACAATTTGAGTGAGCAAAATATAGGGGTTACAAGGTAGATTTATCTGCTTCAGAAAATATTTCAACATAAAATTGAGTTGAGGCAAACTGATTTCAAGGGTTTGAATTCAGCTCATCAGTCATACACTTATTTAAAATATTGCAAACCAATATTTCATTTTTTGCAGCAGAATAATTTGATATATCAAAAGGCCTTTTAAAATTACCTATGGCATATTTATTAGGAGTTATTCATTGAGTATATTGGCAGACATTGTTTACAACATATTTCTGCCAAATTTTGTTTTCTCTAAATGTTTAAAAACTTTAGAGAGCTCTATATTTTACATAACAATGTGCAGTGGGTAACCTGAAAAATGCCACATTTTTTCTTACTGCATTTATGCAGAACTTTAGGTCAGTTTATTTAACAAAATTCAGCAAATGCTTTTAAAGATTATATAATAATAATAATAATAATAAATAATAATAATAATTCTAAGTTCTCATCAGGAATTCAGAATTGCTGTGCTAGATAGTATTGGGAATGATGCAGATCTATATGAAAGAAGACAGGAAAATGTTGCCATGCCAACTGCATGTGATTAGTGATGGCAGCCTACTGTCAACCATTCTTAGCCCTATGGTCTTGCTTAATTTGAGGTAGCTTTATATGGGCACTGTCTCAAAAGCACTTCTATTCTCTCTTCCTTGAGATCAGTCTTTTAAAATAAAAACCTACAATGGTCATTATGAGTATTTGTTGCATTGTGTCTCATTATTTAAATATTTGTATTGAGGACTTGAGCCCTCATTAATGTAGAAACATCCAGTATAGAGACTGGAGAAGATGTGCCAATCATATTTGTGTGACCCATGGGTCTACAAAGTGTTTGCCAAAGCTTCAGGTTTGAACAAGATTTCTTATGCCAGCAAAGAATGTGAAGCCTTGAAAAAACCCATCCAAGCCTGTGGATTTTTTGGGGGGCTTCATGGTCATTTCTGTTTGTGATACACAGCAGAGAAGATTCTAACATTGCTGGGAAAACCACAACGAAGCAGCTGGGTGATTTATTTCTCATTGTTACAGGTTGGCAGCTGGGTGACCTGGACGCCATCTCAGGCTGGCTGGAGAAAAGAAATACTGGCTTTCAGTTAATAATACAGTGATAAGGGTTTTTCTCTACATTTCTACAAAATACTACTTGCTTTCATCTTCAAAAAAAAAAAAAACAAGAAATTAAACCAAGAAATTGTATTCCTCCGTGGTTTAAAATGTGACAGTGCATGATAATCAAAATGTGACTAATAAATACAGATAAATTGCAATAAATTTGTTGTCATTGGCTTTGTAAAAGGCAGCAGTAACAAAATGAGGGGATAGAAGAAGATGATAGAGAGGATTTGCCTTTGCTTTACTGTTAATTGATTTTAATCTTGCTGCCTTCTCCTGGTGATCAATTGATGTCTGACTTTTGTGTATCCTTCTAAATGCCAAATCTGTGCATGACAGAGGCAGTATTCATGTTACAGACTTTGATAGCATCTTTGTATTCTTGCCAGGTGAATTCACATTAGCATTCAGTATAGGAATTATTAATTTGATGTGTCATTATTCTTTGTAAAGAGGATTTAGATATGCTTTTATGGAACTGAACTAATATTACTTAAAGAATACCTTCTTGGGACAAAGAATTTTAGAAAAATGTGTGGAAGAAACTTTTTGTGTGTCTCACAAAAAATTTCTGCTTGCATGTACCAGCACAATGTTTACACTTTTTGCAACAATATGAGATAGGCAACTTATGTTCAACCTTTGATTGTCCACAAGTCTCAGAGCTCCTTTCCTGAAGATTTGATTCCAGGTGAATATTTCTACAGAACATTTTTTCAGTTTGCTAAGATCTTTTTTGAATTCTTACTGCATATTCTAATTTACTGTGTCATATGAGAATGCAGTAACCATACCTTCTGCACTGTTTCCAGGCTATTAATAAAGAGTAGTGCGAGCAGGATATATTTGTGGTGAAATGCTGATTGACACCTCCTTCCTTTTTGACTATGAACCTTTCTCTGCTCCTCTGAGCAGCTTTCCTCACCACATTTTAGTAGTTTCACCTGGACCTTTCTCTAGTTCCTTTGCTATATTACTCGAGAGAATGTCAAGAACCTTAAGAAATGAAGACTTTTGGCATGTTTTTCTCTGTCCACACAGTCTGTTCCCTGTCAAAGAGGGAAATTGCACAGGTTCAGATTGATATGTGCTTGACAGACCAACCTGGCCTCTTATTTGCTTCTTTGGAGTCATAGTTTGTACAAATAGTTTGTCTAATTTTCTGGCATTTCCTGGGAGCTGATGTTAATTGAAGTCTCCATTCTCTTATCTACAGCTTTTGAAACAGGTGGTTTGTTTGATCTTTTTCAGTTTTCCAGACCTAACATTTATGAAGGCAAACACTAATGACACTGATGCCATATTTCAGCAGCTAAGGCCAGGAAATTTCTAAAAAAATAGAAAAGCAGACCTGAAACTAGAGAACTGGAGTGCTCAATAGCTTGTATCTTCCTTAATCTTTTTCCTCATGTATGACAGCTTTTCTTTTCATGTAGAATCTAATGAAGACTTAATCAAAGGAATGTACTAAGCATTTCAGCCTTTTAGCTTCCTCTGTCCTTTTAAACATCTCTCTCTCTTTCTCTCTCTCTCTCTCTCTGTTTAACCTGCTGTAGAGGATTTCTGGATTGTTTTGTCATCCCTGTGACTTCTTATGAGTCATATCTCATTTCACTGAATGGTGTCCCCAACTGCAGTAATTTTGAGTAGTCAAACTTTGTTTCTACTTCTGGTATACCTCTTCCTTCTCTCAGAGATCCTCATGGTTTATCAAACTGCATTCCTGGTACATTTCCTACCTATTTTCTCCCCAGCTGACTAGAATATTCCATAATATAATTCCTGTTTCCCATGGGATCTTATTTATGAGGTCTTCCAAGTTCCTTCTTGAAGTCCAATATCTTTTTTTTTTTTTTTTTTTTTTTTTTTTTTTACACTTGTGGAGACTCTTTAACTCTTATTTCTTCAGCACACTCCTATTTTTTACCTTTCACTCTGACATTTTCAAGCAACTTTTCCCTGGAGGCTACACTGGGATTCAGACCTACTTCCCTTCTGGTTGCTTGCACAGTTTTCTGCATCAAAAAATCATCAAACTTCCTCTTTGGAAAATTTCTGGAGAGCCTCCTCTCCTCTTTTCCAGGAGCTTTCAAGGTTCTTACAGTGAAGCCCTGTGCACTGGGGGCTTTCTGCTAATTTATCACACAAGCGCCTTCCACTTGATCCCCTTGGTTTGATGGCTGACATTTGCCAGGATAGCACCTTTGCTTTACCCTCATTATTATCAAGATGCTTTTCTACAGATCTTTTAACATTCTGCCACTCAGCAGCACCTCTTTTCTGCCTTTTCCTGGCTGAATAAGCTGGTAAGTATTCCAGCCATGTGAGTATTCCCACCAGGTCTCTGCTCTAGTTGACTCATAATTTTGTTCTTGTTTGAGGACAGCCAGCTCTGCCAGATAGCTCCTCATGCTTTTTGTATTAATACACAGGCATCTGAGATGTTCAGAAATGCAGTCTGTTCTTCCTGCAGTGTTGTTTTCCTCTGTTCTGTTACTTTTGTCCCTCATCCAAGTCAGCACTGCTTACACTTACTTCTCTCACTTGTTCCCAGCTATCAAGCTTTTGTCTCAAGATGCTGTTTTTCTTTGGAGTGAGACAGATCCCTTTTTCTTCCTATTCTTCTGAGACCCTCTTGACAAAGTCAGCTGTGCATGAAATTATTCTGAGGATTTCACTGTCTATGTAGCTATTAAAAAAATGTTATTGAACTTTTGATATAAAATGGAGGTATTGGCAATGGTGCTGAGAGTATGTTTTTGTGTTGTATCACTTCCCACTGCTGCTTACAGCGCCTCTTCTATTGGTATTATTTCAGATATTTCCTGGGAATGTTTTAGTATCTTGGAATGGAGACCTGGTCTGATTGCTCATCTGGAAGAGAGAGATAACTACTACTAAGTGTTCTTTGGAGTATATATATCATCACAACAGATCACTCACCCACTCACCTGCTCACAGAGCTTTTTTTTCCCTCGGCATACTTTGCAATAATGCATCATGATTTTATTATCTTTATCCATTTTCTTTTCCTCATAGCTCTTTGCACTCCCACCTCGTGCCTGGAAATTTTTCTGAGACAATTTTGATGTCTACTATGCTGACATAATTTCATACCTGCCTAGGACAGTTAAATGTTTTGGGTTTTTTCCGCATTTTGCGTTCACATAGAGTCATGGAGAAGAAATGTCTTCATTTTATGGTATGAAATACAATATTCTGTATTTCTTTACCTTTTTCTATTATCTTTGATCTTGTTATCTGATTGCAGAATAGGTGATTCTTATCATACATTGACATGATTAATATATTTTCAAATTTCTGGTTTTATTGTATGAAGTGCTGTTGGATCAGAAGGTTTGCTAGCTTTTTCAAGGTCAATGTCTTATTATTACAAAGTATGCATTTACATGGCCTGAAGATTTCTGGAGGTCTACAAAAGAAAAAAAAATCTATTTGATTTTTTAACTTGCTGCAACCTAAAAATAAATTTGTTTATTTATTTGTTTTCTTTTTTTTAAAAAGTATGCATTTCTAAAGCTGAGAATATCTCCAGGGAATACAATACTGAAGAAAGATATTCAAAAGATCACTTGAATCTTGATGTAGGTATTACACAGACCTATAGTAAGAACAGTTTTACTAAGAGGGGGAAAAATGTCCTGTTGTTACTCCAGATTATGCATTTTGTTGTTATGCTGCAGAAAGCAATGTGCTTTTTTTTTCCCCATCTAACCTAAGAGAGTATGTGAATAATCATTTAAATCAAGCACTGACATCTGCATGTGCTTTACTTGGCTTGCTTTTAATCAACAAACTGTCAGCCTATGATATTACTGTAAGTACACAGTTCAAGTGCCAAGAAATTAAAGGCCATTTTAAGTCCTGGGTCTGTGCTGGTTAGTGAGTTAATACAAGTGCATCTAAGATGTATGCCTCGTGCCTGAACAGATACAAAGTATGCTTATTTTGGCTGGTGGAAGTACATCCTGGAATGTGTTTTCTGACTCAGAACAGCTTGATGAAAAAAAAGGAAGAAAAAAAAAAGAGACAAGAAGTTTCTAAATGCCAGTTTGTCTGATTTAAAGGTTATTAACTCACCAAGAATTTAAAAGTAGAATAGTTGCTGGTCTATGATGGGAAAATATGTATAATGAATACAGGAACAAGAACCAGGGGGTAAAAAAGAGCAATCAGAGAGATTTGCTGCAGTGCCAGTATTGCATTAGCCTCTGTTTGCTCTCACTTGCCCTGAGCTCACTGAGGCTGCTGCTCCTTTGATGTGGCCCCAGCAGCTCAGCTGGCCCTTTCAGCAGCAGCTCTGCAAGGCAAGGTCTGCTCTGGGCCCTGGACTTGCTTCACCAAGGAAGGCAGAGGCCAGCTGCCATGATGGAGTTCATTGGTGCAGCATGAGGGAAAACATTCCCATTCACCACCAAGTTGTGAATGTGAAACCCTGCCATACCCATCCTTTCCCTTTCTTACTGCTTTTTCCTTCTTTTTCTCTCCCTTTCTTGTTCTTTCTGTTCTAGAACAGGGAGTTAGCAGGGCTTTGGGGTGTAATCCTCAGCACTGCTCCTCCAATCTTCTTTAACTGGAGAAAACAAAGCTGGAGAGAAAGAGAGGCTGGTGTTGGGCTCATTAGGTTCTGATCATCAGAGATGCCACAGGCTTCAGAACCTGGCAGCCCTTGTGTTAGCAGCACTCTTGGTGGAAACTCCACTGCTGAGATGACTACCAGCAAGGTGGCAAGTCCTCAAGGAAAAGCTGCCTTAATCCTGTGCTAGGTCTCTTCAGGCACTTGATCAGCTGTGCAGTGTGACAAGCAGCATTGGGAGGCCAGGTTGATACCATGACCTGTAGTAAGTCTTGTAGAGTTACAGAAGAAATGTCAGCTGAGAACCAGAGGGCAAATAAAAGTGCTACTTTGCCACTCATCCTCCAGGTTGTAAAAAAAAAAAGGTCCTACTCAGCAAGGAGTCTGTTTCTGAGCAAAATTTGAGGATGCAAATGTAATGCTACATATAGCCACATATATGAAAATGCTAAGTTCCAGAAAGGGGAAAAAAAAGATCAAGCCACATTTCCCATTTAGAGAAGAAACATTAAAGTCTCTTAAAATCCTGCTTCCTATAATCCCAATGCATGGTTGAACAGATGCATTCTCTCTCTCCCTTCCCTGGCTTCTGAGACATCAATACTAGCTGTTGTTAGATGCAGGATGCTGGGCTAGGTATGGCAGTTCTTGTGCTCCCAAGGGATTTCTCTGCTGGGGTTGCCACTGCTCGTCTGCATTCAAAGATGGATTTAAACTGAACAGATAAAGAAAGAAAACTTGTATAAAGCATACAGTAACTCATTCTGTTAAGGATTTGGCATGGCATTCAAGGGAAACCAATTATGATTTATGTCAATACAGCACAGATAATTTCCCATTGATTGACTGCCAGATCCTTCATAAAATAATGAGTTAGGCCTGATGCCAGTGATTCTTGAGCACCATCAGGCCAGTGTTTCTATTTCATATGCCCTTGACAAGGCTTCTCTCAAAAATGTGTAAGTTAAATGAGTTTATAAGTTCTCTTCAAATATGCAGACTCAAACAAACATAAGCTGCGATTCCCTTACGTGTTAGTGGGGTTTTGAAATGCAAGCTCTTGTCTAGGCATTTGGCTACAGGTCTAGCAAAAGTGAGTTTCCATTCATTACTTAAAAAACAAACAAACAGTAGAAGTTTCTCTGTTTGCTAAGGATTCCTCTTAGGAGATTAGGATATGTCCATATTCCAAGTAGTTCTCAGAGAAAAGTAAGTCATGATCAAGCCTAAAGTTATCTGGAAACAAATGTCTTGAGGCCTAATCAGTGTGGGGAAAATCCTCTGTGCTTATCTGGAAGAGCCATTTACAAATTTTCTATTGGTGTGGGCCTGTCACTGCCAGTCACTATGCAGTGTGCATGTTCATTATTCAAGAGACACAGAACTGAATTTTCCTACCCTGAGGATGAGGAGATGGGAGCTGGCCATGTCTGCACAGCTTGTGCTGTGGGATGGGTAGGTGGCTGAATCTCCCTTTTCAAAAGCGTGAGCGGAGTGAAGGCACCAACTGGTGTTTCTGGAGAGGACATATACCCTCTGTCTCAGGAGAGTTTGCCACCCAAAACAGAGCTTCTCCCTGGAAAGTATCTGCCGCTATTCTTGTTTTGCGCTCCCTTGCAATAAGCAGTCAGGTCAAAGCCATCTGGTGAGAGCAGTGCAGTTTTTTTGGGCTGATTTTGGCTATGGTGGAGTTAAATTTCTTCCTAGTAGCTGGTAAAGGGCTGTGTTGTGGATTTCTGCTGAAGACAGTGTTGATAACACAGGGATGTTTTGGTTATTCCTGTGCACTGTTTACACAGAGCCAAGGCCTTTTCTGCTTCTCCCCCATCCCTGGTGAATGAGCAGGCAATGCACAGGAAGCTGGGAGGGGACACAGCCAGGACAGCTGACCCCAAGTAACCCGAGGGATATCCCACACCATATGATGTCATGCTCAGTATAGAAGGCAGTGGGAAGAAGGAGGGAGGCAGGGATATTCAGAGTGATGTCATTTTTCTTCCTGAGAAACCATTTCCCACGATAAAACCTGGGTTCCCTGGAGATATCTGAACACCTGCCTGCCCATGGGAAGTAGTGAATGAATACTTTGTTTTGTTTGCTTGAGTATGCAATTTTTGCTTTACCTATTAAACTATCTTTACCTCAGCCCATGAGCTTTATTTCTATTCTCCAATTCTATCCCCAGTCTAAAGCAAAATGAGTGACAGGCTGTGTGGTGCTTTGTTGCCAGCTGGGCCCAAATCCATACATTTTCCTATTGCTGAGAGTCTTCTATCTTAGGATACTCCCCATCTTGCCCATCCTCAGCTACATCCAAAATTGTTTCCCTGAATGCTGCATATCTAACTATTTTGAGAACCCTGCAAACTTGAAGTTATTGCTTTCCAGGCAAAAAAAAAAAAAAAAAAAAAAAAAAAAAAAAAAAAAAAAATCTAGAAAACCTCTTAAAAACAGCCTTCATCTCTCTTTCTGAGAGAAGAGCAAACCAGTTTGGTGAGGTTTACCTGGAGGCTCACAGCCTCTAGGGAATTTGAGTAGGAGCACAAAAGAAATAAAAGCTAGGTATGGCAAGGAAAAAATTAATTTTAAAAGACAAAGCAAAAAGAATAGCAGCTGGAGGAGACACAGTTTCTAGAAATGAAATAAGTCTTACCAAGCTTGGCATTTTTTAGAGGTTGGGTAAAGTGAAACAGCTAAAGTTGGACTTAATAAACATATGGAAGATAAATTAAGAAATATATGGGAGGTAATGGGAATGTGCAGTGTTTTAAATGTCTATGTAAAGTTTTAAGTCTTGTTCTAATGGCTGTGTGCTTTTTGGTTAATAAATACTGTACTCTTTCAATGGAAGAAGTTTCTTGTGTGCACTTAAATCAAAAGTAGTCTCCCAAATGGAAACCTATTGACAATGGCAGTTATATACATAGTTAATTACAGACAGAAAAACAGAGGAACTGTAGATTCAGACACTATTTAATAGCAGGCAAGTTAAAGATACTTTTTGTCTGTGAGAGGAAGACTGAAAACCTCCACTTTTAGTGGCACAAGCCTAAAAGCACTGCTCACCTTGTGGCTGTGGGAGAGGTGAATGAGAACATCCATTAATACAGACTGTTCCAGCTCTCCTTTCTTTACACACTCAGAGGCCAGGGCCAAACAGGCTCCACAGGTGTCCCAGCTCCCAACCAGAGTTTCACATGATCTTATCCCAGCTGCCCTTCCTGCTGACCCTGGCAGGAAGGGTGAGAACTGGCTGTGATAACTTCTGCAAGAACAAGGCTTAGTCCTAAGGAAGCTTTAATGTTTGCCAGAATTTTAGCCATTAATAGCTTGAATCCTTGTGAAACTGCCTGCTCTCTATTTCAGCTGGTATGACATGAGCCTGTAAATTCATACACAATTCACAGGGGTAGCAATTTCTCCTCTACTGCATAAAGTAGTGAGGAGGGGTAAGACAGACAAGGAAATGTGGTGTAAGTCACCATCTTTTGTGTACAAAGGTTTCTGATGGATCACCCTTACTCACCCTGACAGCATTCTGTAATTGTTCAGTGTTATTCCAGAAAACAAACAAGGTGCTCCCTTTGCATGATAATTTTTCTGGTGAGCATTGAGGCATATAGGTTTTTTACTTCATTGAGGTTTCCACAGAGGGTATGACATTTAATGTTCAGCTTTCACTGCTCATTGCTATGTGGGATATGAACCAAATGTGGCCCTGCAAAATCATCTCTCTTCATAGCACTTCAGCAGATATAAATAACAATCTGTTGCTCCAAGTTGTCCATGCATGAATGGTAAGGAAAAAATGAAAATTCGGTTCCACCAGACTCCTTCCCATATGCAGATAGCAACAATCCTCTGGAATAATAAATTTTCTCTTCTGTCCCCACTCCCAGTCAAGAGTCCTATGGGAACACCCTGAGTAGGATGATAAGCTTTGTGCATGCCTTGCTGACCAGCACATCTGGTTTCTGCTGGAAGAAGAGGCAGGCTGGCTTCCTTCAATGACTGCTCTTTAAACAAGGACTTGCTGCCACCAAATCACCCAGTGAGTGCCTTAGCTGTGGAACTCCCCTTCAGAGGTGCAGCCTGTCCCATTTGGTACAGTCTGCAAGGAGAGAGGAGGTTTCTGAATGCCCTCAGCTTATGCCATAAATGATTCAGTGGTTTAAATCCAATACATTTGGCGTGGTAGCCAATGTGTGCTGTTGAAGATGTTCCGTATCTAGGAGACACCTGGAGGGTTGGGTGCAGATGCAGAACAAAGTGAAGTGTTTTATCTGAACTTAAATGCAATGCACAACATGCAGCAGAACAGTGCTTGGAGCAGAATAAGCTGAAACATCAAATGTCAAAGAGGTCACAGCCTGCCATGAAAAAGGTCTTCTTAAGAGAGATGTTTCTACACAAGGGCAAACTCAAAAGGTGTCCAAGCAGCCCCACATTGGTGTAAGTTCTGTTAGAGGCTACAGGACATCAAGAGAAGCTGAAGCTGACTGAACATGGCTCTAACTCTGGCTGTGATGTATTTGGCTCAAAAATTCATCAGACAAGAGCCAGCTCTTCCTCTCTCTCTTTCTCAGGTACAGGAGAGGATCAGCCTCAGTTACCTCACTGACATAATGTGGGAAACAGCAGTTCTGGAAATTGGCTTTAAAAAGCGGTGGACATATGCTGGTTTTCCACTTTTAAATTTTAAATGGCTCATAGAAAAATATTTCTGGTTTGATTTTCTTAAACACTGTATGTTTAGCAACAGGCTAATTTTCATCAAGTGTAGTGCCTAGGTGCTCTGGGAGTGCTTAGGCAGCCTGGTTTGGAAGCCAAGCAGGTTGTGTGAAGGCCAATTTTCTCCTCTTGCATTAGAGTGACCGTCTAGCTCAGTTTTCCGCTGCCAATTCATACAGCAAGGGCTACAATTCACTAAATAGATGACCAGCCAGCTCATTAAGAAGTAGTTATTCCATAATTTGGTTCAAACTGACAACAAAATCCATGCAAAGGATCCAAGTGATGACACCCCTGTAGAAAAGCATCTGTACAATCATAAACTTTTTGTTCGGATGAATTAAGGGGTATTTGGAAGTCAAGCTTTTAGATTTCTCTATTGTTTTCAAAAATTAAGGTAGGTAATATTAAAATAGCTTTACACTATATTAATTCATAGGTCTTACAGCATTAAAAATATACCACATTCTTTTGTCTGAATGGGAATCAGTCCATAAGTATATAATCTTACTTTTTCCCTTGCAATAAGGTATAATTTTAAAAATTGAGCTTGATTTTTGTATCATATGTACTAGACCATTGAATAAATACTTGTCAAAGATATCAGGTTTTAGGTCAGTTGTAAATGAAACAATTAATATTAACTATGTGTGCCACTAAACTTTGTTCTGTTTTCTACCATCACCAAGATGTTTGATAATCTTACCCATTCTCTTTTGCTTGTAATTTTTCTCAGTGTTTGAGAGCCAAGATGCTTTTGCACTCATAAAACAGAAGCAAATATAATGTTTCATATTTTTGCACCATCTTTTTCCTTATAGGACACATAGTACATCTGAGTTTTTTCTAATTGTTATTTCCTCACCTCACCCTCACTGACAACTGTTTCAGGGTTCATTTACTTGTACTAAAATATTTGTACACAGTTTTTTGGTTTTTTTCTTTTTTTCTTTATAACTTAGGGCTAAAGAGAGTGATTATTCTAGATACCTTATTTGCTGAAGTGTAGAGGTTATGATGGTTTCAGTTCCAACTGCAGTATTTTGCACCTAAGCTGTTGCTAGTTGTGGATTTAACACTGGAAGTGCCTGGTCTGGTGATGAAGGGGAGTGCCACCATTCTTGATTTTTGGAGCTGCTTGAGTACACACAGAGAGGACAGTCCTTGATGAAGGGGATGAGAGCTGTAAATAAGAACAAATATTAGAGAAGAAGGCTGAACAGTCCCTCTTGTCATTGCAAGATCATTGCTTATTGTAGGTCTGCTTATATTTGTCAGAGTCTATTTTTAAAGTTCCAGACAATGCAGCTTCCACCTCATCCCTTGGGAAGTTATTCACCAACTAATACATCTTGCCATCTGGAAGTTTTTTCCTGATATTCTCTGTTAATTTTTCCTTTGTTAATACCTTTTATATCATAAAAACTTATTAAATTGCATACAAAATTACAGCTTCTCTGTGGGTTATTTGAATCATCAGGATAAACGGAGCAATTATACATCCTGTATCAAATTCTATATGATGAAATTGACTCCCCACCAAATTTTTAGAATAAAATATGCCGAATTGGAAGGGACCCATCAGGATTATAGTATAGAATCATAGCATTGCACATCATGACAACTCCTGAGTTGGACCCACAAGGATTATTGAGTCCAATTCCTGGCCCTGCACAGGTTGTCCCAAAAATCCCATCATGTGCCTGACAGTGTTGTCCAAATGCTTTTTTGTCCTGCTACAACATCTCTGGGAAACCTGTTCCAGTGTCCAGCCACCCTCTGGGTAAAGAACTTTATCGTGGTATCCAAACTAAACCTACCATGGCTCAGCTTCGTGCTGATTTCTTGAGCCCTGTTGCTGGCTGTGAGAGTGAAGAGATCAGTGTCTGTCCTTCTGCTTTCCCTTGTGGCAATGTTGAAGAGCACAATGAGATCTCCCCTCAGCCTCATCTCCTTCAGGCTGAGCAAACCAAACGACCTCAGCTGCTCCTCATGAGGTAGCTCAGTATTATATTCATCACAACTAATCTGAAATACAGCTTTGGAACAAATGAAAGAAAAAAGACCCCAATACCCTGCTGGTAACTTATACAGAACTCAGTGTCCAGCCTGCTGTGTCTACTCTTTTTCATGTGTCTCATACTTTACACACTATTTTATGATCTTAGGAGAAACCAATTGTTCAGCTACTGGTTTTAGGTCATTTAAAAGTTAAGGATTGCTGATTGGTGTTATTATCTTATATTCATGGTGTTATTATCTTAAGACCTGGGGAAAAAAATGCCCTTTATCAAAGTACTTCTTACCCTATGCTTTTTCTATCTGAGGACATAGCTAATCATTCTGGATTAAAACCCTGAATAATGTAAACTACTCTCAGCTTCCTGCCTGTTTTTCTGCCTGAGTTTTAATGTTCGCTTCTCCTGGATTTAGAGCAGATGAACAAACCCTGCAGCTCTTCCCTGGGCACACTACTTCATGGCCTGGAGTATTAATATAAACTGAAACTGCATCACTGGACATGATATAACTGGAATTAAAGGTGCAATGTGAGTGCTATTGCAGGGTGAGTCCATGGAGAGTTCTGTTGCTTGCATGAGGCTGAGATCTTTGAAATATGAGACTGGAGGGAATTAGGTGATTGTGACAATTACCTTATTTATTAAATCCTTTCTGCCATTGCTCAGGGAAGATGGGATTCCAGTGTCAAAAAATGGCTTTGCAATAGATAAACTGAAGATTGAAGGGATGTGTATTCTGAACAAATTCAAGCATAGAAAAGTATTGCCAAACAGCAGTCAGCCTATATCTCTGCTTGATAAATGCAAGCCTATGATGCTCATTAACTTATAATATGCTACCAAAAAGAAGGTGGGTAATGAAATTTTGGTTACCATAATTTGATAAATCCTTTAAGGATATTTAATCAACATGTCTTAATTGACAGTCACCAGTGCCCACTTCCAGAAAAGATAAATGGAAATCGACTGATAAAAATAGAAATAATCCACATAAAAGATTAGCCTAATATGTGAATTAAATAGTTTGAGATTCTAAAAAGAAGAGGGAAAGAAGGAAAAGATGGTTACTTTGTCTTTGCTGAGAATCTAAAGAATGGAACAAACAGATTTGCAAAGGACCATTACGATTCACTTTTGAGATACGATGGAAGCTCAGAGTATTTAGGAAATGAGATGATTCTTTATATTTTGGTAAAGTCATTTGGATATAATGAATGCAAAGATGTGCACATTTCCCATTTCTTTTGGGAGCTACAGGTCTCAAGGATATTCTTAGAAAGAATATGGCAGGAGAGCATGCCATTGTATGCATGCTGCCTTCTGACCAGCTTGATGATCACCCCAGTCAGGGAGAGGAATGCAGTGATGAAGCAGGGGCTTTGAGAGTGTAAGACAGAAGGGAGAGAAATGCCTGGATTATTCCTCCATTTGTTTCTTTTAGGTTTAAAAAGCTTTTAATGTTCATTTTATCTGGTAAGTCCTGCAGACAAAACTTCTGATAGGGCAAAACAATTGTTCTTTGAAATGAAAACGGTTTTCCCCACTGATGCAGCAGTACTTTCCTGTAATTCCTCTGCAGAGAATTACAGAGACTTCTCTGCCTTTCACAGGCACAAATCAGGAGCATATCCTTTGTGTCTAGTACCCAAATTAACACCAATGTACTTGGGACTGGAATTTGATGTGCTGTTTTTATTTGGCAGTGGATTGGAGAGACTCATGATTTAGGAGCTGTTGTACAAAATAGCTTGAAGAAAACAAGAATACTTGTTCCAAAAGAGGGATGGTTATTCCCGAGAGAAATTATGATATTTCATGAAGCTAAATCAAAAACTAGAGAAACATGTGTCAAAGATGTCCAGGCCTATGAGTAAAGTTGAAGCATATTCTTGCAAGGCTATTTGGTACATTTATCCACAAAATTGACTGACACTAAAAATAGTCAAAAAACCCAACACATGCAATATGATGTTTATCACAATTCAAAGTACTCAATATTCTTGTGTCAAGTTACCACTAGAAATGTCAACATGTCTTAAAGGCTGAATCAGGAGATTTTGACCACAATTGAGTGGTAAAGATTAGAGATTTATTATTGGAGTCTATTGAAATTTAGCACATTACATCATGGATGTGCACATTATTGCAACAAAGATGTTTTCTTTGACTACTATCTTAAAAAAGCAACTGAGAGAAGTGAATCTGTAACATAAACTGTCTGGTTGGTTATATAAATTGTGTTCCTAGTCTGTTTGATTCTGTTTGATTTGTGCAGCTCTTTGTATCTCTCCAGGTTCATGCTTTGTCCCAGCCACTTAGCTGTGGTTGAAGAGGGGATGAACAGGCTGCCTAACAAGAACTAGAACACTCACAAGGCTGCTCTGACCTGGGTCTGTGTACCCAGGTCCTCAAAATGTGACTGCAAGGGAGTGAAAAGACTCATTGGAACCTTGGTCCTTTTGACTCACAACGCAGGGAGGGCAAAGCAGGAAAAACAGGGTAAGGAGGAAAACTTACCACTGCACATTTTATCCAGTATCTTTTTGTTTCTTTTATTTTTTTTTTCTAAAGGATTCCCTATCATTAAGGAAACTGTTGTCTGTGCCAGAGAGCATCAGATGTACACTCAGTTCTGCTGCACAGCTGTCTAACCCAATCTAACTTAGGATCAGTAGCCAAGTGGTGCAAATGGCATAAAATCCTGGGGAGTGGAGGGTGCAAAATGCTGCCTTCCTGTGCCTGTGGATATATTCAATGTGCAGAGAGGAACACTGAACATGGCAACTGAACATGTATGAGCCACATGTAGGGACAATGGTTTGTCATTGCCAGAGATGTTTGGGTTTTGTTAACTGGAGCAAGTCAGAACATTATTCTGGCAATCAGAATAGGACAAATTATGTAAAAAAACAATGTTCCCTTAAAGCTGATCATTCCATAAGTACACCCAGCTTAGTCCTTGGTATTGTCCATGGCAGGGGCTGCATGACCACTTGGTCCATTCTTCATATTGCCTATGGCTCTGTGTCTCAAGCTGTTCCCCCTGGTGACCCAGCCCTTCCCCAGCCTTTCACTCTGATGTTCTGGGAGCTGAACTCCCCAGAGGAGGTTCTCAATCTTGAAGAATGCTGTTGAGCATAGCTAGATACCTAGTGGGCCTCTCTAGCAAGGCTCATACCCTTCACACAATGCCATTGTTACTCTCTACTAATAGCTGGTGAGTACAACCCTTGACAGGCTTTGTTTGTGCTCATACTTGGATAAGTCTGTTTTTTCAGTGCCAAAAAAATACTCCACAAAGGGAAAAACATGAGCTAGTTAGGAAAAAAAACCCAAAAAACTGTCTAATGAAGAAGGATGATCCTGTTGTGCACTGTTTTCTGACATATTTCCAAAATTTAGAGACCGTAGGAGTACCCAAAAAGGGAAAATAAACTTATTCCCCAGCAAATGTCTTTCTTCAGAAGGGGTTCAGAGTTGATTACAAGCACATGGATACACACACAACTATTCCACCTGTGGAAGAAGACAGTTTCTGACGAGGCTGTTGCTCACAAGGCAATAGTGAGAGTTAGGAGTCCAGTTGTGACACAGCTGGTGGCTGCTAGGAGGAAGCTGACCCTGGGGCACTGGGCTGTCCTAGAGGTAACCACTATCCAGGTCCAGCTGTGGGCTTTGCAACAAACAGGAGTGAGTGTGCAGACCTGCTTCCAGTTCAGACCCACTAGAAAAGCACTACTCTGGAAGATATTCATGGCTTCAGCTGAATATGGTCTTAAATAAGGACCTGTTGTTGAAGGTGTGTTTGGGGAGCCCGGCCTTTTCTTCACCAGGAACTGGGCTATCAAGTTTGGCACCATTAGATTTTTCCCAGTTGTATTGGATGAGCCATTACAGCCCAACGCATACAGCTTTTTCTTGCAAACTTGCTTATGGATCTGTTAAAACTCCTCAGAAAACACCATCCATCTTTATACGTACCATCTCAAACTAGGATCCAAAAGATGCGCCAAGAGAGCACTAACCGCAGATCATTGACTGATACTCAGTAACATTTTGCGTGCTGCTGAAGAGGCACATGGCAGATGCTTGCTTCAGCATCACTGACAAAGGATGTGCTGAATGCCAGGGCTTTCCAGATGTGCGGGTGTTTTACGATAGAATAAAAGGGACAGTCAGCTACATACACATGTTTTCCTTCAAAAACCCACTAGGAAACCAGCAAAGAGTGCAAACAACCTGCAAACTGTGCCGTCAGAATATTCTGTATCAGATTGTTTCCTTCTATCAGGTACATTTGCACAGGATTTTAGGCAACACTCCTGCTTTGTTATGGATTTGAAATAAAGGCAAAAAGGGGAGCTCTGCCCAGCAGAAATACTCAAATGCTTTTCAATCACTCCTCTCCTGATTAAAGCATTTTGCTTTAAACAATGGCTCCTGCTCACAGGAAAGACTTCCCAAAGTTTGGGAAGCAAATATCTGAAATAATTTCTACAATGTAGAGTAGGTATTTTCCTGCTCCCCAGTTACACAAACTGTTAATGGGCAATTGGAGGCAGGCTAAGTGCTAAAATCTGGTACCATTACATTGAATGACACTCTATAAAATAACATCTGTCTGTGTGTAACGTGGCCTTAATTCCCAGCACACTGACAATCTGTAATGAAAACAGCATGCTCTAAGCACTGAACATACATATATATTAAAAAAAGAGAAGTACAATTAGGTGCTTTTCTGATAGAACTGAAGTAGGAAAAAGGCAGGCTTATTTATTATCCTCATGTACTATATGATATAATTTTGTTTTGTTAAGTACATTTAAACATCTGTCTTTCTATTCCTCTACATCATGCATATATACACACAGACATAAATGTATGAAAGCATAAATACTAATGTGTGTAGGTACATACATATATTGGTATATTTATATATATATATAAACACAAATATGTTTAGATGGAATTTCATAAAAAAATTAAATACTAATCATATATTAAAGTCAGTGCAAAGATTCCAACTGGATTTACAGCTGGAATCAATATGAGGCTGTAACAAGCTCTAAATCTGCATACCTTTCTTTTGTAATGCTGACCCAGATCACAATATTACCTTTGTCTTTGCTTTGATACACCCTCCTCCTAAGAGCTAAAGGCTCTTAATGTTAGATGGGCCACATGTAAGGTAAAAATAATTTTGTGTGAATGTTCCATTACAGTGTATTTTGTATTTACAGATGATGTCACACACTATTTGCAGCTAAACTGATCTCAGTCAGGGAAATCCAGCCTCTGGTGTGTGAAACACCAGCTTCCACAGCTGACTGAGTACATTCAGAGATGGGGATTTTAGGACACGAGAGCTGAAACCACAGAACTGATGAACCAGTGATGAAATTTTATCTTGACCATCAGACCATTTTCAGTGCTGAAGCTTTGCTTCATGTTTTTCTTTTTTATCACATTTCATTTGATATAAGGTTACTTATGTAGTAAGTTAGTACATGTTAGTACATGTCCATTACAATAGCTATCATTTTTGATTTCTATGCTAAAGGACAAGAGTAATGTCTCAATATAATCTCATATGAGGGATCTTTATTTTTCTAAGATGTGGCTTGATAATTAGCACCCATTACCTTATCAATTAGTAAAACATTATCCAATATTGATATCAGCTCTGACACATCCAGGTAACATATGAATAGATACACATTTGCAGTTACATTCACATTTACCACAAAATCATGTTTTTTGGCATGAACAAAAAATGGAAGTATTTATAACTGCTCAATGTTAAGAAAATGTTTTAGCAATGTATGAGATTACTTGTTGCTGAGAAAAGCTCATTCTACAGGACCATTATGTTAGTCTTGCAATAACAAACAAATTATAACAGAAAAACAACCCCAAAACTAAATGTAACACCCCTCCATAAAATAAAAAAAAGAATGAAAAAAATATGACACTGTCATGACATTTCTTTGTTTTCTGTAGAAAAACTGTAATTTCTTATCTTAACATAAACTGGTTTAAAGTGGGATTTTCCCCCTAATGTGTTTTGGAAAAGTCTCATTTTTCCTTTTAAGGATGTTGAAATTTCTTATTTGGTGTAATTTTATACAGAATATTTGACACCTTCTGCATATATCTATTCTAGGGAAGAAAAATGTATTTTGCCATGTAGAAAGTTTTTCCTAGTTAAAGAAGTTCTGTGAAAACATGAGCATTAGGTAGCAGCCTTCCAGGCTCGGTGACAAAATTGTGTTTTTTCTATGCCCTCACATATATGAGTCACATGGCAACCATTAATTTGGTGAGTATATGTTGTTTTTCTCCATGAGTTTTCTATATTCTTCAGGACTTGGCTGCATTTCTAAAGCCCATTGCTAGCATAAGGGCAAGGTAGTGCTTAAGCATCTCCTTCTAGCATTTTGGATAAGACAGGGATTTCTGCACATGCCCTTGCAGGGTTGTTTTTTTTTTTTTTTGTGCATTTGTTTTTGGGAACAAGCAGTCTTACTCCTCTCACTTTCAGATTTCCAAATTGTTTTGTAGTGCAGGAACTGGTGAGGGGAATGTTTTGCAGTCATTGGCATGTCTCAGGCATTAAATGGTCCTCCTCAAGGAAAACCTCAGCAGTCCTTATGGAAAGGGATATGCAGGCTGTGTAACTAACCAGAGCAGGGAATGAGAGTGTCTATGCTCCATCATAAGCAGGTCCTATCTAGTTCTTATGATTCTGAGTCCCCAGAGATTGTAAACTCTTTGCTTGTGATGGTTAGTTTGCAAAGGCACATCATGTTGCCATGCAAACTACTATAGGACAGAAAGAGAAAATTCTCCATTAGATCATATATTTCAGATTGCTCTTGTAAAAAAAGTTAGCAACAGTGAGTCCTTCAGTAATCTCTAATACAATTCTGCTTTGTCTTTTCACTTGGAAAACCCTGTTTACTTCATATTTGCAAGTTATAAAAAATGATATTCTATAATCTGTTTGCTCAGATTTCTGATACACATTAGTTATTTTCCCCCATATATTACAAAGAAAAATCATTTGATTGAAAGGACTCTGTATGCTCTGCTTTTCATTTTCTTTAACCTGCTATTTCCAGTCTCATAATGTTTTTCAGGGAAATAAAATTAATTTTATTTTATCAGTTCCCAGATAGTTCATTATGGGGGAAAAAACAGCAAAAAAGCATAAGTTGTCTGTATTTATATCCTGTCACTGCTTAAGTCCTAATGCTTGAGCCTGGAGAAAGGATGGAGATAAATTTGGAAAATCCAAGCCAGACCATTGTGCCTACTCAGCTGCTTTGAACACTTCAAATATTTGGGATTATAGGGAAAAAAAAAAAAAAGAAAAAAAAGAAAAATATCAGTTTCACAAAGACAAGGCAAGCCCCAGCAAATTTAGCAATGTATTGGCAGAGTAGTGCCTTGTTAGATGTGCTGGTGAGTAGGTGTCCAAGAACAATTTGTCTGCAACATACAAACAGGCTGGTGTGGCTGTAGTTGACACCAAGGCTGCCCTGGGGAATGATGTGCCTGTTAGCTGGAGGCAGAATATCATAAATGTGAAGGCATTTCTCACAGTGATGTGGAATGATCAGTGTGAGCCCCCTGGAGACCCCTGGAGCATGGATCTGGAAGGAGGAGGAGGAGGAGGAGTAGGAGGAGGAAGAACTCTGGGGAAGAACATAGGCAGTGACAAATACAGCCTATCTGGATTTATCTCCCGAGTGGCCATGTGTGTTTCTGTGTGACAGGGAGAGCAGGGAAGCCAGGGATCTCTACCTTAATGTGTTATGGAAGATGCACTGAAGTTTTAAGACACATGGGGGAATCAGAAAGAAAAGGAAAGTGTTATTTAATTACTCAGAGGCTCAGTGGAAGGACTTAATTACCCTAAGACTCAGGAACAAGTAAATGACTGAGGGCTCAGAGGATGTGCCAGTGCACCATACAAATGATCAGGGAGACAGAAAGGATTTCACTGAGTTTTCAGAAATCAGGGCCCTCTCCTGCTTGCCTGGGGTGCTGGGCAGAACCAACACCTCTCACATCCCAAAGTCTGAAGCACAACATCAGCAGGTCCTGGTGTGGCCACTGGCTGACAATCCAGGCTAACACCCACATGTCAACAGCAGCTTGCTTTGGAGCTTCAGTGGTGAAGCTCAACTCCCTGAAAGACTGTGTAGAGCAATATGTTATGACTTCATTTGTTAGATGTTGTGTGCAGTCTTTGGGGAAAAGGTGTTAGTGCCTTTCTTCACTAATTTATGTTGCATGGAAAAAAACATTTACTTAAAGCATGTTTGTGTTCTACCTGTTACTCTAGAAATGCCAGAAATGTCAAGTCTGATCTTCCATGTTTTCAGAGCAGGGGATGACTTAGTTGTGATAAGTGCAGCACTTATGGTTTTTTAAACTGTGTTGAAAGAACAATGTATATCTAAACTTATAGTTTCCCAAATATTTAAAAAAACCAACCAACCGACAAAAAAAAAAAAAAAAAAAAAAAAAAAAAACCCCTACCTCAAAAATCTAAACAAAGGATTTTGGAATATGCATTTCCTATCTCAATAAAATGTCACTTCTTCAGTTTGGTTGTCATGTGACCATCATTACTGTTATTCAAGTAGAAATTGAGACTTTCAGGATACATTGAGAGTGAATTTTTAAGAGGGAAAACCAGTGAAAAAGAGGTTTTTGCATCTGTAAAGGCGTTAAACATCATTTTTTGGTGACTATAAAGCACCACAAGGTCACATTTTCCCGTCTTTTTCATTAGTTAATTTCAAAATGAAATTCCAGAACTTCTGCCTGCCTTATAGAGTTATCCAGATTTGACAGTCATATGTTTTCATAAGATTTCTTTTCACATTATTTTCATAATATCTTAATTTAAATTGAGTTTTGAATTCTTTTTAAAGCAGTCATTTTGTAGCCTGCAAGACTGAATTTACTATCTTGGTCATAATACTTCAACCTAATTTTGTGTAGTAGACAATTTGTCTTCATGGTGTCAAATCTATCTTCTTCTGATTGACTGTTTTTAAAACCATTACTTTGGTTCTTGCTAACGAGTTTCTTGGTCATTCTCAGATTTTGCTTTTTAAAAAATCAATTCCTAGCTGCAAAATGAGAAACATGACTCTCATATCTTCCCAGCCATAGCTCCTCCTTGGAAATTAATTAGATGGAATAATGTCCATCATTAATTGGCTTACTGCAAATTGTCCCTTTAACTCTATTTAGTGGACTATCAACAGTTCCTGTTTTGCTCATTAAGCAATGGGGTGTCCTTAACTGACATGAAACCTTGTCCCTGGATGCTGTAATAACACAGTCTTCCTGCTTGGAAAGAGCACTTCCCTTCTCTTTGTCTAGAATGCAGCATGAATGGGTGTGTGTCTGCAATGCAACAGAGGGCAAGGCAGCTCTGGGTTTTGACACACACAGGAAAAGCAGGAGATACAGGAAAACAGGGCTCATCCAGCTGCATTTAGCAAGGACACCCTGGTGCTGCTGGCACAGGACCCAGGTTGCTAGGAAAGGGAACACTCCAGGTATTGTATGATCTTAAAAAGCAGTTTTCTTGTTTGAAAGACTATAACATCTTTTCAGGGACACCAGCTAAGCTGAGCACCCATGGGCATGAGGTGAACTTGATTTTGACTGGCAAAGCCCTGCATTTGAACTCTCTTAGAGCATTTCCAGGGAAAGCCTGATGTACAGACTGTGGACAAAGCTCAAGAATCTTCCCTCTTCCTGTCTCTGTGTCACTGTCCTGTCCCTGCAGCAGCAACCTTCACTCCCCACTTATGGAGCTTTGCTGGTCCCTCCAGCAGGGGACACAAATGTTTCGTGGAGAGGTGGTGGCTTTGGTGGGTTTTAGCAATGGCCACATCTGGAAATCCTAAAAAGCTGATGAAAGTTAGAGTAATTAACCATTTGCATAGAAAACTAACTTAAATAGTGTAAGTAATGGGTCAGTTGGGTGGGCTAATTTTATAAAGGGCTGAGTGTATCGTGTGTGTGACAATGTGACCACACACTGGATGTGCAGTGCTGTCAGGAACAACCCCAAACAGAGCATTCTGTTCTGGCCTGTAGCTCCCTCTGAACTAGGATGGTGGGGCTCAGTCCTCAGTGGTGGTGGCCAAAAAGATGGCACATGGTTTTCTGGTCACCAGTCTGCTCAGGGCTGTGCTGGAGGAGCTGGTGTGTGCTGCAGGCTCCTGCTAGGGTCCCACACTCTGCCATTAGCTGGGGGTCTTGCACCATGGATCCTGAAATGGCAACACTGCAAAGCCTGCAGTGCTTTGAAGTTGGATGGATTCAGTTTGAAGTCTGTTTTAGGTTGATGGAGCAGTGTAAAATGACTGTGCCATGGGCCAGGATCAAGGACAAGATTTCACTCCTGGCTGGTTGACACCTGTGTAACCTGCCCTACTTGAGTACCTAAAAACAGTGATTTCTTCTTCAACATGAATTACTTTCCTTCTGCAAATTGCTATGCAAGGAAAGTACATGAATGGATGCTGAGTAAACTTTTGTTGAATAATAAGATATTTTTAGTAGGAATGATTAAATAAACAAGCAAACAAAAAAGAAAGGTGGGGGGGGCAAAAGAAACTCCAAGTTTCCCATCTCCTATTATTTAATACTGGAAACCTATCTGTGTAAAAACTTTCATCTGAATTATCCCAGCTGGTATGTTGGGATATTTCAAGATCCCACCCCATTTTCACAGATCTGAGACACTTCTGTATTTTGCTCCACTTGGGCAAAAGGGTGAGGAATAGCAGTTTTTGTAGGTGTTTGCAGATCAGAACCCACTATTGGTGATTAATTACCAAAAGCTTATAAACTCCTTGCAAGACAGCCTAGCTACTCTGTTCCTTAATCTCTGTCGTCTTTGCTTGTCACTTTGTCTTTAACCTCTTTAAGGACAGGCTGCAGGAGGCTGATTTATGCTCCTAAAGTGATTTACTTTCTTTTGGCCTGTCACACAGACTTTATCTGATTTGTTACTTACTCTTCTAAACAAGTCCAGGCAGAGCTTTCTGAGGTAAACATGAACGGCATGCTCATAGAAACACGAGTCAAACACTTGCCACCAAAAATCTAGTCATATAAATTAAAGGGTGAGAGGAAAGTAAAAACCTTGCACAACTTCAGATACTGTAAGAGAAAGAATGCAGCCCTCCTGAGGGAAAAGTTTCTGGTGCTCCATCTAAGAATAAGATGCCTCTGACAAATCCCACATCACACTGGATGCCACATCTGTGTCCTTGCTAGCCTCATTGTCCCGTGACTCCTTCAAGCTCCCCAGGAATGGTGGGAAGCTCCAAAGCAGGGTGGGACTGGGCTGCAGTGCCATTGAAATAAGGCGCCTCCACAGAGACTGCAAGTGAGTTTGAGCAGAACAACTCTGGGTCATCCAACCTGGCCAACGTTGGGTCAAAGTCTGGGCTCAGTTCTGGGTTGGATGGGCAGTGTGACAGTACACAGGCACTGAGCTGTGTGGTGAGAAGAGAACTGTTTCCTTCTGAGAAGAAACGTGTTTGTCTACTCAGTAGAATAACTTCTACTTCTTTTGTACTCCAACAAGGGTAAGATTTAGTGTGCATTTTAGTGTGTTTTCCCTGTTAGAGCCTGCAAGTGTAGAGCAAGCTGACTTTGTATCCTGTTACTCAGCAGACTTCAGGGCTGGCATATGGAAGGTGGAGAGAACTCTTATTAGGAATTCATTGGGGCATAAAGTGCTTTATAACATTGGGTAAGATGAGAAAGAATTCAGGAACTTTGGTAATGGTTCTTCAAGACTTAGGAAGACTTGTATGTGGAGGAGACCTTGAAAACATGCAACCCATTACCTGGATATATGGAATCTCGTTTTTCAGCTCTCAGAGTAGGATTAATGGGGTAGAGTGGCAGTGAAAAACAAAAACTGTCATTAAAGGAAATATAGGAGTATTACCTTGCTGCCATGGTACTATTTCACAGGCATTTAGTTATCCATTGACCTGCACAGTGAAGCAAAATCACTTAGGGCTGGCTCCAAATGATACTGGTCTTACAGAAGAATGTCACTAGTAAAATGTGAAATGGGCATCAGGTCGGCTCCCTTGGCTACCTGAATGACATGGTTTCTGGGAGATATGGAAGGCTTTCTGAGAAATATCCATCTTAAAAATATCCAGAAATATTAAGAAATATCCATCTTAAAAAAAATTTCTGATCCCTACAGAAAAGACAGATCGTAGGAACTTAAAGTTGGACAAGAAAAAATAATTATGACACAAAACTGAAGTGCTAAGTAGGCTTGATTTTTCATTTCCATAAAGACAGTCTTCAAACATATTTCTTTAGAAGTTCACAGCCAATTTCCATTACATTAACCAGAATCTCCAGGGCTGTGTCTGTAGATTTTGATCTGTTAAGTTCTAAGTAGACTTTTTTTGAATGCTGACTAAAACCCCTTGAAATATGAAATTGATTTAAGGAAATCCTACTTCTCGGAAGAATAGTAATAATAGGTGCTGAGGTTCCTTGTCTGTTAAGTGGTCTTTGCCTTTGCTGCTGCATTTACCACAGTCATCCTGTGAAATTCTTCAGTATTGTCACCACCTACTCAGAACAAAACCTGTCGTTTAAAACTTGTTCAAATGTAATTAAATGACATACTGGTCTAGCTCTGGAAATTAGCAGTGTTTCTAATCTTACCAGAGGTGAGTTGCTGAGTTGAACTAACCTGGAATTCAGTAAGTATAACTTTGATGATATTGTGCAGACACTGAGCTAAGTGTCACTAAACAGCAAATTTTGCCTTGCATTGTAGTGCTATGTGAGTGAACCAAATTTTTGCAAAAGAATTTAATTCAGACAGATTTTTCAAGGCTTTTTTTATCATCGTTAAAATTTTAAACTTGCAGTATATTTGGTAATTTTAGAGAGACAGACAAAGCTAAGGAAGTGAAAATGTACTTCTTTTCCTCAAATTAACCCTTACTTTGACAGACTTCAGCAATGTCTGCTACATGACAGAGCATGAAGGCTACACAGAGACTTTTAATGTGTCATCCCTGCAAACTGACTTGTATGTGTATAAGTCAGAAATATTACAAAAGAAGATCTAATGAAAAGGATCCTGGATTTTAAAGTATTGCAGATACTTCTGGGCTTAGAATTCCCCAAGTATTTTTGTTAAAGGCTTTGACATAATCCTGTCTGGCTTTACTGTGTGGAGAGTGGATCAAAGGTGCAGGCATATTAGCTTCCTCTGAATTTCAGCCCTCCTGGGGATTAGTTTCCTAGGGATATCCTAAAAGTTTTCCTCTAATGCAAACACAGTATCAGAGGAGCTGTTCACATGGACTGAAAGTTTAAATTCTCAGTTTATAGAAGCATACTTTAAAGAGTCAATTCTTTTGAGTGCAGTGTGCAGTACCTTAGGTTAAACATGTCTCCCTTGTTATCACTACCAAATGCACATTACACTAAACAAATTATCATGCTAGACAGAAAGGGTATTTGAATTTCTTTAAGAGATAAAATGAAGATAAATCACATTCAAACATCTGTAATACCTCCATTTGTCCTTCAATGCACACCAAAAAGTGCTTCTATGAAATTTTGCACGGGCTGCTGGTTGTACTGGACAGATCAGTCATTACCATTGTTATGCACCAGCGGGGAAAGCAAACATGCATAATATATGGTAAAAAATGCACAGCAGATGAAAATATTAATTAAAAAAAATCAGAAAATAATGTTATGTACTTCCACAGTGAATCTTCTGCTCCAAAAGTATATTCTAATACCATATAACCATGCAAGAGTTTATGAGGAAATTTCTCCTGGCATTGCTTTTTAATAACACCATGCTAAGGAACTGTACAAACAATTCACAGGCTGCACAGTAGGTTTCTGAAGTTAGGATAACAATCCATTTTCCTGGTGCTCTCTTGTTAGGTGAAGGGTTTTTCCCCCTCATGATCAGTCAATTTACACTATTCTATATGGTTTACTATTTATGAGAGGTTTTTTTCACAATCTACTGCAGTTTTAGGATTTTGTTATAAGGAAGTGGTAAAGAACCTCTTTCAGGTACAGCAAGAGATACCTGACTCCTTCTTGAGCTGGGAGGACTGATCCTGAGAGACACTGAGTGCTCCCAATGCTGCTGAAGACCTTCTGCTCCTGCTCAGCCTGGCATCCAAAGAAGGGGCTCCACATCTCAGGATTTTTCAAATCACTAGGGAGATGTGACCCAGATGTGACCATCATTTCTCCCTTTGATCATGTCACATTGACTTCATGGTGCTAGTTCTGTGAATAATTATTTGACAGGATAAATGAAATTTCACAGGCTATTAGGAAAATATCCTTGAAAAGGTTTTTCTTAGGGAAAGAGCTTTGATTATCACACAAGATGTCAATGCAACTCAGGCAGAAGATATTTTTAGCCTGAAAAGAAAATGGTAAATGGTTATTATATACATTATATAATTATGTCGTGATGTTATATCATTATATATAAATCCTTTTGATAATTTAACTATAAAATAAACATACAGCATACAGTGTGTGCCCACTATTGATGTTGCAAAACTGTGTAAAATCAATGTAAGCATGAAAAAAGAAACCAGAATTTTTTTTGGAAGTGCTGAATGAAACTTGAGGTAATTTGAAAAGGAAATCTATGCTGCAAAGACATTATTTGAGTAATTCACTACAGTTTGGATTTTTTTGTTTTGTTTTGCAAAATATTACTGTTTCAAATAAATACAAAGCTCTGAGTTTTGGCTAGCTCTGTTCTCAAGCTGGTCAACCAGACTTTTGTGATACTGTCAAGTGGGGACTCTGGCTAGAGATGCTGTTAAAAAATACTGTAATAAGATGAGGAGCTTTAGCAGTAGCAGGGGGTCATCTGCATTGGGCCAAGTGATAAATGGATATGGAAGAAAGAGAGTGGGAGAGCAGGGTCAGAAGGACAGCTGTGACTTTGCCATGTCCCTGAGGTATCACCACCAGCACAGGGTGCTGGGGCAAGTGGCTGGTGAGCCAAATGGACCCTACTGCAGTCTGCCTCTCCACAACAGCAGGAGTGGGAACTGGGGATTAACTCTGTCTTGGTAAAGTCAGCTTTATTAATCTCTTCTTCCTCCTGAAGCAGATGGGAAGCCTGTTGTTGACATAATTGAATGCAAACATTTTCTCTAAAGGATGTGCTGATAAAATTTTTCTGTATACTCCCTTTTCTGTGCCCCTGAAATGCTAGAGTGTGTCATCAATGACCAAGGTTTTGTCTTCTCAAGGAAGTGTAATTACCTGGATTTTTTTGAGGTGACATTTAGGAGACTTCTTCCATAGTTTTCACTGCACAGTAAATATGTCTGAGAGTCAGAAATGCCACCAGTTTTGTTTGGTGAAATACAAAGGAGAAGAAAACACAGCTCTCTGTCAATATTGTCTGTGTATGCACTTTTTTAGCAGAGTATATTTGTGACTTCAGTACTCATTCCTTTGTTACAGTTAAAGATCATTTGAGCTTTTCAAATTATTTTTCCCCTTAAAATGCTATTGTAATTTTTCTTCTTATGGTGACCAGAATAATGGATTTCATTACAGGCCACTGTATGAATTATCTTCTTTGTCCCATCCAGTATTATTAAAACATCTTTCTACAAATGATGCACTGAATTTCTCAATGTATGTCTCCATGTTTGTCATACAACTATTTTAACACAAATATTTTCTATAGTATTTCCAATTTTCTTTAGCATTTGCAATTTCTCACTTTTGCCCATATCCCCAATATTTCTTATTTCATTATTAGGCTGATTTTCAGTATTGCCTTCTCAGAAATGAATATATTTTTCTAATACATTTGATACTATTTTAATTTTTCCTTCTTGAAGATTCATACTTTGTTTGGATTAATTGGTTTGATGAGACCTCATACGTACTGAAGTTAAAAACAGTTAAAAATACCAACTGAAATACCAGAAATTTTTATTCTTGCCAGTGCTGTTTAATATACTCTTGTTCTTCCATAATTGCCATTTGTAATTACCTAACCCTCAAACTTAAAAAAATTGTCAATTAACTTAATAATTTCACAGTTCAATTATTTTTAAATACAGTAGGTGGCCTATAAATCTAGTGGTCTATAATTAATTCACTCAGTGCAGGATTTTCAATCCCATTCCATGTGGATTGCCAACAGCCCATAAATCAGAAGTAAATAGCAGAGCAGTGAGTGAGGTGAGTGTGTGTGTGAGGGCAGGGCATCACTGCTGGATGTGGCAGGACCCATTATGTACTGCTGCATCCAGTAAATAAATACATGACCTGCTAGGAAGAGCAAAGGGGGCCAGAGAAGAGCACATTATCCCTGTGTGATTCCCTCTTCTGCCTTCCCAGTGTGTAAGCACATATCTCTTGCAATCTACGTCTCAGGCTTACACAACACCATGAAGGTTGTTGCTATCAGAGAGCTACCAGATCTCTAGAATGCCTCTAAGATGCCCTGGCAAGAGGCTGGCCCACAAGGGATTTGCTGTCCAGGGATGACAAAGGGTTGATTAAGCAAGAGTAATGAGCTAGTAGGAGATGCAGGTGCAGAGGATGCTGAATGGACAAGTGCACAAACATGTTCTCCCAAATCTTGACCCTGGCCAGCAGTGAGTGCCTTCGTTCATCTCCCAGAGGATATTGCAGCACTTTGCAGGCCAAACCAGCACCAGCCAAGGAGCTTAGCACACCCACTGAAGAACTCAGGACTAGCCAGACTCAAGGCCAGTCTGTCCTGGAGGAATTTCACCATTCCTCTTCTGGCAGCCAAGTGGCAGGGGCATGGAAATTATGGCATTAGTCCTGTAGCACCATACATGTTGCATGTACTGGAGCAGTGCAGTGGACACAATTGCAGTGCAGGGTGCTACCCACTGTTATTCAGATTCTTTTATGCTTCCTTTAATCCAAGACATTTTTATTGTTGTGCTTGCTGCTGTATTATGGATCACCAGATCCTCCATCTGATAGACCTAGGTGTGTTTTGTGGCTTTCCTGGTGATGTTTGTAGGAAAAAATTCCACAGATCCTCACTATATCTTTCCCAGACATCACATATGGCTATAGAATAACCCAAACTGTTGTTGTGACCTATCCAGTCAGACAAGATGAATCTTGTGTCACTCTTCATTGGCACATAATTTTTTTCTGTGAGAACCTCAGCAAGAGAAAGGTACCAAGAGGTCAAATCACAAATTACAGAGCATCCTACAAACCTTAGGACTCTGAGTGTACAAGCTGTGATAGATTGCCTCATTTCTCTGTTGTCTCTTGCTGTAACAGGGAAAGACAAAAGGGTGGAAAATTTCCACTGTTTTTTTGATTGATACACATTTCCACATACATTTCTAACGTATGTGTTATGTGATTTCATCTATCACTAGGAAGTCAAGTAGGAGAGACCTTTTCAGTTAGAAATGTTAATATAGTGGTTTCAAGTAGTTTATCTGCCGGCTACTGTCTTCTCCAGAAACTTCATTCAACACCCAAACTTTTGAGCAGGTTCAAACTGATGTCTTTTTCCCTCTTTGTCGCAGTCTAACCTTCCACACATTTATTTCCTTTCCTGAGCAAACACCTATATTTCTCCCTAAAGATTTAGTAGTCCTAGTGTCAGAAGACCAAGCAAGAGTCCTGAAAAATGGTCAAATTCCATTTATGTAAGAGTTGCATGATCTGTAGATCTCAAGAAAGGGAGGAGGATATTTCCTATGACAGGAAGGGGATAATATCAAAGACACCCAGGATTCACTTCTAGCCCTAGAAGGGCCTGACACAGAGAGTTTTGAAGCTGTGAGACTGGTATTTAGGCTGAAGTTTAGAAGCATATAGTCCAAAAATGCTATTTTATCTATCATGGCCTGTTTTTGTGGCTTTCAGTACTGCTCTCTGCTCCACAGATCTGCCCAAGACATGCTAAGTATAGAGGGGATTGTTGTCACTCTGCTGGGGTTCCTCAGCATTAGGGATCTAGTGACAGGAGATGTCTAATCTCTGCCAGCACCCGGTAGGGAGAGAGGTGTCCATCCTGTGCTCTGGAGGAAAATTGGAGTAGAAACTCGACAAGAAACTCCAATGGTCTCCAGGTTGTTCAAACATATGTTCTGGCTATTTCTTTTTCAGATATATTTATCACTGTTTTGGTACATTTCTTTCATTTTTTTCAGTGTAGAGATGTCTGTAGAAACACACAGATGCATATTTATAGAGAATATACAAAAAACATGGATGTATTGCTTTTTCAGAAGTCCCTTGGATGTAACAATAATGGTCTCAAATCTTTGTTCACAAATATGATACACCAGACTCCATGAATTATGTATATAATGAAATACAATCCACCATTCTTATTCATAAATCATGCTTTATATAGCAAAAAAATACATATTAAAAATAGAGTCATCCTTTCTTGTTTTTTTCTTATGAATTAAGAATATTAATGATTTAATTATTATTCTAAATTACTCTGCAAAAAAACCCAACCCAAATGTTTTAGGTCTCATTGTGAGGTGTTCAACATATTGACATGGCAGTTCAGGAGGACTTTCCTGCCTAAGTGTACGTGACTTTCAGGACATGGATAAAAGAGCATAATGCAGGGATTTTTGAAACATACAATATTTCATTTATGAGAGAAATCTCTTCAGTGCAGTTAACCTGCTTGCTTGCTTTTATCAGAAACTTGACTAGATTGACAACTGTGTTTTCCCACAGAAGCTGAACTATTAGACAATCTTGTTTTTAAAGAAAGTAATTTATCCAAACATAAAATGAACAAACAAAAGCCATCAAAACTCTTCCCACGTTTCTTCATATGCAGTGTTTCAACCAAAGGTTCTCTTTAACCAAGAATGATTGAAGCAAAATAGTGTAAGAAATGCATTTTTTCCTTTACATGAGTTTGTCATTATTTTTCCACTTTACAACCCATTTCAAGAGGTTAAGTTGAAAATCATACACAGCATTTGTGTGAACAAACCAATGTGCTGGTTATAAGACATGAAATATGATACCAGATCAGATGAGCTATCCAGTGATCTGATCCCACAAAGGGCCACTTTCAGACAGTTCAGAGATGAGTTTAGAGATTTACATTCACATGTGATGGATGTGTGCTAAACAACTTCTTTAAAGAAGGTAAACCAAGGGAGGGAATAGCTGGTTTCTGTCTTGTACACTTGGTGTTAATGTGCTCCAAGTTATTTTAAATGTGTAAGGTTCACCCTGACCCATCTTGACCCCAAGAGACACACAGATCCTAAATATTTCAGTTCCTTACTCAACGCTGAGTAAGGAACGCTGAGTTCTTTAAGAACATGGATTAAGTGGAGAATGGTTGGATTGAGAGCCCCATCTGGTACCAATGCACTTACAGAAATAAGTGCCTGCTGTTATAGCAGTGAATGAGCATTCCCTATCCCCCAGGACACGTTTGCATGGAGGCACATGCAGGGATAAACCCAGAGTGACATGTGCTTGACTTTCCTCAATGTCCTGGGCGGCAGGAGATGGAGTCAGTGATCAGATCAGGCTTGGGTCACTCTTTTGCCCCAGTGAGCAGTGAAGGAGAGCTCAGCCTTTTGTGGGCAGCTCAAATTGTCCTGCCTGGAAGCCACGGACACCTAGACCTAATTTGGGAGGTAACTAGCAGCCTGTAATCTATTTTTCTTTTTTTTTCCCTTCTGTTCCATGTCTGTCATGTCAAGATCCTATTTGCAGAAGGCAAACTGTTCCCAAAACACCTGCAATCTGACCCAAAATTAACTGTCCCCTAAATGAGAGGCAGAAGACTCCTCCATAAACCAATCTAGTCTCCGGGAGCAGGCATCCAGAAAAACATCCACCCTTCCTCCTAGATATTAGATAGAAGTATATTTGTCCTCCCAGACAGAGATACTCAGTTAATCTGCTCACCCATGCAGATAATAATGAAGCACTAAAAGAGACAGATAGTCACAATAAAGAAGGGTCCAGATTCTCTTTGTGTGTAATCTGGACTCATTCTTTTAAGATCAAGGTGGTGACAAAATTTTATGCAAGCTGAGAGATTGGTCTGTAAGGACTTGCAGCAATATACTTCCTGTGGGATTATGGTCAGAGAAGTGCACATATATGTTAGCAGTATCTTTCCATTTGGACTTGACTGGATTTATTATAATACAGTATCTCTTGGGCAGTGCAAGAAAGGGAAGCACTTGTAGTGTGCATCTTTTAAAAAAAAATCTTCTGTTATTCTTGGAATGCTGTCTGAATATTGTCTTTTATGAATGTGTCCATAAGCTTTCTGCATGTTTGAAGTAGTTACTTTTATCAAAAGGCTTTATATTGGCCCTGAAAATGTATTTTTTTTTGGTGCATGTTTTTTCCCTAAGAAGTGAGATTCCGTTAAATACAACATGAAAATTGTATTTTTGAATTGGATAAAAGCCATTTTCATAGGGAAGAGACATTTCCTTCTAATGATATACCACAATCTGATTCATCATTTGCTTTTGTAGTTTCAGCAACAAAAGACTATTCTGAATATATTTTTCTTGTTTTAATGAGGTTTTCTGCCTTTTTTTCTATTCCCACTGGTTAAGTCTGATTTCCTAAATTGTGCCTTGTAAGTGCATAATTTTCAGAATACCTCTAGTATTTTGACTTTAGCTCTGCCTTCTGTTTCAGATTTAGATTTCCTCTTATTATTGTTACTGCTATTATTATCACTGAAATTGTGTGGGATGCTCAATAATCAGGAATGAAAAAGGTTAAACATTTTACAACCTAAAGACCGGATTTTCCATATTTTTGTTTATTTTATTTTATTTTATTTTATTTTATTTTATTTTATTTTATTTTATTTTATTTTATTTTATTTTATTTTATTTTATTTTATTTTATTTTAATCCCTCTTGAGATGATGTGCTTCCAAAGTGAATGTTAATATTTTACTGGCATATTTCACGTGGTGTTTGGCAGGTGAAACATCCTGGAGGGATGTGTGATCCAGGCATCTTCACTACAGAGGGTTCCAGTCTCCAGATCATGGGAAGGCTTGGGAAGGTGAAGAGAAAAATGTGTTACTCTACTCCTGAGTTGTCCCATCCCAGTTTTTCCCTGCAATTTAAGCATGATTCATTGCATATACAAATGAGAACCAGTCATGGAGTTTTTATGCTTTTCTGTGTTTGTCAAATTGTATCGAAGACAGTTGGATTCCCAGCAAGGTGACTGCCTTAAGGCTGTAAGCCTTATTTACAGAGGAAAAACAGTGTCTTAAAGCACTGAAAAATACTCTGATCTTTGGGGTTGTTTTTAAGGTAACTTCAGGCTAAGCAGGTGGACTTAATTTCAACTGTTTTAACAGATTTCTACAATGAGCACCGTGCTAATTATACAGTAGTTATCCAGCATTAATGAAGTTATACAGACAATGAGATTTGCAACATTAACTTTTAATCTTGTTTTCTGTAATGATTTTTCTTCCCTAATGGAAACACATGCTTACCTAAGCATTTTTTTTGACTGTTATTTTATAATTAAACTATGAATTCCACTTATTGTAATTCTAGCCTGAGCAGGCATTTATATATCTGGAAAGAGTGGATGTATTCTTAAAGCTCTTTCAAATTTTTAACTTTGAATAATTTCTCTGATGCTTTTCTTAATTATAATCCATTCAGAATAAAAGAGGATGAATTTTTCCCCTTGAGCAAAGCCAGGATAAATTCTAACGAATCTGCTCTACATAAAAATTTCCTTTTCATTCTGCCAAAGTGAATACTGCATCCTAAACTACTTCATCGTTCATTAGTGTACAATTAGGCCCATATTCACTGGTATGTGCTGCCTGCTTTGGGCCATTCTGGTGATGCAAAGCAGCTGTAAACTCGATTTAACAGCCTGGTTAATCCAGGTTTACAGCTGTTTTGTGTGGCTGTTGAGGAGTGATGTGTCTGGGGTGTGCTGGTAAGTCTGGCCTGTCGATGAAGAAAGAACTTGCATTATTATTTTATCACTTCTCAAACTGTCTCTGTCATAAAGCAGATTTTGCAAATTTTCATTTGATAAGACCTCCTTCTCCACTTCACTGAATAGGTTTATCACATTTTCTAATTAAAACAGAGGAAAAACACATCACAAAACTAGAGTTTAAACAAGAAAGATATTAGAGTAATATGGATTAGGAAGTATTCCTAATTAAGGCAGAGAGATTATGTATGACAGAGTGACTATATTATAACATAGAAAAAGAAGGACACTACCCTCCATACCCCTAGGTTTTTCTAATTAGCAGCAATCTCCATGCCTGAGAATCACAGAAAGCCTGTACTTCACCCTGGCAGCCTCTGCTCCCAAGACTAGTTTATCTAGATGGTGCAGACCCATGGAGGTAACCAGATGATCATTATATACCTTTATATGATCATTATATACCATTATATACCATTAATCATCTTCCCAGACACAGCTTGCCATACCTCTTCTGCCAGAAAGGGGTGTCTGCATGGCTCCTGAAAGGGATGATGTCTTTTCACCCAAAGTCCCCTTCCTTGTTCATTGTAAACCCTTTAAGAAGGGCCACCTTAGGATCAAGTGGAAGAGGATTTCAGTAGCTGTCTCTATTCTTTCAGGAAATCCCACTGTGTTGGTGTCAAAAATATGAGTGTGAGAAGCTTCTCTCTTCCATGGCAGCATCAGGCAGGACAGTGGTGCACAAAACAGTTTGAAAGACAGTCACAAGAAAATTTCTTCTGAAATCAACCAAGTTTTGTCCTTTCATGTTTTTCCTTTAATTCTTTATCCTTCTGTGCTTGATCAGGGCTTTGTCATGCTGTGTTCCTTGCACTTCTTGCCATACCTTTTGCAGAACTTATTCTTCCTCTCTTTTGCTGATTCTTCTGTTAGCAGTCAAATATATCTAAGGAAAATATGAATATACCTAAATACAAACCTGATTCAGAACAAGCAATCAAGATTTTTAGAGCTTTTTCAGAATTAAATTATATACAATCAAAGGGAACTGGCAATATCAGCACATCTAGCTGAACTTGACTTTGCTATCACTATGCCTTGGCTTATTTAATGAATATTTGTCATGTGGTTCTTGGTTTGACTTCCATTCCCATTTCTGAGTTCAGTGGAAACTCTGGGGATTCATCAGAGCAAATCATCATCAATGCAAAACTCTGGTGCATGAGGGAGATGCAGATCAAACAAAAAGCTTGGCTCATTGGGGAGAATAAGGAAGAGTATTTTCTGGTTGCAAGTGCTATCAGGCACAGCGTGGTCTAACTGGAAGCAGAAATGAATGTAAACACAAAGTACTTAATTTATATTATCATCATGGGAAAATTTCATAAAAATTGATCTTTCCCTGGAGATACATTGATTTGCAGAGCTTCTGTTTTCCCAACAGAAAATCTTTTCCAAACAGTTGTTAACCACTTTCATGCCTTTTACAAAGAACTAAGAGCTCTAAAACACAAAAATATTGTATTTCCAAACTGAGTTAAAATAGTGAATTAAACCATGATAATATTCAATGTTTTTTCTCTCCTACTATCCCTTTCTGTCCAAGCTTACATAGCGATGGTGTGAACTGGGATAAAATCTATGGAATTCCATGCTTTCCCCATGCATGCCAGTTCTAGTGGAAAGGACCCTTCAGTGCTTTGTCTTAAGTGATGGAGTGTTGTAAAATCAGATTAGGCTGAAATCAGGCTCTCCTGTTTCTCAGTGAGCAAGCAGATGGAGAGGAAGAAAACCACTGCCTGTCAAAGGGATCTGTCTCCACACACCAGTGGGCAAACAGCACTGAGGGCTGCAGGAAAGAGGAGCTCTGCTCCCAGCAGATAAGACCAGAGCTGATGTGTGGTGGGAGACAGGGCACTGTCCCCAAGCACCACCCTCTCACTGCCAGTGGGAGTGTTTCCTTGCATTTCTGGCTGGTCCTGATTCCATTGCAGACAAGGACCATGAATGGCTAAGGGAAGCAGGGGGGACAAGGGAGCAAAACATCCTCTTTAGTGTTTACACTGTTAAAACCTAAAATGAACTTCTGTGCCTTCCACCTTTTCCAGAGCTGATGGGCTGTAGCATCCTGTAGGGAAGTCTGAACAGTGCATCCCCACTGGAACTGATGGTGTCATGGCAGCCCAGGAGGTCATTTGGCAGCACCTCATGCTTTTATTCCTCAGCTGCCTTTTGAGATTCACCAGCTGTTGTACTATTACCATGTAGTTCTTCTACAGGCCAATAAAAATCATAACCATTTTCATTTTCAGAAATTACATTGCCATCAGTGTTGCTTCCAGTGCCTTTTAACCTTGCTGACCCATTTTCTTTTGGTAGCAAAGGAACCATTATCTCTCACTGTACCTCTACCAAATGCATAGCTACCTCTACTATTTTCTCTATATTGCATTTTTCTCCAATTTATTTATTTATTTATTTATTTTTTTTTTCATTGACAGCCACATGTTTGGTCTAAAAACAGGTGTTCTCTAAATTCAGTTTGAAAGAAAAGATTCACATATTTTTTCTCACACTGAGGAACTACTTCTTTAGTAACACTTAAGAGTGGCCAGTTCCTATCCTGCACTTTAATGCAAAGGTTGCCTTCCTGGTTGAAAATTTTGTAAAAGAAAAGGAATTCAAACAATGCTCTTAAATTATGCAAAAAACATTTTCTTCTTACATCTAACTGTCCTGTCCAGTTACAGAAAATGATGAACAAAAGAAAAGTATCCAGACACCTCTCTGGAGAGCCTAGGTCCTTTTTCATCTTTGTTTTGTTTTTTGAAGTGTTTCTTCAGATCTGATTTGAAATGGATCTGCTGGAGAAAGATGTAACTCTATCTGTCATCCTACCAGATAAGTAGTCCCCCCAGACAGACTGAAAGAAGGGTGTTATATTCTCAGTAGTACTTTTAACAGTGTTTGGTGCTTGGTCTCAAAAGAAACCCAGTGCTTGGCCACACCTTTCCCTCTGGAATGGAAAATGTGGTCAACCCTGACAACATTTTACTGTGTCAGACATCAAAGGTGTGCACAAATTCCAGTGAGACTGTCAACACAGCGGAGTGCAGTTGCACATTTGCAAGCATCATACTGTCTGTCTGTCCTGACTAGGACGATTTGAGGGGCAGTGTAGCTGTATGTGCTTGGCATGGCAATTCAGGCATCTGAAACATCCTCCCTGTGCTTTCCCATATTCACAAAGGAGTGGTTATTTTCCAGACTTTATGAAGACACTTTCTTCCAGGAAGAATTTTTCATAGAGGTGTTGCATCCACTTCCTTCCTTACTTTCCTTAACTCTAGCTACTGACTCTTACATCATATATCTTACAACTTACCCACTCTGTATTTTGCTTCAAAGCTTATTGAGCAAGTTGAGACTCAGCCCCATGTCTGGAGAGTGGGACAGCCTTGCCCCAGTGATGCTGGCAGGCAGATTGGTTTGTTCTTAGAGTATAAACCATTTGCTTTCCTCCAGACAATTATTCAAAAGAAGTGATAACAGGCCCAGGAAAAATGTTCCTGTGTCAGGAAGGTAAACATTACATGTTCCCCAGGCAGCTCCCTCTGCCTCCCGCCTTGGCACATGCCAAGGCTGTGTCATGGCCTGTTAAAACACGACACATCTTTAAAGGTTTTTGCCCTTCTCTTTGTTGCACCTTGCAGCCATTTCATAGGCTGGTGTGCACTCACTGTGTTTCCAAAAGACAGAAATAATTAAGGGCTAGCCTCTCTCATGCAATAGTAGATGCAGAGAGAATTGTGTTGATTTTTCAGCTGTGGTAGCAGTTTTGTTGATTCCCAAGTGAGAGTGAAGAGAGTGCCATACAGAGGAAGGATGGTCTGTTCAGTTGTTTAAGGGCTAGTAATTCAAAGTGTTTGGTAATACTAAAAAAACCTTTATATGATAATCTAAAAGAAGGAAGTTCCCACAGATTGTTTTGTCTCTGGTATGCTTTATCGTACTTTTTGAGCCTTAGTGAGGGATAAGATTTCCCAAAATCATGTTGACCAAAAAGGAGACATTCAAAAAAGGCTTTCTTTCTTTTTTACCCAATTACAAAAGTTAATTGTGTGGAGTATTAGAGACTCCAAAACCTCTGCATGTCACCGTAGGATGTACCAAGGACTGTACACGGTGGGAAGACTGAATTCACCAAAAATCACACTGCAGTCAACAAGTGTGTGGTTGGTAGCATTGGGATCATGGTTCCTTCCAATACAGCATGACAGGTTCTGGAGAAGGATGAAAGACACTAATTGATTTCTAGGGGGTTCTCATAGTTTGTTTTGCTGCATTCCATAATTTTCCATAGCCATAGAGAACATCACAACCTCTCCAAGCTAATTTATAAAGGGTGTAACTGGAAATACAGGGTAATTAGAAGTTTTCAGTAAGGAATTTCTAATTCTTAAAAGCATTAAATTTCCACCTTAAAGTTGTCTTGGGCTGGTGTTTTTCACCCCCTTTAACTATTCTTTGTATTATTTAGAGAAATGGTGTTAGAAAATTTTGGCATTTGCTCCCTTTTAACATGCCTCATTTGGCATCATTCTCTCCCACAGCAACATCCTAGTCAATCTCTATATGTTAATGACTGCTAACCCCCAGTCACATTTGTCATTCTATTCCAATTTCCTTTGTAATTATCCTTATCTTATAATATTAAGAAGCAGAAATATGTTTTCAGATTTCAGTGTGGAATCATAATAACCAGAATTCTGCGTTTACATCCCAGATAACATCTACAGCCTGATGCAAAGTTCTTGTCTGTGTGCCATCACCAGTCAGACACTTACACCTTGCTGGGAGCCTGGCCCAAGGCCTGCTGATGTCAGTAGAAATCTTTCTAATTACCCTGTTGATGACCTGTGGTGTGATTCAGGAATTAGCAGCAGGACATGTTTCAGCCCCATGGCTATGAAATATTACCTCATGCAATTTTGTGTGCCCAGAGCTTTGCCTTGTGTAGGGCTGCCATTTCATTCTGCAGAAAAAAAAGTTCTTTCTCAATGGAGATTGGCAGATGCTCTGAAGCTCTGAGAAAATTAAATCTTTCTTGCCTGTCTCCTTGTTCATACACTCTGCTAAAGCTCTCCTGGCACTGGTACTACCCAGAGGTGTTCCTCTTCTTGAGATGCTGATTTTAATTCCTGTTACCGTTCTCCAGATAACATGATTAATTAATTTGCATTTTTGCTTGGGAAAACTAAATGGTGTTTTTTTTAGTTTAATTTTTTGTTATTTACATTTTCTGTTCTTTTCAGTATTGCTTGGGGAAAATTTTACTTTGCCCTCACAGGAGTCCAGGCAAGTAAGAATAGCTTTTGTAATTTCTATTTATGAATTTTACCAACATGCATCCTGTAAGGGAGTAATGAAAGGAAAACATATGACATATACTCCCAACTTTAATCTAGACAGAGTAGAGAGTGTCGTAGCCAATATTTAAGACTGAAAAATATCTTTAATGATCTGGAAAACTGCCAGGCTAAACTGAATGAGCTAGACACCACTTTTGCAGAAGAGGGTTATATTATCTATTATCTTAAAGAAGGGAGATAAAATTAATGTAAAAGGGAAAGAACAAAATTATTACCAGAGTTAATTAAATAAAATACTAAAATCTTCTTTGTCATGGTTGACTTTTTGGAATCATTTATATGATTAAAATGTGCAGCATTTGGCAGAGCCCATAAAAAAGGCAGTCTTCAGTGTTGTTGTAGGTTTTTTCCTCTATGGGTCACAGAGTTTTGCACAGACACAGTGGAATGCTTGATCTTGTGCAGGAACAGTAAATATAGTGGTCATCAATACAGCTCTTACCTGAACAATGTGTCACCCTAATGGCCTTTCTACAGTCTGGAAAACACAGAAATGTTAGGGCAGGGCCCAGGGACACAGCAGGTGAAGATTTCTATTGTTCCTATGAGATTTCAGAGAGCGTCATTTCACGTAATTTGCTTGTTGTCTTTTAGTAATTTATAAATTGTTAGTAGATCAATTTATTAATATGCACATTTACAGATATGGGTAAAGGTGACATTAGTCCTTACAGCAGCTGTCTGTGGGACACAATTGCTGTGTGACCTGGTAATGTCACTTTGTCTCATGCAAAACATTTGAAGAGCAGGGTCTTCCATTATCTTTCTGTTTCATGTGTATTGATTATATTCCTACAAGTGCAAGCAAAGGACAGCTAAAAGGACAGAAGGGGAAAACATTACCTTTCATTTTGAGATTTTTTGTTAGGTGGAGTAATAATAATGGGGAGCCAGATTTTGGCCATCATGCTCAGTTGGTAAAGTCTTACATAAAGCCCCATGTCAGGGAGAATCATTTCATTGATGCAGCTGGAGCCTGAATCACAGGGAGGGGGTGCATGGCTCACACCATTTTTACAAAGGTGTCTAATTTTGTTCCCAGGATCTGTAAATAAAAGGAAGTGACTGACCCATCCTTCAGCTCTGGAAGTCTGCAAGCTGAACCAGGTGCACAGCTACATAGAGTAAGTGTTGCCCTTTTCCCCAGGCAAATGACTCTGTTCACACAAGGTATAAAAAATATGGAGCAGGGAAGATAATGAGAGCAGAGACCAACAGAAAGGGATTAAACTAAATAAAGGATTTAAAGATGTTCGAAAGTTTAAAGCTTCTGACATGAGGAGAACACAAAGTACCAAAGCTTACCCATTTGATGAATCCACATAAATAATTTCAGCAATAATTATTTTGTAAATTTTGCGGCAGAATTTCAAATGACAGTCCCCAATCTAACACCTGCAGTTACAATCACTTGTATATGCAGGTACCTGATTGCATCTGTAAATCAAATGGTTAGATGTTCAAGTAACTCAGCTGTGCCTGAAAAATTGCAGAGGCAGAAATGCAGTCATTGCTGAGGGCATGCTGTGTGTTTGGCCCTGAACTTCTCTTAGATGCCTCTAGCAAGGAAAAAAATGCTCAATGTTATAAAAACTTATGAATTCTTTCTTCCAGGACAAAGTAGCACAAACTCAAAAAAGAGGTTAAGCATGACAAAAAAGAACATATGTTTAATATTTTTTAGCAAATCTTCATCATATCTAGTAGTTGTGAGTTTCAGAGTGAAAAGAAACAAGAGTATGCAGAAACTCTAAGTACAAGATATCATAACCTTTAGAATTTTGTATTAATTTTTATAGTATTTTTTTTCTGCATGTCTTTAGCTGGTTTTTCCAATTTAGTAAAACTTAAATTTTTCACTATCAAAGTTTACACTTCATTGAATAAATACTATTAACTTGCATACAGTGTTCTAGAGAACATACTGAAATTAAAGTTTAGATTGTTTTGGCTTAGAAGGTACCTTAAAGATCAGATAATTCCAAAATTTTTCATATCTTACCTAATTTTATTTATTCACTTTTTTTCCCCCAGAAAGAAAAATTCTACTTTTCTGTTTCTTGATTTTAAATTAAAGGCACTGGCATTTGGTTTCTTTCCCAATGCAGGCATTTCCCTAATATTTCATCTTGTGCTTGAATGGATTTCAAAACATAAGATCATCTTAGAATAAGAAAATAATAAGAAAATAAGAAAAAATAATAAGAAATAAGAAAAAGCTGTGACTATCAAAGTTGAAAACAAGGTCTAAGGTAAAATATTTGATGGGAAAATTTTTACTTTGAAATGCGATTATTAGCAATTACATTCATGAGTGTTTTCATGGCAAATTGATAACTTGGGTTACACTTAATTTATCTGCACAATTCACAAGAAACTCATCAGAAATAAAAAGTGTTACAACAGCGTGAACTTTGTGTAGGCGATTCAGAGTCAAGTGGTAAGATACAATTTTTATACTAATATTATGGTTTCACCAGTCATTTCTGACTGATATGTAAGGATAGCCTCTGACTAGTATGTAAGGATGATTTTTTGTGGAGTGCTAGGATACAGGAGTTTATATGTTTGATATTCCTTCATTTAAGTAAATTACTGCAGAGTTACTGACATGTGCCTTCTTTAAACGTCACAACAAATAATTTTTATCCATACATTGGAAAGATCTTGCTGTCAACATACTGCAGGCTCTGCACTCTGATGGAGATCTGTAATTACAGGAACCTTTCAGCTTTTTAATGGTGATGCATTCCTTGTTTATTTTTCATACCTTTGGTCTGCAACAGCTGCTATCAAACTGTCATCTGCAGATCATTAGGAAACATATGGCAAAATGTGATTAATTTTGTCAGGAGCAATTTTGGCTAGTGACATTTCGGCTAAGAGGACAAAAAATGAGCATTAGTACCAACTGCTCCAACATGCTGGAAAACAGCAGCAATAATTTCACAGTGTTGTGGGGTTCTGTGTTACATTGTACAATATCTCATCCCCCATCTTCTCTTTCCAAGATCACTGCACATCTGTAAAGTGTATACATGGGAGAATATTGTCAATCCATATGCTGTAGAACTATATAATTATATAACATTACTGGAAGCTTGAATTAGAAATGAAAATATAACTTGTCAATTACATTTCTTAGTTGTAGCATGGTCATTTTTTCACCAGGTGTATTTTAGCATGAGGCAAAATAAAAGAAGCCACTTCTTTAAAGTATGTGCCTTGTATTTAAATATTTGTGACAAAAACAGTATAGCTTTTGTATAGAGGAGTAGCAGATGCAATGGCAAGTTATTTTAGCCAAGGCAGTTTGGAAGAGGGAACAATACAAGGGTATTTCACAGATATGCTCTTTAGTCATTGTGTGGAAGCTCACCTTGAAATTGTGAACTGAGCACATGAATGCACTCGGAACAGTAACTCTGGAAGCCATAATCAGCTCCATCCATTCACTGGGCTGTTGAGCTTGAGGCATAAAGATGAACATCTGAATGCCATAATTGTACCACCAGTGATTATTTTACCAGAGAAATCCAGCTACCTTAGATGTCCTACAAGTTTCTAAGCTTTCTATGTACTAAAATGTCAATAGTAATCCCTCCATCCTGATAACTTCTACAATATTGTGAAAAAGCTAGTGGTAAGATAGAAAGAACCACTGGATCCACTTAGCCCCTATGTATCCTGTAGATGCTAAAATTTCACCCTGTTACTTTGTTGTTCGTTGCAGCCAATCTCTGCTGGACTGAAGTATATTGCTCATTAAAGGGAAAAAAATTCTGCAATACAAACAAAAATGGATTCTGACAGACCAGCAGGTAGTACCAGACTGAAATTGGAGGGGCCAAAGAGGGTCTCATCTCGTCCAGGTACCCATTTTCTGCAGTGTCATCTGCCAGGGACAGAGAAATTCCTAAAATATTGCAGTGCTTAACTGGCCATGTTGAGACAGGCTGAGATCACAGGCAAGGCCACTGGGAAAAGCAAACTCTTTGGTAGACTTCCTCATGCACCCTTCCCACATATCAGATGTGATGTTGCTGAATAGCAGTTGTGTGTTTTTCTTTCAAAGGTGACCTGTCAGTGGCAAGAAACAACATTATTTTCAAAGTCTGGTATCCGGGGACAAGGTATTGATTCTTGACAACAACAACTTTGCAGCCATCCCCCAGCCAGTACTCTGGGTCTACCAGACAATTCTTAACCCTCCTGACATTCCTAAAGATGTCTTATTGTTACCACACCAGATAACACACATTATGAATTCCCTAATGGTGAACACCTTGTTGTAATGTTCATCATATACCCAGCCTTCTACAGGGTCACCAACCACACAAACTTGCTTTAAGCACCTGTTTTTATAGCTGCAGGTGTCTACTGTGTGTGGGGAACAGAAGATGAGGCCAGAGTGATATCACACAGCATTGTGATATCTGTTGTCCCATAAACTTCATGTAAATGTTATGAAAATTATCTATATATGTCTATATATGCATGTGCAGCAAGTCCCTTCTTTGTTTTCTAAGCAGAGCATTAAAGTTGTCAAAGTACGCATTGCTGTGTCATGGGATTGTTTAGTAGCCAAAGCACTTCAGTCAAGAAGTTTAGAGTTCCAGATAACTATGAGGAAAATTTTAATGCTATGCCCCTTCCCCCCTTTTTCTAATGCCAGACTATCTTATAAATTGGTTGACTGTAGTGCTTGAATCCTTATGGCAATTGCAGTGTTACTCAATTATGGTTAACTGCATAATGCAGCAATTTTGATTTAACTGTACTTCAGTAATGATGATGTCTACTACTAAAAGCTGCATTCTGAAAACCCACCAAGTTAATAAAAGATTCTATGGATACATGGAAGATTCTTGGAGTTTCTTTTTCATGTTTTCAGTGGAGTCTTTGAGTAGTTAATACTTACTTATTTATACAAACACTGTAGAAGCTGTATTTCACATTATGAGCCATTTCCAAGGATATGTGGGACTTCTCATCCTGGTGTAATGGTTGGGACTAATTAATTATAATGTTGGCATTGTCTTAGAAACCCCAGAAAATGTCAGTAGAGAATATTAACTTTGAAATTTATCAGACTTCCTACCTTCACTTGATTTACAGTTATAATTTTTTTTTCTATCTGCTTAAAAAGATCAGGTTTTTTGCCTGTTCTCAGTATGAATCTTTCAACAGAGAGTTGTAAGTACTTCTTCATGTTAAGTGGTCTGTCTGTTTATATGGGCACCTTGCAAACAGCACAAGCCTCTCTTTTTTTTTTTTTTTTTTTTTTTTAATTTTTTAAAATTATTTATTATTTTTTTCTTTTTCTGAAAGGATCAAATGCTTTGGACTGATCTAAAGGGACACAACTGGCCCCTACAATTCAGGACACACCAGTTCAGGATCCTCTCCTGCCTAAGAGACCTGAGCTCATGTCTTGGTACCATGCCTGGTTATCAAGCCTTTAGCTGTTGCAGTGCAGGTTTCCCTTATTCCTCACTCTCAAAGCTCTTCCCAGCTGCATGCAGTAACAATTCATGAGGCCAGGGAGGGGCTGAGCAGGTCCCAAGCTTGGGAGTGAAGGCACAGTGCCAGGATGCACAGTGCCAGCTCCCACACTCTGCTCCCAGGGTGGGCTGGTTATTTGCTTGGTTATTTATCCAATGCAGAGCTGGTTCAGTAGGAAAGAGCTCAGCCAGGCTGCCTGTGGGATCTAAATAAAGTATGATTTTAATTTGTTTTTAAACACACTCATATGAGTGAGACTACTGTGTATTTTGGGAAAAAGACATGAGTATTATGTGCTTAGATCTTGATGTGATAATGCTAGGTTTAAATATCTGTTGTCTTTGAAAGACAGTGGAGAAAAAAGGCATCTTGAGGATACTAAAAAATCTTGCCAAGGAAATACCATTTTACACTGCTAGAATTACTGGACATTCACCTTGACTTAAGATTTCTCTCAAAATTATTTGTTGATGCCAAAAGCCACATAGTTATTTTTAAATCCTAGTCCATGTTTTCTTACAAAAGTGATGGTAGGTTTCATATTTATGTCATACGTGCATCATATTTCCTAAACTGCTGTGCATCCCTCTCTTGAAAAGGGATCAGCTGTTATTGAACAACTGGAATAAGCTATTTGAATGTTACAGAAGGACTATATCCCTCTTCTGTGTAAACTCAGGTCAATAATAAGAGTTGGAACAAAAGCCTATATGTGAATCAGTAAAGGTGAACCTTTAGGCCTTCTCTGTACAGAGCTGAATGAATTGGATTGTGCTCAGGGGAAAACTCTACAATAAGGACCTGTCTTTAGATAGTTCTGATGCTACCAGGTTGTAATAGCTTCAGTTCCTTCTTCTCCCAGTACACAAAATCTCTTCAAAACTTGATTTGGGTGACTGCCTGAGCTAAAACCATCTCTTAGCCTACTCCACCAAATAAGATCCATTTGTTAGTTTTGTGAGAAGAAGGGCTGTTTATGCTATCCTTTATTAATATCCATATTCAGTGCTTCAATCCAAAGTGCAATTCTCTGAGGTTATGCTATATTCAATGGAGTTATTCCTGAATAGATCACAGTTTGCTGTGTCCAGAGCAAGAGAGACATGGAGCTACAGCAAAGTCCACCAAAGGGCCACTAAAAGTGTGACAGACTGGGAACACCTCTCCTGTGATGAAAAATTAAGGGAGTTGGGGCTGTTCAGCCTGGAGATGGGAAGGCTTAGGGGGTAACTCATCAGTGAATGCAAATATCTGAAGAGAATGTGAAGAAGACAGAGCCAGGCTGTGTTCAGTGGTGCCCACTAACAGGAGGCAATGACACAGACTGAAACACAGGACATGAGGACTGAAGCACTTTATTCACTGTGACAGACTTTCTTTCACCAAAAAAAGAGGCACAGGTTGCCCAGAGAGGTGTTGGCATCTCCCTCCTTAGAGATATTTAAAATTTGTGTGGCTATGGTCTAAATGACCTTGCTTGAGCATTCCAATCTCTGACAGTGTGTGAACCTGTGATTGTATGATCACTGTGAAAAATTGAAAATAAACATTCATATATTATTAACACATATGTCAAGAATCTCTGTCAAGTGTCAGTTCAACTCTTTTCTTGAATTCTGATAAGCATTTGGCTTTGCTAATAGAAGAGCTATTCTGTTACAAGGGTCAACAATGGAGCAGAAGTGAAAGCCTAATGAGTTTTCCTGCTGATAAAAATCTCCCTAATTTAATAATACATATATTATGACAATAATAAAGATACTTATTGAAAATCTTTTATAAGCACTTTTAGATGAAGTTTACCTGTGACAAGTGGGGTACAATGGCAATTAGAAATTAAACATGATATTGACACCTCAGAAAAAGGTGCACCTGAATTATTTGTTGGATTTATTTCTCTGTGATATTACAGCAACCTAATCAAGGAGAAAAATTCCTGTATCTCACAATGCCACTGGAATGATACCCCCATATTATTTATCATTGCTGGGTGCAAGACCAGTGTACTACATTGACTGCAATTTAATTTATTAACTTAATTTTTAGGAAAAACAGCAAATATGAACTTCTCTTCCCCATAGTTCTGATTTGTAAGAAAACACTATTTTTTTAAGGTCTCTTGCTAAGGAAGATAAATACAGGAAGTTGTAAGAAAACAAATCCTCTTTCTGTCTTCAGAAAGTTTTTAGGCAAAAATATCTGAATTTCACAGTGTTCTCATTAAAAGTGCTGAGTCCCAAAACAGCATATTGAAAAGTTTTAGCAACATTGAACTTTTACTAATTTCTGGTATTATTGAGCCAAATCATATTGTCCATTACCAGTAAAGAGTAGGGTTATGGACATAGCCATCATGCATCTTCCATGTAATTAACAAACTCTTTTAACTTCTATGTGATTTTTTCTGAGTGGACCATGATCTTTAGATCCACTGAGAACTGACTGTTGGCCTAGAAATTTTTGTGACTTGTAATTCATAAGGATAAACATTTGATTTACAGGTGAAAAAAACCAAGATGTCTGTTGAGAACTGAACTGCCTGCCCTTTCTCAGTCTGTGCTGCTCAGAGCACCTTGGACTGCTGCCATTGCCTGTGACAGAGGAAAACCTGTCTGTTACTGATGTGAAGCATAAAATATTTAGAAAAATTGAATAACCAAGGTATTTTGAGATCATATCTCAAGGTAGCCTCCTGCTGAGACAACATGTCCTGGAAATACAACAGTGGCATTGGCATAGCACTTTTTCTTTATGAGATGAAAGATGAATAAAAGACTGTTACTGCCCGTTCACCTCCAAAATCTATCTTGAGGGAAGGTGAGATCCAGTGGGTCAGTGTAAGAAACTATAAATTTCAAGCTCAAAACTTAACAAAAGTGTTTCAAACTAAGAAAACTCCTATTACAAGAGACTAATGTGTTCATCATTCCTTTGAGGTCTTTCCAGAGTAATATTTAAACTGCCTACAATTTTCATGTTCCTTATTTTTTACTTTGTCATAAAAGAGATTAGTAAAAACCACAGATGGTTTTAAAATGCATTTTCTCCTTTTATTTTATTTTTATAAGAGATTAACAACAAAACTATTAACATAACCCAATTGCAATAGTTAAAAACATAATTAACTTTTTTGAATTAATATATAAATATTCCTGTATTTCATGTCTGATGCTGGGATCTGATATCCATATAACATTAACCCAGTGGTAGCTCAAATCTGTGAGAGAATGTACCACTCCTGCTGTTACACAGCAAACTTTGATTGATTTTATTGGGAGCAGGGTTCCCCTCTTGCAAATCTTTCAAAGAAATTGATGGCTAATTTTGGACAAACTCTAGAAATGCCAATAACTTTTTTCTACATTAAAAAAATAAATAATTTGAAAGAAATATTTTAAAATACTGGTTATTAGAAAGCAACTGTATCAAAGGGTTTGTTTGGGTTTTTCTTTGTAAATTTGAACTACACAAACTGTTTTCAGCCTGTGCAAATAGAGGAAAATTTTTTCCTGCTACACACTAAATTTGCTAGTTAAAAGGAACAAGATTTAAAAAGTACAAACAGAACAAATAATCAGAATTTCTGAGAAAGTAAAATTGTAAAAACAGTTGTATCACAGAGGTATTTTCAGAAACATACATGATGAATCACATACATGACAAGTACATGATCCAGCTGATATAATTAACTACTGAATACGTTTGTGTCTGAGAATATTGAACTGGTTGTTTGAAGAGTTTCAGCTCCTTGGAAAATATGTATAAGAATCATATGGCCAGAAAGCTTTTCATACAAAATAGACATTTCATACTTACAGCTAATATTTGCAGAAGTACTCAAGTTTAGACCTGAGTGATATTTCAAGAGGTTAAGAAAGGCCTTCTATATTTAAGTTTCTTTCAGAAGACCAATAAAGTATTCTTTTTTACACATACCTACAGAAAAAATGTGCTGCTAGTAAACAGAGTTGGCTACAGGCAGAGTTAATTCTACATTTTCTCCAATTCACAGATCAATGTTTCTAACCTAGAGGCTACACAAAAGACATGAAAGTGAGATTAGGCTGCCCCTTCTGAGTTTTTCTCACATATGCACACAAAGGTAGAAATAACTTTTTTGGACAGAGCTGCTGTCTGGTGCTCTGGAGGAGAAGGAAAAGCACTAACTCATGTGCTGAACAGTAAAGCTGCAGTGTGCTGGATATTCAGCCTGTGCATCAAGAGGGAGTGCGGACCTTATTTAGAGTAGCAGCTCCTGGGCAGTTTGACTGCACCCTATACACTCAATGTCCAAGCCACTTTTTCTCTTCTCTTCTCTTCTCTTCTCTTCTCTTCTCTTCTCTTCTCTTCTCTTCTCTTCTCTTCTCTTCTCTTCTCTTCTCTTCTCTTCTCTTCTCTTCTCTTCTCTTCTCTTCTCTTCTCTTCTCTTCTCTTCTCTTCTCTTCTCTTCTCTTCTCTTCTCTTCTCTTTCTCTTCTCTTCTCTTCTCTTCTCTTCTCTTCTCTTCTCTTCTCTTCTCTTCTCTTCTCTTCTCTTCTCTTCTCTTCTCTTCTCTTCTCTTCTCTTCTCTTCTCTTCTCTTCTCTTCTCTTCTCTTCTCTTCTCTTCTCTTTTCTCATCAAGGAAGAGATGTCTCTAATTCTGTATGTTAGCTTGTACTATCTTTGTAGAACTTAAACACCACTAGCAGTAGACTTTCAGAGGCCACACACTTCACCCAGCTTCCAAGCCAAGAGGCAGAAATTCTGGCAGCATCTGTTCATAATGTATTGCTTTACCTGAACCCTTGGCCACAGGTGAAATGTGATGATGGGTACCTGATCACAACAAAATGCATTTTCCATCTGCATGACCCCATATTTCCCAAATTCTCCATTCAGGGGGGAATGTACAGGGCTGCCTGAGCTATTGTCCAGTCTTTGTGTTTTAGCTGCCAGAATATTTTCTCAATTCTGTGCAGAACTTCCTTTGGAAAAGCACCTGCTGCCTTGTTCAGTCTCATCTCACCTCACCTGGAGCTCCTATTAACGCTCTGGTTGTCACTCATGTCTAATGGCATTCCCCTCGTGCAATCAGTGGATTCCTGAAAACACAGGATGATGATTTAAACCAGCCTGGTTTTGGTACTGGCTCTGACTCTCACAGGGCAGAGGGTGGGGACAAAGAACCAGACATTTGGGGAACCTGATGTTAATCTTCCCCCCAAACTTCTGGGGTTTGGAGGATGAGTCTCCTGACCAGGGAATACTCTGCCCATGAGAGTTTTCCAGATGTGACAGGAGATCATTACTACAATTTTGGAATTTGCAATCCCTTCACCTCATTCCTCTACATGGTATTTACAATTAAAAATTTGGAAAAGATCAGAGTTAATAAAAAGATACAAAAATATTGGGGTTTAATTATTTATTTTTTTTCTTTCTTCATTTATTTGTTTGTTCTCTGTTTATTATTACTTTGAAAAGACAAAATAAGGCACACAATAACCCCCCTGCCCAGTTACCAGCATCCAATTACAGCCTCAGACTATGCTTGCAACAAGCACCTGGTCACTGTTGTCTCCATTTCATCCAGATAATTTCAAGTCTGCCATTTTTGGTGTGCCACAGAGGCTGAAGATCCTGTTACACTTCTAGTTAAGTACATACATTTCCAAGGACTAGCATTGAACTTACATGCACTTTCTTTGCACTGAAATTTGTGTTTAGTTCCCCCTTACAATTGGCAAGGGGAATGGCAGGAGTCTGCCACAGAGAGAAGTTGTTATATGGTTTATGGCAATTACCATGCTTACTGACTCATCTTCGTGAATTAATCATGTTAAAAGAAAATTACATGGGAAACATTATGGGGTACCAGATAACACAGTGATGCTGTATGCCATGGAGCAATATCTTCTAAAATTACTTAATTAGGCATTTGGGGAGAATCCAGGTCTTCTAAAAAAATTAACTAATTACTTTTTCCACTGTGCATTTTTTTTTAACTAACTCAATACTGAGATTGAGTGCCTTCAGTGAGACAGAGAAGTGAGACACTTCTGAGTGTGAAATAGGGAGGCAAGACCAGTTGATGTAAAACTAAAATAAGTGAAATTTAAAAAATAGCTTAATTTGCTGGGCACGTCAGTAGGAGCTTTGTAGCCCAGGAAAGTGAGAGATGGAGAGAGATCTTGGGTATTCTTGCAGAAAGTGGTGAATAGAGCCAGTGGGTCTGGCCTGTGTGGATGCTGTGGTTTTCCCTTCTACATCAGAGTTATCCAGTGTCTTATGTCACCAGGCAAATATGAACAGGCCTGTTCTGAAAATGTCTGGTCTTTGTCACTTTGTGTGAAAACACACAACCCTGTCAGTAGTCTGAGTTCTAAATTTGGTGAGCCTCCAAGAGAATGCTTATGACTTCTTGGAGCCATTTGAAAGAAACAAGGTGAGAAATCAAGGTGTGGAAGCAAGTGATAATCTTGGAGCTCTGGACTTTTTACATTGTAAAAATGTAGTGTGAGTAGTATGGCCTGCAGCCTAGTGTTTCATCCCCCTCTCAGGGTGAGCACATAAGCCCTGAAGGCATTGCATGGCCCATGGATCTATGAGGATGCTGTCACCTCTAGTGGGAAAGATATCTGCTTTTGCATGATATAGAATATCTAATTTTCCAAAGTTATACTGCATATAATAAGAGTTTAAATTATGTAGGGTTTTGAAAACTGGCTGGTAAAGCTGTCTGCTGATGAAAACAGGACTGTTAGTAATTTTTAAAAGTGAAAAATATATAGGACAATGCTGGCTAACTCCAAATTACTTATTGCACAGCTGAAGGCTGATTGTGTATGACGGGTGACAAAACCAGATCTAATTCAGTTGGGTGCTATATTCTGGCATTTCCTACATACTCCTGTTTAAAAGTTGTAATTTATTCCACATAAATACAAGATTGCATTTCTTGGCCTTATAATGCAGAGATTTGGGAAAGACAGCAGAAACTTTCATAGCCAACATATTTGAGTTTAAAGTTATGCAAAAGATAGCTCCGAAGGCTTCAGGGAGTACAGCTGAGATCATGCTGAATTTTAAATTATACTCTACACAAATAGCTTGGGGCCACATTATAATTAATAACTACTGTACTTAAGTAGTTAGGAACCCAGTTTCATTTATTATTAATTATAGCTTTGTTTAGCAAATGTTCTCCATGGTAATTGTCTGTTTATCTTGTCTATATATGATGTTAGCAGGTAGCTTGGACGGACAAACTGATTAGTAGGAGTCTTAATTATGTTGCAACAGTTGTTCCTATTCTAGCAGGTAATAGGAAAAACCTGTAAAACAGATAAGAAAAGATAAGTTGCACATTTCCAACACTGTTATGCATCACTGCATACCAGTCTGCTAGATCAGTGAGGTCAGGTTTTGTGAATGAGTAAGAGTAAAGAGTAAGTTTTAGAAAACACAATCCAACAACCCATGAACTACCCAGTGATCAGTGGGGAGTAACTGTGATTATATAGGAGAAGATTACTGGATTTTTGTAATGCCTTTCTAACAGTGACCCATGATCACATCTATAAATCCAGAAGGAATTCTCTGAAAGAGGGCAGACAGAAGAAAGAGCATTGGTAAGCAATTATTTTCTGGTTTGCCATCTCTGCAAATGACTACATCTGTACTCACAGATAAACTAATTTCTTTCCACAGTGGCAATAATAAAAACTGGCTGTATGAGCAAACAGAAGGAATACATTAAAAGTGCTTTACAGCTAATCTGGAAAAGTAAGAATTTTTATAACCAGCTATCAAACATCCACTGCTTGGTGCAGGCTTAAAAGACTGATAAAGGGCTGCAAGAGGGTTTGGATAATAAGTTGTCAGCTCTGGATCAGGTCTGCTTTTTCCTACCCAAAACCTCCCAAAAATTTATTCTCTCACTGTCCAATATTTACTGCCTTGGGGATTTTCCTTTTCTCTGGGTGGGGATGTTTCTGAAAAAACTAATATTTGCAGGAAAAATAATAACCCCTAATTTACTGTGTACCTTGTCAACTAATAACCCATAATTAGATCAAAACAGAAATAAAAAGAACAGATTTACAAGAAACTGTAACACCTTGTGCAAAGGCTGAAATGTTGCTAAATTAGAAAAATGTTTTCCCCTGGGATTCTTATAACACAATATGATGGTGATTGAGCTGAGAAATTGGTCTTGAGCAAAACCTGCAAGCAGACGTCAATCTGCTTCATTAATCACTAAAAGAAGTGAACTTTCTGTATTTATTGTTCCAACTGTTGTCCTGTCACTTTTTTTTAACATGCCCTATGGGTGGGGTTTTTTCTTTCTCTATGTAGGGTCTTCTTTTTCAATGCAGGGTCTTCTTATCAGGTACCTGAAGCTGTGAGAAGTCATTTTCCTGGTTGCTGTGCCAAGGTACTGATATCACCATTGCCAGCTAATATTTAAAGCTTTGTGAGAGGCTTGAACTTGGCATCCCTTTAGCCTCAGGACTGAGGAGGCCTCTGAAAGAGTGGCTGTGAGGCAGAGGGGATGAGAACAATGAAATGGTAGTGCTGGGGATTGCTCTGCTGCATTGCCCTGATGGCTCTGTGCCTCTCATGGTGATTCATTTTATAGTTCCAGTTTGGGGCAAAGATCCACAAAAGATGAGAGAGGCTAGTGCCTCAAGAGTAATAGTCCAGGTGCCTGAGCAGAAAGGGGAAGGTGACTATTTCCCTTGGAAAAGATTAAGCTGTTCTGCAGAAAGGAACAGGAAAAGGGCAAAGAAAAGTTTGAATCTCCTGCAAAGGTGGTAGGGAGCTGAATGTGAAGAGAGGAGGACCATGTTGTATCTGTCCAGAGAAGAGTTTCAACCATGGATGAATTCGAACAAGACACATCTTGGAGAACTGATAGTTGGATGGCTGGGATGTGGCCTTGGGGTGCAGGAGGCCAAGGTCCAGGCCCCATAATGAGCCTGAAGGGCTTTGGTGGATTCCCAGACAGCTCTCTAGCTGGTGCTGGCACCATTGCTGTCCAAAAGATCCCTGGGGAGTGCAGGGTACAAATCTTAGGGCTACATGGCTCATTGGGGCAGGGAATGTTCACATTGTAGCTTCCTTTGGGAAGTTTGTCCAAGTCAGAAAATGTTGTCACTCTGTTTGTGACAGGTGTTGCTGACTTTGAATGAGGTGAACTTTTATGTCCATAAAATTAGGCTGGAGCCATAATCTTACCCTGCATCTTCTTCTGAGAAGTATTTTGCATCTTTAATCTTCTTCTGTAAAAAAATCCAATCCCAAGCCAAAATCAAAACCACTGCAATGGGCTGGGTTTGGATCTGGATGTTTATCTCAGAGCCTGAGGTCCAAGAAGATTTGTAGCTGACACTTCTGATTTGTTTGATGGCAGAATCAAAATGTCTGGGTGTGCAGTTAGAGACCCAGCACAAGGGTGAGTCTGAGCAGACACCCAGTAAAACCTAAGATTAAGCCTTTACTGTTGGCTGAGTGAGGCTCAGTGCAGTCTGTGCTATCAGCACAGCACCGTGACTGCCCACAGTCATCTGAGCACCACAGACTGAGCACTGCCTGCTCAAAGTGAAACATGCACTAGCTAGAACAGCATGAAAGGCTTCACAATTTGCCTTTGCCTCTTCTCTCTAATCTTGGAATCTCTTTTGTTGAGCTTTCTACAGAATAGTCATTAGAGCACTGGAGTTAGTGTGAAGTACATCATTATGACTTGATCATCTGCTCTTTGTAGAACTGGCAGGAACACCTTTTCTGTTTCAGTAGTTTTCATGTATCTCTCAATTTAGGGACTGGATGACAGTAATTGCAAAAGAGCCTGAAGTCACAAAGTGGTCTTGACTGTCTCTGAGACTGCAAAGATATAACTTAATTTTCAATCACAGTTCAATAATGGCAGAAAAAAGAATGAAGTAGCAGGAGTGGAGGTGACTCTGGGCACTAAGTCCATGCAATTCCTCTTCCTTGTTAGCATCAAGTCCATGAACATTCTCCCTGAATATCCATCATGTGTTTGCATTTAGCAACTCCACACAGAGTTTATTTTGTGTAATCTTTAAAATATTTTTATTTTCTAAGCTGGTTAGGCTTTTGGTCACACTTTCATGTTCAACTCTTGTCTGCCTGTTACTGGGAGCTTCTATTCATTTCAGCAGAATCTAGAATGAACACGTTTCTGTGTAGCTGGGACCAGCCTAATGTAAATTCCTTTGTAGTGTACTCCAGCTGTTTGAGGTATCAGCCATTTCCTATATCACTTTATTCTTTTTCCTGTCAATTTTAAAGAAGAGAATGATTCATGACACTTCTCCACTACAAGTTCAGGCACTTTCTCCCTTGTCTGAGCAGAGAATCATTGCAGATGTTGCATTTATAGCAGGTGTCTCAGAAATCCTTGATATCTAGTGAATTGATCTGACACACTTTAAATCTATCTGGTGGAAGAGCTGCTGTCACCTTCCAAAAATGAGCACAGAAGGTGCTGGAGGAAGGCAGGGGGGAGTTAATGTGTTCATGGAAAGCAGGAAGAGGGAGATATCCTCTGCATGACCACTGCTCTTTGCTTGGCTCCTGCCATGCAGAGGCTGAGCCAGTTGAAGAGGTTATAAGCAGCTGAGTTAGGCAGCTCAAGGCTTTACACACTGGTGAAGCTGAAGCTGTGCAGGGACTGTGTAGGAGTTGTGACCCTAGCTGGCAAAAGCTGCTCTGTTTCCATATCTTGGTCACATCATTGATTCCTGGCTACAGGAATGAAGCTACAGTGCCTGGCTTTGAGGCACTGCCTGAAACGTTGACATTGATTTCTGGTACACATTTTCTCTCCATAAGTCCTTAAACTGAGAGCCAGTAGAGAGAGTCAAATCTTCAGCTAGACTCAAGCAGTTTTTAATTTAAGCAACCAGCAAGAAAAGGCCAAGTTCTTACAGCTACTCCAGTTTTACAGAAATTTCTGGTTTAGTATTTATAATATAGTATCATCCAGAGTTATATCTAGACTTACAGATCTTTTATATTGATAATTTTTGAAAGCAAGTACCATGGAGCATATTCTGATTTAATGTATCTGCAGGATCAGAAGTAAGTTAAGTAAGCATATCCAAAAGCAAAATGTCCAGGAAGAGTAAGGCATTTAAGCAATTATCATTTACTGAGCAGTGACTGGTACTCCCAGTGAAATATTGGTATTAAAACACAGTTTGACTGAAGATCCAGATTAGAGGGACTAGTAGAATCTATTCTAAATTACTACAGAAAATCACTCTGATAAACTTAAAATTTTATAGGTCTTGAAATGTATAAATGGTAGGCCTTAATATTCTCAAAATGCACTAGTGTTTCTTTGCTTCTTTATTCCTGATTTTTACTCATAGACAAAGTAGAGTGATAGAACCACATAGGGGCTGAATTCACTGACTTTTGTTTTAAATGAGATTTAAAAAAAAAAGAAGTTATGTGTGAAAAAAGTAAATGGTTCAAGCAACATTAAAAAGAGCTTTTTCCAGAAATTGTATTTACAATTTCAATGTTTATTACACCATAAAATTATACCACTTGTGAAATGATGCTTCATTCTTGAAATAAAGTTCCAGGGAGACAGACTTTGTGTAAAATAGCTGATTCTAGTAATCAAATTCTGCCTGTCAGTATGTACCACAGTTGTTACTCTATCGTTAATGCACTTGGAAAAAAGCTCATATGCCAGATTTTCTGCTCTTGTAATTAGAAAATTGTGGTTTAATTACACAAAGAAAATTTGTGATTGTAAATCTGGATGATATGGCTGTTTTCATTTGCCTGTGATAAAATTTAGATTCCATAATATGTGCCTTTATAGACTCAAAACTTCACCCACTTTTTACATGGCTGATTTACTGGGTGCAGTTTCTAGGAGAAATCACTATGAAAATCATCATTGTCCTCTATCAAATGGAAAAGCAAAAAGTGTTTGATATGATGTGATTCACAGAGCTCGGGGAGCACAGATAAATATTGTAGGCTTGCAACCTGCATCCCTTCCATTGCTGTGGCTTTCTGGTACAGCAAGACTCAGGACTGGCAGCACTGGAATCTTCAGCACCTCCTTGACAGTCCTGCTGCAAGCTGAAGGAAGCACAGTCAGATCACAGTGGATTTTACTGAGCTGTTATTTATTGCACTCAAGATGTTGATGCTCTATGACTTACTGTCCCAGACTTGCAAGTGCCTCTTCTGCTGTCCTGGATGCAATGATTTTCATCTTGGAGTGGGGCCTTCTGGAAGGCATCTGTTTAAGTTTTGGCAGCAAGAGGCAGGATGGCTGTCAGTCTGTCTCTGCCCTAGCTTGATATTGATGTATAGAACTGGAGCTTAGGAGACTCAGTAGACCATGGTCATTTTGAGATTATGGAAAAATAATTTTAAAAGAACCAACAGAACTTTCTCTTTGCAAAAATATGTTTTCCTTTTCTCATGCAGCTGCACATGCAAAGACAAACCCTCTAGTTGATTTATCTAATTTATCTCTTTGTGGGAGTATGCAGAGAACAGATATAACCAGATAAAACCAGATATCTCTCTTAAAATGAACAGACTTAAAGGAAATAAAATTATGAGTGTATCTTCATGTTTTAGGATTCAAAAATAAATTATGTAATAAAACCAAATTAAGTAATTTCATGCTATCCTATAAAGTGTTTTCTCTATCTGACTTCAAGTGGAAAATCCATGATGGTTTGAGGAAAGGCAGGATAGTTAAGATTTGCTAAAGTGGAAGAAATAGTTGAAGGAAATTAATGACTGTATAATCACTAGGTTGTTTTATTACACCATTTATTGTGAACTGAAAATAATTTTGAAATGCTTTCAATTATTCTGAGACACAGGCCATGTAAGACAACCCTAGACAATTAGTAGGCTTAAGGTGCATTTGTTGTTGGTCGATTACAGATGAACAAGGGATCAGCAGTATGCTCATAGAAAACTCAAGTTCCATTGCAGCATTCAGGGCTGACTTATGGTTGTACTAAATCCCAAGATGTCAAGGCTTGTCCTCCCCATGGTGCTATACATATAGGAGTTAGAATGGTTGTTAACTCTTTCTTGGCAATTTTTCTGCTTAAGCTGCATTAAGTATATTTGCAGCCTGTATAGCATGTTTCACCACCTCATTCAACAAAGCACTCAAGTACCTGAATATTTTTAGAAGTCACTGGAATATTATAACCAAATCCATCAAAACAAAGTGATTAAAGATAAGATGTGTTTAAATAACTTTCTGGATACATAATGAGAATGTGGATAAATCAACTTGTTTGGTAGAAATTGGTGTCTATAGAGCATTCATGAGGCAAAGAAAACAAGAAAATTCACCCTACAATAAGAAAGTTCATCCCTGTAGTTTATCCTCAGTACCAAATTCAGGAAACATAGAGAGTGATTAGGATAGCTACACAGATTTAAGTTCTTTGTTATAGGTTCTATGTTTTTTCCAAACATTCATTTTATCATAGATTCAAAGTCATCTATCTTGTCTCAGGAGTTCTTTCCCCTTACTCCTCTACATAATCTGAAAAAATTAAGAGAAGGATCCAAAAAACCTATCCAAACCCAAATAGACAAAAACCTCATCACCAAATCAGTGGTAAATAACTGAGACATTAAAACTACCAGGTCTATTGATAATGTTCTAATAAAATATCTTCAAATAAAAATAAATCATAAATGTTCAAAGATGCTTTCAGTGTTTTATAGCATAATAAATGCCTTATATGATCTCACTAATGTCATTAGAATTCTTTCTCGAGTTGAAGAAGGAAAAGAAAGATGCAAACTCTGAGCATGGACCGTGTCAGAGCAAAAATACAAGAAAAGGGGGTGCTGAGCAAGCAGTAGCAGCTGCAGGTTTATTCATAAGGCAATGATTTCAGGCTTTACCTGCAGTTTTCATGGTTTAAAACTATTTCCTTTTTCTCTGTCATTTATTGATGCTTTTAAAACTTACATAACTTCCCTGTCTTCAGAGTCTGTAACAACCTCCATGAATCACTACACAGTGTTTTCTGTTCCTTGTAATCCCCTGCTTCAAGACTCTTCTCATGCAACCTCACAGGGTACAAGCCATCACTGGTGCCTCTTCCTCAGTAACCCTTTTGGGAAGCAGCAAGAACCTTGTTTTAAACACCAACCTTTTCAAAAGCCCAAAAACTTAACCAAAATCTGAAATGTCATAAAGTTTGGTTTAAAAAGGTGTAGTTGCAATGATCTTTGGTTCTTTCTATTTGCCTTTTTTGTGTGTCTATGTGTGTTTCTGTAAGCTGCCAGGATTCTGTTTCCCAGATTTTCTTTTCTTTCCCACTCAGAGATAGGAAATATATTAATTTGAAATCTAAATCAAACCTAGGAAGCTGACAATAATATAAGAACCATTGGCTGAACTAACCTTTTCCCAACAATACTGATTGTGGAAAAGAGGCAGGGATAACTGAGATTAAGGTAGTGTCATTTCTTGTTGCTCCAGCACATCTTGTTAATTGAATATTCAGTTTAGATCTTCACCTGTCAGTCACAGAAAGGGAATCTGTGTATTGCAAATGAACACACAGGACTGTGGCCACCACAACAGCAAGTTGAGTGATTTGCATATGGCTGGTTCATATATGTGCCTCAGTTCTTGGATAGTTAATACCTTTTCCTCCTGTAAGAAATTTCTTATACTCTTTTAGAAAATAGGTAAGGTACCTGAAATGTACACCAAAAAATCTCAGTAAAATCCCAATTGTTTTGCTTATGATTGAAGACTTTTTTTTTTGTTACAAGTAATAATAATAAAAACTGAGACATCAATAAATCTGCATTTCTCAAAATTCCTGGAAATTGCTTTTTTTAGGGATTGATTTGTAACTTAATATTCCATTTGCATGTATATATCTTTTAGGCCTTCAATTATGTGACCATGATAAATACTCCTGGCTCCAGATAGCCTGTACAGTGCTTGCCAAATTCCCATCTTCTCTTCCAGCCAGCTCCCTGGTCTGCTTGAAATACTTAGCAATGTACAGTGAAGCTACATAATCCTGAATTGCCTCTCCCAAAGTACTGTTTATAGAGACACATTTATTTGGCCTATGAACATGTAGCCACATTTTTACCTTGTTCCAGGAACAGCTTCTGTCTTCTAAACTCTGTTTTTTTAGGAGTTCCAGAGAGCTCCAGAGATCATCTCATTGTAGAATGTTTTGCTGGAAAATTACTATCAAGAAGCACTTTTCTGGAGACCTCCTGCTGCAGAGGATACACTGCTAATTAATTTTCTATTGGCTTAATATTGGGTGATTTACTATGACAAATATGACAAACTGCCATTTTTGTTATCAAAATCCATGTCAGTGTTGACACTGAAGTCTAATTTTTTTGGACTGTCCAACTAATGAAATTGCCATCAGTTCTTTGTGGATGATATGCATAAGCAGAAGTACTGATGCATGATCCTTGAGTCTTGTAGAAGCAATAGAAATGACTGTAGATACAGTGAGTTCCTTCTAGCAGCTCTGTATGTCAATTGTTCAAACTGTGGAGGTTAGTGCTCCAAACATTTAAAATCCTAATTTCTATTCCTTATCATGGTCTGTTACACTGCCTTTGGGGTGTTATCTGCTGGTACTGGTAAGGTACAAGGAAACCCAGAAACTCTTGGTGCCAGGGGTAAACTCTGCTGAGCAGGAGCCATAAGTATGGAAGATTTTCACTCAGTTCTTGCAATACAAAGTTTATGTGAATTGTTGCTTGAAATACTCCTTTTTGATTGCTTGCCATCTTCCATATTTATCTCCCTCAAGTTAATAGTTATATCCTCAATGATTTTTACAAGGTGCAAACTACAGGAAGATTTAATTCAGCTTGGGCAATGAACATGACAGATTCAGTGCAAGACAAAAAATTAAGTGGAGAATTTGGGAACAACAATAAGTTCAGACATGGGTGAAAATTTCAGGAAAATCTTTTTCACTAGGTTTTTGGTTATCAACCCCCAAATATTAAAGCTTCCTCTAGCACAGGAATGTTTGCCACAGCTCTGGTGCCCCTGAAAACAATGTACCATAGTCAGTAGTTGTGCTCTGAAATATTTCTCTCTTTGCTAAAATAACACAGATTATTTTCCCATAAGCACCTCTTCTCCAGGGCACCAGCAATTAATTCTTCATCTCTCTGATACCTACAAACCTGGACTAAGGAAAGTCAGAAGAGTTTGTAACCAACTTCAGCCAGAAAATAAAATTACTAGAGGATCGATCCTCTTTTTAAACACTGTATCTATAATGCAAAACATTAATATTTGTCTTCCTTTTTGCCCATATTTGGGAGGATAAACTCATGGCTTGTATCTTTAATTAGTAGCTGAACACTGAAGTCACTGATTTCTCTGTGAAATAGCTGGCTCTGGCCATTTACAGTTGGAGTCAATGGCTTGAATGGTCTTTTCCAACCTATATGATTCTCTGATTCAGAATGAGGATTTTTGGTTCAAAGAACAATGTGATATGAGAACATTCTGCTATTTCCCTAACAGCATCTGCCTTTCTGGTACAAATCTCTGAGTGGAAGTGGCAAGTACCAGAGGAAAAAATTATTCTCTTTGGAAATTATATGGACATAAACAGTAAAAAGACAAAAAAGTATTTCCCAATTCACAAATGAGTGACTCTTTTCACATAACTATTCATCTCCTTGTGACAGATGGCCCAGTTACAGGAACTAATTAATAAATCTTAAAACTCTATTAATGAGCCTCTCGTTCAGGGAGTTTCAAGTACATGCTTGATATTACATATGTTCTCATGGCATGGAAGGTGATTTCTGGAAAGACAACCAATTAACACACTTTGTCTAAACAAGAAGTAGAAATAAGAAGTACATTATAAAATTTATTTCTAAAAATCAAAACTCAAAAGATAAAAAGTTCCTTCCTGAAAGTAAAATTTTGTTTTTCATCTTTCTTCCTTCTTTCCTGCCAGAAAGTTGATTAATGACCCATATTTTCTTAGATTTTTTTAAAGTCATAATTCTGAAATTATTTATTTAAAGGAACAACATCAAAGTATTCTAGCTTATCTGAAATAGAACATTTATAGCAAAATAGCCCAAAGCTTGTTTTCTGAATTTATGTATATATATAAATATATATATATAATATATGAATATATATTATATATTTAAAAGACAAGGAAGGAAATAAGAGGAAACAGTGTAGAAATAGAGGCAATAGGCCACAGCTGAGAATGAGAGAGCTACAGATGCCCCAGCCCTGTCCTTTACCTGCCCAATTCTCATGGTATCTCTCTCAGAGAGAAACTCCCAGGTAAGAGAAGGGCAACCAGATGCCCTCCTCCCCTGAGCTTGGCCACTTCTGTTTTCTTAAATACCCAGTTGGTAGTGTTTCCCAGCAATTTATAGAAAAAAAAAAAAATCTAAAAAGGAGCAAAAGGAAAGAAACCTAACCCCCAGCAAGATCATACTTTTTAATAATTATTTTCCCAAGAGGAATACTTTGTTTTACATGTTATCATCATGCTTTTTTTTTTTTTTTCCCCTGGGATGAATAAAAGAGGGCAAACTAGAAAGCAGCAATCAGAAGCACAACACAGTAATTCTCATTTACAATTGGTTTCATATTCTTCAGCAGATTTTCCATGAGATGGGAGGGCAGTTCAGAAGCTGTGGGTCTTCTGCTGCTGCATCACAAGAAGTAGGACAAGCTGGGGGAGATTAAGTGTGCCTAACTAATTACAAAATATTCTATCTTAGTCTAAAATGACAATTTGGTCACAAATCTCTAAGTCCTCAGTGGAGCGAGAAATAAAATAATGTGACATACAGCCTTTAAAGGCATAACAGCCTTCAGTGTAGGGAATTTGGAAGCAGAACAACTGAGATCAGAATTGTTCAACCTCAGATAGAAATTAATGTGTTTGTGATATGTCAGCACTTCTGACACTTGCTCCAAGCTGGCTGATATCACACTCAGAGGGCAAATACTCTTCAACCCTCCTTTTCCTCTTCTGATAGTTACAGGCTGTCACTATGTGCACACAGTTTCTTTATAAATGGTAGTTTGACTCCTGTAGAAGTAATTTCATAGCACATAAGACACCATTACTGTAGCAATGTAGGAACTAATGGTCAAGTTTTTCTGGCTTATGAACTGCTAAATGCCTTTTTAGTTTAAACATACACAGGAACAGAAGATGGAGTTTGTTTACACATAGAGGGAAATCATCAAAGTGTTGTGCTCTTCACATCATGATCCATTAGAACACAGGAGGTTTACTACTTGTTGGAAATCATCACTGAGAATTTTAAATTTTTTGCACTGACCTCCAGGAAAACACCGCATTCAACCTGAGGACATAGAAAAAACTTCCAAAATTGAACAATAAAACTGGGATTATAAGTGTGTAGTTTGAATAAAAGTACATAATATCACATAGTAGAAAACTTAAAGATTTAGAATATACTCAGTTCACAGATTTTGCCTGCAAGTTACATTTTGAAGAGGTAGACATAGGGAAATTGCACTAGATGTCCACTCTGCTACCTTTTTTTTTCCTGTTTACTCCACTAATTAGGGCTGCTTGTAGCAATTAAACATCCTTGGAGGGCATCAGTGTTTCAGTCCTCCCTGTGCACATAGATGTCCTACTTTCTGGAAACCCATCCCCTCCTTTCTAAATTCAAATCATGGACGCATGCCTAATTGTTAAAATTTTCAGGCATATTATTGAGCAAGGACAGAGGCACAGGTGCTGCAGAAATGTATTGGGCGGAGTATTAGAGAGCTGCCAACCTAAATTATCTTTCACACAGTTTACCCAAGAAGGTTAGGGGAGTATGGAAAATGGATCCCACAAGCCAGAACAGAAAACAAAGTCATTCACAGAGCCAAAATTTAAAGCACGTACTGACTTCTGAAAATCACAAGGGAGTTGTGATGGAAAGTTGATATCCTTTGGGAAGGATTGTTCATAACTTGGCATGAGCTTTCAGCAGGCTGTTCTCGTAACACACAGTACTGAAATTCCTCTGTTAAAACCCTTGTAGGATCAGCTTTGAGCCACCAGAGATTTATAATCATTCATGTTGTAAGTACTTTAAACAAGGATAATGAAGAAAAGGAATCAGACTACTGAGTACTCATCAGGTAAAATGTTATGGTTTCATAATAAGAAACAATCAAATACAAGTTTATTTACAGATATATTTAAAATTTTTAGATTTATTATAATATAAAAATTATGGTGGCATTAAAACCTAAATCTTGGCATTAATTTTGATTTAAAGTTGCTTTACTAATTTCTCTTTCAAATCTAAGTAGATGCAGAAAAATACATAAAATACATATATATCTCACAATATACAAATAAAATTATTAATTACTTCAAATTATACATTTTCAATCAGTACTGCTGTCTTTGTTTTAAATCTACATTCTGCATATGATTTTTTAGTAAGTCCTGTAGCTATTTCCCCTGGCTTTAAGATTTAGCTAAATAAAAATACAACCTACACCAAACAGTACAAGTTTTAGTGTATCAAGACAGTGATAATATTAAGATAAAAACTTTCACTGAAGCACTTAAAAATGTACTATAATGTGATACTCAGTTCCCTTTAGCAGTTTTTGTTATGGACATCATTGTGCCATATTTACCTGCCACCATGTGGTTCCACACAATCCCACTTTGCCTTGATGCAAAAATGGGCGAAGTAATATCTCAAATCTTCTTTAGACTTTTATTTCTATAAATTGCTTTTGTATTACTTGAAGGAAGAGACCATAAGAACCTGTTCTAGAAAATTGCACTCTGTAATACTGCTGCACAACAATTATTGTAAAGGTACCATGGTATTACTTCCTAAAGGCATCCTACTTCTTGTAAATCAAGAAATGTGAAAAGAAAGAATTGGATCAGGGATGGTTCCTTTATGATATCACCAATGTCAAACTCTGGGCTCATTTTAGCTGAGCCAACTGTTATTCTTAGTTGTTGTGAAAGAAAATAAATATATTTGATGAAGTCTTTACCCTGGTAAAATCAAGTTTGTGGGTCTAGACAGCTGAGAGAATTGGGAAAAAGACCTGGAAGGTTTCCCTGTTACCTTATTAACTGAAATGGGTCCCATGGTGACAGCAGCAAAAAACCTATCTTTGTTTCTCATTCGTCTCTGTGAAGTTAATTGGTGGTCCCAGTAAAAAGTCCATGGGGATATAATGGTATAACAAAATAAAAATCACTGAACATTTGTCAGATAGTTCTCTTTATAAATAAATTTGGGAGACAAATTTTATTTTGTTTGTCAGACACTGCAATTATTTCACTTTTAATGCACAGTTGAAGGGTGACTAAAGCAGTTAGGGACAGGGGTGTGAGAAGCAGCATCCCATCAGCAATGAGAATGGCTGTGCTAACAAAGTGATGCTGCTAATGATGAAAATAAATGACAATGCTGCTTAAACCTTGGTGGCACCTGCTGTGAGCTTCTCGGACATCTGAGAAATGGCCAGTGTCTGCCTGTGGGTGGTGAGACTCTTGCTCCACTGCTGGCAGCTGGGCAGCACCATGGCCCTCAGTAAATGCAGAAATCAGGGCTGGCTGGAGGGACTCTGATGTGCAGAAGGCACTGTGGTGGAAGGAATAGGAAGGCAAGTCTAGAGCTGTGCATTCTGTAAGTCTCCCCCAGGATAAAAAAGGAAGAATCTGAGGTATTCCAAAACTGCCATTTGTGGAGAGGCAGAGGCTGTGCTGCTTTGTGCATTGCTGCAGTGCTGGGCTGCCTGTGCTGCTGTGGCTGGAGCAGCTGCCTCCAGTGAGCACTGGGAGCCTGAGCAGACTTTTAATATGATTGTTTTCTCTAGCAGTGGTGAAACAAGAATAAAGTGTCACAATGTTCTGTTTATGGAGCAACATGCACAGATATGAAAATAAGTTACTGTTTGGGGATGTAAAAAACGCATATTTATATTGACTATGTTGGTTTATTTTCCCCTGTCAGGGATGGAAATAAACAACTTTACAACAATCACAGACAAATCACAGCACCTGAGCTCTGAGGTGATGCTCACTGAAATCAAAGTCATCAGCCTTTCAAGGCAGGAACAGCTATACCTCTCAGAGAAACACGAGTTCACAGTGAGCATTCCCATATAGTACACAACACAGATAATAAGAGAGGTAATGGAAAAACCTATAAGCATCCTTGGCTTCCACAGGCCACAACGCTTTTTAAAAATATGGAGAGGGAAAGAGTATGTTATAAGTGGACTTTTTCACCCTCCCTATTCATATCTGTTCATGTTCAGTTCTATCTCTTAAATATTTCCAAATTAGAAAAGAATAAAACCACAAGAAGCAATCAGTCTCCTCTGTTTTAGAGAGACCTGTCTCATTGTTTGTGTAGCATGGCAGCCTATTCTCTAAGTGATTTATATGATCAGTCATCCTTTGAACAGAAAATGTTGTGAATTGGTTATTTTGGGTATCTCATTTGTCACCCATAGCTTTTGTCACAAAATTACTTGTAAGAAGAAAATTGATGAAAAAATTACATTTTTATTCATGAACCAGCTTTGCATGGAAAAGAAGCTTAGCTTTTTATTCTTGGAGTATAGTACTTATCTTTAGCAAGACTGTGTGTTAATGCTTTGTAGCTAGTTCACCTTTGTGACCTCTAGAACTATTTGTCTACACAGACAGGCTGCTGATTTGATCTGATATATTTAATTTAATTTCTAAAATTTTGACACATGCCTTCTCAACCTCGCCTAAAGTCAAGACAATCTAATTGATAAGATATCCTTTCAAGAGTCCTTAATGCAGTAGGGTGAGATATTAATATATTTCAAAGGGTTTTAAAAAAATATCTCCATTTTCTCAGAAAGGCCAAACCCTTCCATCTAAAGACATGGTAACCCAAATCTAATTTAACTGTGTATCCTTCTAATCATCCTTACACTTGTATCTTAAAATGGTAACAGTGGAAATCTAGGTAATGGCTTTTACCTCTCCTGATAAATTACAGCAGCAACAGGCTCCACTAAAGCTTCATTTTATCTCTGAGAAAATGACTTCAGAAAATTTTGTGAATTAACTCAGGACTCCAATGTCCAAGTCTATCATCTTGTTAAATTTTGCTGGCCACAAATTTTATTTAAAGCCAGTTGAAACAAAATGAAAACCAGATGATTGAATCTTCATGAACCCTAAAATCTATAGGTTTAAGGGAAAAAAATGTGGAGGAAGGAGAGATTTGTGGATGAAGTTTGAAGACAACTGACATTCAAGAAAAGCAACCCACCAAAAAAAAAAAAAAAAAAAAAAAAAAAAAAAGTAATCTGTCTTCTGTGTTACTATCTTCTGTTTCCATGGAAACCAAGGCTGGATTGGCAAAAATGGGTTAAGTGCTTTACAGTGACAGAGACTAATCACTGTTATTTTAGAGCATTACTATTACCAGTGGAAGGGAGGGCTGCATTCTAAGGAAACATAGGTTTGTGATGAGTCTACTTGCTGAAACTATCAGCAAAAACACCTGACATGAGAAATTTTGATTAAATAGAGAAGAAATCAATACAGACTATACATAAGTCATAAGAACCTGAGAAATACTGCATATGAGAAATCAGTTAATCCCAAAGTCAATGACTAGCAAAATCCAACCATATAACTACTTGACTTTCCAAAACACTGAGAAAATACTCAATTACTTGGTAAATACAGAAAAAATAATTCTGTCTGTCCTCTTTTTCAGTGTGTGCCTTATTCTCTAGGGAATTTACCTCAGTGAATTCCCAGCAACAAAATTCTTCAGCATGCATTGTTAACCTAAAAACAAGTTTTATTCTTTGTGGTTGAGAATCTAGACTTTTATGGGGTGGAAAAGTTCAGTACCAGTGTTAGGTTTCTAGAGCTTTACTTATGGCACTAAACCACTTTCAACACTTATTTTCTTTTGAGCAAGTTAGACCAGAGGAAATAAACCAAATCTCGTTTCCCTCAGAAACATTGCTTTCTGAAAACAACAACATCCTCAGATTTTAGGTGGGTGTTCACAATTGCTCAGGAAAAAACAGCCACAGTATTAGAATTGGCACTCATTAAACAGAAGGCAACAGGTTTGTCTTCTGGAACACAACAAAATGTTGATTGTTCCAAACCCTATTTAAAAGTGCTGATGACCATGCCAGAAATGTTTCTACTTTGAGATTCTTGTTGTGTATATCAGGCCAAGTTGAAGATACTTAAGTCATGCTTTGTCAAGTAGCCTTTAGCATCCTAGAAAACAGGTCATTTTTGTGAATTATTCCACATGTAGGATGCCTGTACTTACATGCTGATTTAGATTCCCAAGAGCAGCACTTAAGCACCATCAGACTCTTTTTCAGCCCCCGTGCAGCTCCACAGACACCCAGAGACCCTGAGGTTTGGGGTGCAAGCCCACCCTGACTGCTGCTCCAAAGCCCAGTGCTGTGCTTGCCAGGGATTGCAGCTCTGCAAGGAAAGCAAACAGGGCAGGATGAATGGGGCCAGGTTAAGTTCAGGCATTTCTGCTTTAGCACAAACCCCAGGGAGTGGCTGCTTGGGCTGACATTCAGAACATCCCCTCTGATTTATTACAGGTATCTGGAATGATGCATTTACCTGGGTTTCCCAAAACACTAGGCTGCAGGATACTCCACTCTTTGAAGTTGTTTGCTATGCTTAAAGTGCTTAACTGCTGCTAGGGCAGGAGTGAGAAGAGCCTTTGCATTAAGAGGAATAATTTCCAGACCTGGGATCTCAGTTTCAGGTCACAGCGTCACTGGCTGGGCCTGGGAAATGACCACCCCTTCTGCCAGGCTCAAGGCAAGGATTTCTCTGAGAATATGTACTAAACTGAGCAAAACAGTGACAAATATGAAAATTCTGTGTCTTCTGTGGGGGGCTTAGGGACAAGTAAAATAAATTTTAGCTTTTCATTCTGTCTCAAGTCCAACAATCCCAGGGGAATCTTTAGAGCTTTGTTTAAAAAAGCCCAAAGTAGAATAAATTTGCTTTTTCTTCAGTGTCAATTGTCTATTTGTAATCCTGGGACACTGAATGACTGAAGTATCCTTTTCATAATAAAATGAAAGGATAAGTCAAAATGCCATTTTTTCTTATATCAAATTTATTCTGCCTAATGCACATGTTAGCAGTTTATTTACAAGATGTTGTTAATTGAATTCTATTTATACTTAAATAGAAAAGATTTTTTCACCTCATTACTTGATTAAAATATTTTAAGAGATGATGCAAGAATAAAGATGTTCAGAGCTGGTATTAGAATTTGTGACTTTGAAACACATATATGAAGGCAATATTTTTTGTATAAATGAGAAAATGGAGATGAGACAGGGTAAAACAGTTTGTAAAAAGGAATTATTACATTCAATAAAAGCATAGGGTATTCCATTCAATAAAAGCATAGGGTAAGACTGCACTGGGTGAAAAGGGATCAAAAATACAGCATGGTGAGAAGGATTTGGAGGGGAGGAGGACAACTTTGAACTTATCCCCTGATTTAGTCCAGCACAAATGCAAAAAATAAAGTGATGTAGAACAAAGGAGAGATGTGATCAGGGATTTTTAGGGCAATGAAAGCATAAGAGAAAAGGAACAGTCTAATTACATAAAAAGCAAAGAGAGTTGGAAAAAAAAAGAAAGAAAAAAGTATTGCAACACTGAACATTGAAGAAAAATTATAAGAGACTCTGGACTCCAAAATCACAGGTCTTGCAAATTACACTTACTATGGGAATGAGCAAAAGATATCAAAGTAAAAGAAAATGAGCTGAAATAGTGATCTGGTATGCAGGAATAAAGAAAATAAGGCAGTACTCATAAAAGCAGAGAACAGAAAAATAGGTCAAAGGGAAAGCATTCAAGAAAGAGAATGAGATTTTCTTTAGAGAATTTTTAGATGGGGTCTGAGAATAGAGCTATTAGCAAAAGGATGAAATCATCACAAGAGTTGAGAAAATAGAGACCCTCTCAACTGGAACACAAAGAGACAGGACTTTTCCCCTAGTCTGTACTTGGACTGAGGAGTAGAGTGGTAAATTATCTGAGCAAAACAGGTCAAACTGGAGAAGGATCCTGATGCCACCTGTGTGCTCCCAGACAGGTCCTGGTTTGTCTAGAGCCAGCAACCCCCAGCAGCCCCACTGTCCACGATCCCTCTGATGTTCCTGTCTGCAGAAAAGAGGAATGCTGCTGGGGGATGCACACTAAGCACCTGAGCCCCTGTTACCCCCATGCAAGGCCCTGACTCAGCCACCACTGGCCACCCCTCCCAACAAAAAGCTTTTCTCAGATCCCCTCCACTGCATCTCTCAGGCACACAAAGGCAGCCACCTTCATTTTTCCACTCCCAGTGGCCTCTCCCTTTGGATTTCAAAGCACTTAGTGGATTATACCACCTATTATTCCTTCCATTTCCTTTCCAGGTTGCTTTCAGTCCTTGCCCCTCCAATGATTCAGCTGTTTGTGCCACACTCTAAGCAGTTAGTGAGACTGTCCTGATGTCACAAGCTATACATGAGGGGCTTTGCTGAAAAATAAATTTTAAAAACTGACAATGAGCTGAACATTCCTGGTTTTAGGGCAGAATTTTTGCTGCCCTGCACCTATGTAATCCTTTATGCTGGCACAATGTGAAACACATATGGTCTCAGATTAAGCCTGGTGTAAATGAAAGCACAAACTAATGCAGAATTATTGTAGTTTTTTTTTTTTTTTGTCAAATGTCTGTCCCTTTGTCACCTCTGTGAGCAAAACTGGCAACAGGCAAAAAAGCCCCAACAAACCCAAAAAACACCAAAACCAAACCAAAACAGAAATACCCCAAAACAAGATAAAACCCTGAAACCTGAAGAAATCTCAATATTAAGAGACACAAGGTGCTCTGTAATTGATGGTATCATTTTTTCAGAGTCAGGATTACAAGAACACTTTCCTCGAGGCTCTTTCACACTTGTGAAATTGCCACACTTATGTCAGGATTGTGGAATACAAAAACCCCCAAGACACACCTCTAAACACAGGATACAGGAAAGCAGCTTGAGAGGAGCCTTTATGCAAGATAAAGTTTTTCAATAGCTCCATGACATTCAGGTTAAGCACTTGTGGTTAACAAAACTTTCCAGGCACTATCAAGTCAAGGTAATCCATACTGACCTTTAAATGCATTGCAGACACTGTATAAATAAATAAATACATGAAAGTTTGTATTTGGTGGAAGGATTAGGACACCTGGCCCTGTGTCAGCTCGTTTGTTTACACACACACAGACCTCACCCTAGCAGAGGAAAAAGTGGC